>NC_043707.1:89085883-89138333 GCF_006229205.1 Suricata suricatta
CATTCATTCAAATAGCAGCCATTCACCGAGCACTACTAAGGGCCATGTAACATATAGGCACTGAGAATACACAGATGAAAAGACATGACTTCTGTCCGCAAAGATCACCGAGCCTAAACAGAGTACAGTAGGAATAGATAGTTCATATAACTGATTATATTACAGAGGCACCACGTGCAGCAGCAGCATACCGGAAGGTTACAGAAGTCTGCCTAGGAAGACCAGAAAAGACTTCACAAAGAAGGTAAACCTGAACCATGCTCTAATATGGTAAGTAAAAATTTACTAGAAGGGTAAAGGAAAACATAATTCTAAACAAAACAAGATGTTCTCTCACTGATCTTTAGCCACGAATAAGATCAGCCACCAATAAGAGCCCTATTAATGGCTGTGGGATCATTAATAAGTCATTCAGTCCTTCCAATCTTATGCTTCTATTGATGGAAAACAATTATTTGCCATATATATTCCTGATATGGCTGTAATCATATAGGATCAATATTTAATTTTTTTAACATTTATTCATTTTTGAGAGGCAGAGGGAAACAAAGCATGAGTGGGAGAGGAGCAGAGAGGGGGAGACGCAGAATCTGAAACAGGCTCTCGGCTCCAAGCTAGCAGCACAGAGCTTAACCAAGAACCACGAGATCATGACCTGAGCTGAAGTCAGACACTTAACCAACTGTGCTACTCAGGTGCCCCTCAATATTTTAAAATGTTAAGATGTTGCATCCTTTGGATGACAAAGCAGTAGCTTACTGGTATTAGTGGTAGGCATTTGCAGATTCTCCAGTATAAACTCTATCCAATGCAACCCAGTTGTTATATAAGGGAAGTTCTCTGAAAGTGAATTCAAAAACTCTAGGTTAAGATTCCAACTCTGTGGCACATTTATAAAAATAAGCACAATGCCTCCCGTCTCACAGGGCATATTGTGAGGACCTAATGAAATAGTGAATGGTGCCTGGAAGGCTCTTGCACATAGCAGATCCTCATTAAATGATTTGTTGAATCACAATCCCATCATAATATTTCTATTAAGCCTTCTCTCTCCACCTTGCCACAAAGATACTCACTGTTGCCCTCCTTCCTTTTAGAAAACATAACTAAAATAACATGACCTTATATAACTCTGCTTTAGAGCTCCTTATGTCTGAATTTTCTTGTTACCAAGAGAACATAACATCTGCTTCACTGGGGAAAGACAGTCTCCAGGGATCTGAACATGAGGTCAAGATAAGTCTGACAAGGTAAACATTATAATCATAACAAAAGGATAATCTTAAAATGAGAAAATAATATGTCTGAAATGCCATTAATCCCAAATCCTCTATAGTCCATTTATATATGATTATAAGAAATAACAAGTACTGATAAATTATTATATAACCATGAATATAATATAGAACACTTCCCTTTATAATTAATGAAAAAAGCAATATTTATTTCTCTCTTTTATCTTAAAGCTAAATAACATCTGGGTCACAAAGTCTTTTGGTCTTATCTATACTTTATAGATTGTCACTATAAATGTGTCATTGTCCTAAGGACAGCCAATCCATATTAAAAAGTTTCATAGTTGTTCTACTTAACTGTGTTGTGGAAATTATGCATATGCAAAACACACACACATATCATGGGAATGTTGATCACATTTTTCCAAAAATGTGAACAGACTTCAAACACAATGCAAAGGTTACACGGGTCTTCCTATTCACTTCTGAACAAACTATTATTGATAATTTGAGGTACTAGTGTTATTTCAGTCTTTATCCTTGCTTTGATGATAAAAAAAAACAACAACCATTATCATTTGTTAAGCTTGTATTAAATCTAAGACTATACTAAGTAAGACTGAATAGAGAGTAAAGTACCCCGAGTCCATAATTTCTATCTGCAAGTTCTCCTGTTCCATTATCATATGGACATGTTTTTAAGAGTCTTACAGGAAATGAGATAATGGTCTCAAGCCTACATCTTAGGAAACAACCACTCATTTATTTAAAGAAAATAAAAATTTTTAAAGAAAAGAAGAGGTATAGATCTAGTATTTGACAGGCACTGCTAACAACAGAAGATACTCAGTCTGGCTGCCAAAGAGCTCACATTCTAGGACACTGCAGTGTTGAGTGAGCAGTTAATGAGCATGATGCATTGTGTACAGAAGAAACGCCTAGAAAGAACTGAATAGCACAAATAAGAGGACCTTAGTTTTATACCAGTGCATGGCTTTGAAGAATGAATAGACTTCACCAAAGAAAAATAGTTGGAAAATTAATCCAGCCAGAAGAAGCATTACAGAGACATTTGGCATTATGGTATATTTGGTGAACTATATCTAGTCGGTATGGCTCCAAAGAAGAGGATCTATAGGATGAAGAATAGAAGAAACATCAACTGGGAAGATGTGTAAGATGCAGAACATGTTGGCATTTTAACGTAACGCTAAATCGTATGGACTTTACTCCACACAGAATTGAAGTAGGAGATGTTTTTGAAGAATTATAAGCAAGGGATCAAAATGCTCAACTCTGCACTCTAGAAAATGTATTCTTGCAGCAATAAGAAAGTAATTTGAAGGGAGTAGGATCTTGAAAGAATGACAATAACAAGACCAAAAGGATTTCTCAAAAATGTTAGGAAGTAACTAAGGAGACAATAGGGACAGAAACCAAGGGTGTAAGAAGCTTTAAAGAGGAGGCACAATAGACATGGTCTTATGATACGAAAGGTCAAGAAAAATAAGGACTAAACAGTGATTGTTAAGCTGAGAGATTAGGTGGTCATTAGCCAACTTTGAAAAGAACAATCTCCAGAAACTTAAAGCAGTCAAGCTCGGTCTGAAGAGGTTACCGGATGAAATTAACTTCTTGAGAGTCCCTGAGTACTAAAAAGATTAGAGTATATTCCCATGTACAATTCAAAATAAAAACAGCAATGCAGAGCCAATCAAGATTAAAATCGAGAAGAAAGTCTAAAAGAAATCATTCAAATACCCAACCCTATGACAAAAGGAAAATTTCTTTTATTCCTAAAACAAAGTCCTGATCCCACTCTCATATAAACCTCCAACAAATAACTAGCCAAGAAGAACTCACTTCACTCAAATATGAATCACAAAAGAAAGAACACAAGATCTATGCAAGGAAGGACAGAAGGAAGGAAGGGAGGGAGGGAGGAAGGGAGCAGCGGGGTAGGGTAGAAGAAAGAAAGGTCAAAGAACACCACTAGATCATGAGACTAGATAAAAATTTTAATCAAGCACATTACTATTAAATTGTGTGTGTGTGTGTGTGTGTGTGTGTGTGTGTGTGTGTGGAGAGAGGGGGGGAGGGAAGCAGAGAGGGAGGGGGAGAGAGAGAGAGAGATGACTTCTATAAAATAAGATCACATAGAAGAAACACATTAAATACTGTATTTAATACATGGCATAGAGACTCAATAAATATCTTTCAAATGAATGACTATTGTAAAACAACAAAAGAAGATAAAAAGTGAATGGGTGAATTGGCTGACCTTAGTAAAGAAATGGAATCACATAGTAAAATCAACATAGAACTAAAAGCCAAATTGCAAATTCGCAGCAGAAAAAGGGAAAATTGATGATGCTAGAAACATAGTATGATATAGACTTACATAAAGCAAGCATTTGGAAATGAAGAGTTTAAAGGGATTAGAGAAATAATGATAAATAAGGAAAATAGGCAACACATAATTAATATCTTTGAAAAAGGAATGAAAAATGGAAAAGCATTAATATAAAGAGCAAATATCTAAAGATATAATTTAAGATAATTTTCCAGAAATAAAAGAACACTGAAGAGGAATGAAAAGACATAGTCTGGTCCAGGAAGGAGTGACCCATAATGACCATATCTTAGTGAGGTCAATAGATTAAAAAATGAAAAATTATGGGGCACATGGGTGGCTCAGTTGGTTGGATGTCTGACTCTTGATTTTGGCTCAGGTCATGACCCCAGTGTCATGCAAGGCATCAAGCCCTGCACTGAGCACGGAACCTACTTAAGATTCTCTCTCTCTGACTCTCTCTCTCTCTCCCCTGACCTCTTCCACACTGGTTCGCGCGTATATGCTCTCTATCTATAATTTAAAAAACCTGTTCAGATGCAGTAAAGAAATTAACTCACCAGTTAAATGTTTAAACAATAATTTTTATCGCTAAATATGTTTATGAACTTCATATATGTGAAATTGCATAGTATGTTCTCTTGTGTCTAGTTTCTTTTGTTCAGCTTAATGTCACTGAGTTCCATCTGTTTTGTCACATCTATCAGCAGTTTATTTTTTTTCTTTTTTGTGTGAGAAATATTCCATTTATAAATATATCAAAATTTGTTGATCCTTTCTCCTACTGATAGACAACTGAGTTGTTAACATTTGGGGGCATTATAAATATCATTGCTAAAAATATTTTTTGTGAGTTCAAATATATTATGTCTTGGGGTACCTGGGGGGCTCAGTCAGTTAAACGCCCAATTTCAGCTCCAGTCACGATCTCACAGGTCATGAATTCAAGGCCCAAGTCAGACTAATAACACAGATCTTACTTCAGATCCTCTGTCTCCATCTCTCCCTCTGCCCCTCCCCTGCTCTCTCTCGCTCTCAAAAATAAATAAACTTTATATATATATATATATATGTATATATATATATATGTGTGTGCATATATATATATTCAGTGTACATACTGAATATAATCACAGTATACTTAAATTTAAAAAAACTGGGGTGCCTGCTTGGCTCAGTCGGCTAAGCGTCAGGCTTCAGTTCATGTCATGATCTCATGGTTTGTGTGTTCGAGCCCCACGTCAGGCTCTGTGCTGACAGCTCAGAGCCCAGAGCCTGCTTCAGATTCTGTATCTCCCTCTCTCTCTGACCCTCCCATGCTTGTGCTGTCTCTCTCTGTCTCTCAAAAATAAATTAAAGAAATATAAAAAAATTTTTCATTTAAAAGAAACTGCCAAGCAGTTTTCCATTGTGATTTTATTATGTTATATGCCAACCAGCAATATATGAGAATTCCAGTAGTAAATTCTCACCAGCATCTGGTATTGTCAGCAATATTTTTTTTTTACTTTTGACATTTTATAAAGTATAAAATGCCATCAAATTATGGTTTTAATTTACATTTCCGTGACAATAGTAATGCTGAGAACCTTGTCCTGTGTTATTTTGTCTTTGATGTTTTATGAACTGTCTGATCAAGAATATTAAACATTTTAATCAAGTTGTTAATATTTTCATTATTAATTTTTATAGACATTCCTTAATATTGATACAACTTCTTTGCTAGATATAGTTCCTCCAGTCTGTGACTTGTCTATTCAGTTTATTCGAAGAGTTTTTATAAGAAGTTTTTAATATCGACAAAGTCAAATTATCAATTTTCTCCATTTACATTCAGTCTTTGCCTACCTAAAAAGCACAAAGAGCCTTTCCTATTCTATTGTCCTATTTTCCAATTCTTCTAGAAGTCTTATAATCTTATCCTTACATTAAGTACTATGGTCTATATGAAATGAATGCTTGTGTTCAAGCACCACTGTAAACATCAACATATCTGAAGTAAAAATTAGCATATTAAAAGTCACAAACTTTAAGTTGACTAGTGTAAAGTTGTATAACATCACCACAATCAAGATATAGGATATTTGCCTCACCCCCAAAGAGTTCCCTCTTGCCCATCTGCAATAAATCCTGTTTCCCACAAAGAGTTTCTGGTCACTATTGATCTGCTTCTTGTCATTATAGTTTTCCCTTTTCTAAAATCTAATATGAATAAAATAATATAGCATGCAGTCTGACACATATGGAATATTTTGTTCAGCATAACGCTTTTGAGATTAACCCAAGTTACCATATATATGAATTGTTTTATTGTTATCCCCAAGTGGTGTTCCATGAATGAATACACCCCAATTTATCCATTAACCAGATGATAAACATTTGGGTTGTTTGGGGGTCTGGTGACTATGGACGAAACTAAAACAAACAACCAAGTATAAAACAACATTTGTAAGAACACATGTTTTCCTTTCTCTTGGGGTAAATACCTAGGACTGGGATAACTGAGTCATTTGCTAAGGGTATAACTGCATAAGAAATTGCCAAGTTGTTTACCAAAATGACTGACGTACTTTGCATTCTCCCTAGCAGTAAAAGAGTTCCAGATGCTCTGTATCCTTGCCAAAACTTCCTATTGTCAGGATTTGTGTTTGGTTTTCTTATTTTAGCCATTTTAGTGGGAGTGTCGTGGTATCTTATTACAGTTTTGAATTACATTTCCCTAATAACTGATAATGTGGAACATCTTTTCATGTGTTTATTTTCCATTCATATAACTTTTTTGGTCATTTAGTCAAACCTTATAACTTTATCTGGTTGTTTTTCTCCTTACTGAGGTGTAGAAATCATTTACATATTCTAAAAACAAATTCTATACAGATATATGCTTTGCAAATATTTCCTCCAAGGCTGAGGCATGTAGTTTTATTTTCTAAAGAGTGTCTTTTAAAGAGAAAGGCTTTTTAAGTTTGATGATCTCCAATTTATTTATTTATTTTAAGTTGTGGAGTATTTTTTTATGTTCTAAGAAATCTTTGATAAGCTGCTGGTCACATAGATTATTCTCTTATCATTTCTCCTAAAAACTGTATATATTTAAATTTTATATGTAGGTCCAAGTTCCAATATGAGGGATTTTTAATATGTGGCAGGAGATATGGTCCAGATTATTTTTCCCACATGTATGTTAAAATATCCAGCATTAATAGTTAAAAATATTATATTTTCCCTCATTGAGTTAATAAGGCACTGTAATCTAAAAACTGCTTGATTGTATATATATACTGCATGGACTATTTCTGGACTATTACATTCTATTGGTCTTTAGTATTTATCCCTACACTCCACTGTCTTAAAATCATTTAGTTTAAGTTCTCTATTTTTCTTTATCAAAATTGTTTAGCTCTTCAAAGAACTTTCTCAATGTAAATTTCAATATATATCAGGAAATACCTAAAAAGTACTGTAACTTTATTTTTAAGTGAAAATTTTGAGTGAAAGATAGCCATGAATTCCTAAAAGTTCCAAAGACTGATTTAAAAAAATGGCCCAGAAAGAAGATTCCTAAAAGAAGAAGAAGAAGATTCCTTTCAAAAAATGATTCCCACACACCTTCCTTCCACAACCATTGTCCACCATTAATTCATCCCTTCCTCCTTGAGGAAGTACAGTAAACCTTCATTACATTGCTTTCTATGTACAAACTATTTTATCATGTTATTATTTATTACTTATAAGCTTGTTTTCCATGGACACTTTCTAATTTGGGTAAATTGTTGAGTATCAGGGGATACGATTAAACCAATCTCATGAAAATATTTTCTCACTAAGGTCTTTTCACTAATTAGAAGGATTTTAAAGAATAAGCTAATTAATCAAGGGACTAGTGTATTATTCTGTATCTTGTAATAATGATATTGAGTAGGTTATCCACAAGATGGTCACCCTGTAGTAGTCTATTTTAAATACAATATTTAATTATTGTATGATACTTCACTCCTAGTCTATTTTACTAATTTTATTTATTTATTACAGAGAGTTGTTAATTCATTGTCATTTATTAGAGGAAGTAGTTTACTTTTCAACATGATATTATTTATTCCACTAACTACAGTTTCACTCCTCAGTATTGTCTGAGGGATGCATTTGAACTACCGGAATGGAGGTTGCATATGGAGGCAATGTCTTCATGAAATTTAGTTCTATAGAAAAGATGCAAGAGAATAAAATCTATAGAGAGAAAAAGCTACAGACAATGAATAAAAGATTTCTGTTATTGTTCCAAATAGAATGGACTTGAATAAGTCTGCTTGTGAAAAGGGAAGAGCAGATACAAAGGGAGATGTTGAAGGCAAAAGGATAATGATGAAGTAGAAAGGGACTGAGATCCATGACACAGGTAGATGATCAGCTGTAGACAGAAGCATGGCCAGGACTAGGATGAGTGCGGATGCAGACACTTTTCTAACTGGTGACAGGCTTCAGCAAAGAGGGTTTATGTCTAACGTGGACATTTTCCTTTTAAAAACTATGGTCTGAGGGCACCTAGGTGGCTCAGTCGGTTAAGCATCTGACTTTGGCTCAGGTCATGATCTCAAGGTTTGTGAATTTGAGCCCCATGTCAGACTCTGTGCTGACAGCACAGAGCCTAGAGACCGCTTCGGATTCTGTGTCTCCCTCTCTCAGCCCCTTCCCCATTGGGCACACGTGCTCACTCTCTCTCTCTCTCTCTCTCTCTCTCCTCCCCCCCCACACACACACACACAAATAAAAACTAAACATTAAAAAAATTTTTTAAACTCCTGTCTGATATCAGGGAGCTGAACGCATCATGACTTGCCAGACTTAATAACTGAGTAAAAGGCATAAACAGGCTTTGAGGCATGTTTTGTTTGGTGATTCCCTTTAATGGTAAAACAAGATCTTGACCTATTTAAATAAGGTCACTCAATCTAAAACAGTTACTTATTTATGGTGGCCTCTGTCAAGATGTTTAAGTCATGTGTTCTTAATTTATATACTATCAATATTACAGGCATCTCTAATTTGTAGAAAGTTTTGAAGCAGAAAACATTAATTCCAGTCTGTTTTAATTACCATCGTCTTAAGTAAGGTATTTACACAGGCCTCAGTTTATTCACAAACAAAATAAAGGGATTATGGAAGATAATTGCTGCCCTGCAGCTCTAGAATTCTATGATCCTAAGGCTTTGTTAGGTTTTAAAAGGGAATTGCTGTTTTAAGAGTTTCCCTCATATCAAAGCACAAGTAGATGAATGGATATTAAATATAAAACACCTGCAGACAAGATTTAACAATGGGCCTTTACTTCTGAAATGGACAGTTATCAGATTATCAGACTAAAGATGATATCACGGGCCATCTGAGCTGTATCCAATCTATTAATCACTCCTAGAACAACAGTTTGACCTCTAAAATACACTTATTTCATTTTCTACAGTGAGAAGTAAAAATAATATTGTAAGGTTTAATAGATGGAGGCAGAGATGGGAGGACAAAGAGACCACGTTATGGAGCCAAGAAGGCCTTTATTGGGATCTGCAATTCCCGGGCGGGGTTCCGTGACTCTGGAGCGGGGAGTCAGGGAAGTTGCACCTGATATGGGAGAGCAAGGTCTTTTATGGGTACAGAAGTTCTGGGTTTGAGCTTAGGTGGGCTGATAGCCACGTAGGGTCTTCTTTGTACGGTGGCAGGATTCAATTGGCTGTTCGCTTCGGTGGGGAGGGGGATGCTGGAATTCCATGGGGAGGCATTACAGTTTGAGATAGTCCAGATTGAGAGTGGGGGTCGTCAGTCCTGGTGGCGCCTGGATCTGTTATCTGGCCTGCAATAAAATGGCCACTGGTGCCTTTCAAATGGCTCGGGTCATCCCAGGTTTGCAAGTGGGGGTTATCAGTGTTCGCAGCTTTCCACATCAAAGTGGCTGCTCAGTTGCTTTCCCATGGCAACTCTTACAAATATGTTCTTTTTTTTAAGTTTATTTCGTTATTTTGGGGGAGAGGAGCAGACAGCAAGGGGAAGAGAGTGAATCCCAAGCAGGCTCCACACTGCCAGCAAAAAGCCCAATGTAGGGCTAGAACTCACAACCTGTGAGAGCAAGACATGAGCCAAAATCAAAAGTCAGAGGCTGAACCGAGTCACTCAGGTGCCCCCCCAAAAATATGGTATTTTTAATATTTATCATGCAATCCATCAAAACAATTTACACAGATGCCAACTATTTATACATGCCACTCTGGAAATTCTGCCATGACCTGCACCAAAATGAAACAGTATTTCAAAAAAGAAAAAGCATTACAGCCTTAAATCCACTAAAATACCAAAAATAGTAAACAAATGAAATAACTAAGATTAATTACATTGATGCACATCTGTTCAGCATTTCTTATGTAATTCAGACTTTTGTTACTGAAACAAGACAGGGGTATTTTATAAAATGAGCTCAACTAGATAAGATTGGACAGTTTCTTTACTGGGACACACAGAAGATGATACACCAAAGAAGAGTAATTATACTATATTGTATGACAGCTGTAATGAGTATAAATACCAAGGAAGGAAAAGTGACTAACCTTTACAATATTTCCATCAGCTGATAATTATTTGCTTTAATATAATAAACAAACAAACAAACAAATGATACAGGTTCTGTTCTCAGGGAACATTTAGCAATACATCAATAGTAACAAACTTAAGAACATCTTTCACAAAAACATTCCCTGATGTCTTATTATATGCCATATACTATTCTAAGTACTTGATCTCCTTTAATTTACTCACAAAACAGATGCACATTCTCCATGCTATGTTCCTTCAAGATGCTTGCATACACTTCTTTCTTTTGTTTTTCCATTCTCCTCCATAAATCCAAATTCCTTAAAATTAGTTTAAACTCTTTCTCTCTCATGGGACTCTATGCCTCTCTCATCTCTGATTATAGCATATTTCACTTATTCTTTAAATGGTCTACATTACTTTGTCTCCAAAACTAGAGTACATTGAGACTGAAAATATTTTATTTCAATCTGTCACAATGTCTAGTTATATATGATTGTATGTTTGACCACAGTAAGAAAGTGGCCATGGTAAGAAAAGCAGTACTAAGTATATTTGCATCTGCGATGGTGTCTAATTTACCAACTGATTTAATTTGAGAATTCTTAAGTTTCCAGGGTAAGAAAAGTTTGGGTTTTAACTATATTAAAATAAACATACAACTTAATGTACTCAAACACATATATTCACACATATGATCACACATGAACAGACATAGAAATGGTCTTTCCAGGCATATGCAAGGCAACATAAGGAAATGAATTACTTTTATGTTTTTTTAGTTTCATTTAAGTAGGGGAGTTGAACCTAAATTTGAAAAATAAGCAAAATGATGTTGGATTTTGCCAGTCAGGGGGAAAATAAATTCATAAAGATTTAAATTACAGAATTCCTCAAGTCATTATAAGATTTACAGTTCTAGCAACTCTAAATTCCTTGTATTCTTAATGGCACAAATTGGATTTTTTAACTGTATGGATTAGTTAAGTTAGAGAAAGCTGAACTTTAAAACTGTTGGGTTTGCCAAATGAATACCTGTTCAACCGTGGCGTGATCCATTTTAGGGATATGTATGAACTTTGGTCAGATTATAAATCCAGTTCAGCTCTGCAATAAAAAGGAATATGCACTCCCTCTATTGCTCAGAGCAATAGTTATGTACTCTGTAACACAGAAATGTAGGTTTTCCATGAAGATGTCTGCTAAACACAATGACTCCAAATGAAATGGAACTTCTGAGTAAAGGCACACTGTAGCCCATATGCTAATGCAATGTGTCTGTTCTCAAGTGTCCCCACTAAATCAGCAACCACACAATAGGAGGCTGCTGCAGTGTTCTAGGAAGACTGTCCCCGCATCTCCCCCAGCCAACTCTCAGTCAGATGCTGAGTTATCTGGCACCTCATTAAAAGGACAAATATTTTCCAGAAGCAGCATGTGCCTTCCTTGGCTTTGATTCTAAACATACTTGATATTATGGAGCATTTTATTTTGCAAAAAAGATTTATGATTTATTTCATATATTTTAGCACTTGATTTGATTTACCCCCAGTATAATACTGAAGTGTGAAAAGCAGAGAATCAATAAGAGTTTGCATAACATTTTACAGTTTACAAAGTGCATTCACATGAGAGTCTCAGCTAATTCTCTTAACCCCCATAAAATATATAATTTCTAGTTCCATTTTACCAATGAGCAAATGAGGCTCAGAAGGGACAAATGGTTTGTCCAAGGTCAGAAAACTAATAATGCGATGCAAAATAAGGTCTCATGTTAATACCTTAATTCCAAGTTCAGTGTACCTTCCACTCTTATGGTCTAAATTAGTTCATTTGTATCTTAGAGGAAATTAGTTCATTTGTATCTTAGAGGAATTCAAACATTTCTATAATCTGTTGCATTATTGGATTACTTTTCTTGTACAACCTTTTTGGAAAACATTTTATGTCTGTATGTATATACCATAGTGCATATTGAAACATTAAATCTGTCATCATTCATCCACATACTGATCCTTTCATGCATACATTGTTTTTTTTCAAACAATTATCAATCATTAAGAAAATGAAATTTAATATCCCTTGTTTAACCTACCCTTACGTTATAAACCTTTCACTGTGTGGCTATTCAATATTAATACTGGTTATTGACAGTATAACATGCCATTATATCTTCATCAGAATTTATTTAACATTTACATATTATTAGACATTGAGATTATGTCCAAGTTTCTGTTAGGGACTATGCTATTGACAAAAAATTCCTACACTTCTAAGGAAAGACTGGTTATTCAGTAGCCATGGTAATAAGTAGTTACCCAGCTGAATTTAAACTTATTTAATTGATCAGTGACAATTCACCTTAATAACCAAGTTTCTGAAAGTCAGCCAATTAAAGACACCTCAGGATTCTGAAATTCGGCCAAGTGGAAACAGCTTCACTTCAGTGATCACACTTTTGAAAGTCAGCCCATCAGCTGACTGATTGGTAACCACACTTCTATAAGCAAGGGTCAACCAATCATTAAACAGTGTTTTAGGTACCCAAATACTTAAACTCCAAACTTCCTCAATTCTTACAAAATCAGATTCATGCTTTGCTCAGAAAGGTCTATGCTTAAAAAGCAAAACTCTCCTTTGCTTAAAAAAGTAAGTAATTCATGGCGCCTATGTGGCTTAATCAGTTAAGCACTGGACTCTTGGTTTCAGCTCAGGGTTCATGGGATTGACTCCTACATCAGGAGCTGCTCTGGTGGTGTGAAACCTGCTTGGGATTCTATCTCTCTGTCTCTCTCTCTCTCAAAAATAAATTTTTTAAAAGGTAAGAAATTCAGCATTTTATTTCAGATATTGAGTGATAGTCTCTTCTATCAACAAAGATGATAATTTGTGCATTGGCTTTGTTCCTCCTCTTAATTGTGTAAGAATCTGTTCTCAGGAAAGTGATTGTTAGGCCAAGTAGCATAATGCTGTATAATGTCATGCTATTTTTCTCAAGAGTTATTTTTATTAACAATGCCGTCAGCAGTGTATAAATATATCTGTGCTACAACAACTTCAACAATGCTGGCTGATATTATATTTTTAAATGTTTGTTGACTTAGGTAGGCATAAATTGGTAGTTTAGGAAGCTTTAATTAGTAGTTTTAGATCATTTTTCTTCAAGAGTCCACACTGACATGAGTATGAGAAGACCGTAACGGATCCCAAGAAAATGAACTGGGAAGGTGCAATAAGAAAGCTATGTCCACTGTGGGTCCTGTTGGTAACTACAGGAAAGAGAAGTCAATCTTTAACAAGGATTGGCAGCACACATGGTTTTTTAAGAATGAGTGTGGGGGCGCCTGGGTGACTCAGTCAGTTGGGCATCCAGCTTTGGCTCAGGTCATGATCCCACGGTTCGTGGGTTCAAGCTCCGTATTGGGCTCAGAGCCTGGAGCCTGCTTCAGATTCCGTGTCTCCCTCTCTCTCTGACCCTCCCCTGCTCGCACTGTCTCTCTGTCTCTCAAATATAAATAAAACAACATTAAAAAATTTAATTAGAAAAATGAGTGTGGTAAATTGGACTCTCTGCGAAGCAAATACTGAGGCTGAGATCAGCATCCCAGATAATTATTAGGAAGCCCTCTCAGCATCCATATTTGTGCAAAGTGAGGACAAAGAAACAGGTGTGGTGAGGGAGAAGTTGACCTTCTGTGCAGTCCCCAAAGAGGTCTCAAATAATCCTATGGCTGTCTCATGCTGGGTCCCAAGGACCAAGCTCTTCATTCCCTGCACATTGATCAGTCGCTGGGTGCGTGCTGCTCCAAGGAGACAGGACCTTCATGAGGACAACTGACTAAGGGCAATTCCTGAGAACATGAAAAGCCATTCATCAGTCCTGAAGGAGGGGTCTGCAGGGTGTAGCCCAGCATTCACAACACAAACAGAGAACGTACCCAAAGTGTTTAATTTAAGAGCATTTAATGAAGGGACATTTTACAGAACTACAGACAGGGTTAAGAAAACTGGTAAGAAATGGTGAAGCACCCAAGGACTAGCAACAGTGGGTGCTGCCATACCCCTAGGCTCAGTCAGGCACAGGAAGGGGACAGAGCTACTGAAACCTGAAAAGAGCTGGAGTCAAGATTGAGGCAAAGGAACACAACCTTTGCCAAAACTGTGGTCTGGGAGGAAAGAAGAGGGATAACAAATACATCAACCCCAACCACTCTCTTCACTTTCCCTCTCCTCTTCTACTCCTACCTCCCATAAACCAAAACCAATGGGAATCCAGAGGGCAAGGGAGCATCAACAATGGAGTCTTGGAGGTCAGCCTCCTGGATCACAGAAAAGAGCAGAGAATAGATCTGGAGGAGCAGAAAAGAACCTAAACAGACAAAGAAATATTTTTTGCTACTCAAAAGATCTACATTGTATTGATGGCCACCTAGTCAGACCTGGCCTGATTCACTTTGGCCGTAATCCTGAATCATCACTAGTCAAAAATCAACAGAGGTATTCACAGTAATTGCCATCACTGGAGGGAGACTCCTGTCCAAGAATTAAAGGGAAACTCGGGCAGCATACTCGTGCAATTGTCCAGATTATTTCTTCCCCAACCAGACCTAATATCTAGCCAGTGAAGGTATGGTAAAGAGCCAGACACTTCTGAATCACTTTCTCCTGTCTTTCAGTAGTCATGATGCATATGAATATTCAGGAAAGCAGCAAATATTAATGCTTTGGAAAAGCAAGTGAACTGCATTTTTCCTTCTGTAATTTTGTTTCAGAGTTCTTATCTCAGACCAGGAAGAGCATTAACCCTATGCTGATGTGTGCAAGCAATGAGAAGAAGATGGATGCTACTCATCTTCAATAACCTAGGGAGTAAAAAGTTCTGAATCCTGGTTAGGAATCTGTACTCTGCTATAAGTGATTTTGGGCTACAGGCAACTGACCATTCTCTTTGCATTGTCTTTCATATCCCTGGTACTCCAGCTAGGAGGGCCAAGTAACTGTACCTGATAAACAAGTCCCTTTAAATCTTTCAGTACTTTTATTCACACTTTCCCTGTGCCTGAATGCCTAACTAACTGGGTTCCAGACAATCTTCCTCTTTCTAAATCCAGCTCACATCACATTTTTCTCTATAACTTTTCACCCTTCTGCTTCTTCCAGTCCCAATTAAATCTTTTCTCATCTGCTTTTCTATAACACTCTTTTTTTTTTAAATTTTTTTGATCTGCATTTATTTTTGAGAGAGAGAGAGAGTGTGTTGAGCAGGGGAGGGGCAGAGAGAGTAGGAGACACAGAATCTGAAGCAGGTTCCAGGCTTTGAGCTGTCAGCACAGAGCCTGATGTGAGTCTCAAACTTACAAACTGCGAGATCATGACCTGAGTCAAAGCCAAACGCTTAAGCAACTGAACCACCTAGGTGCACCCCTGTAACACTTTTTATACATATTTACTTTATATTATTTTTATTTATTTGTGAATTTGTCTCTTCCCCTCCTAAGATGTTGCTTTCATTTATCTTTGAATCACATTCATCTAGCAGGTACTTTACATGTGCAAACAATGAATGACCAAGTACAATTTCATGATTCTTTAGAAATATCAGGGGTGGAAGCCGCGTATACCTGTGCCTGCTACACAGTAGGTGTGTGTTAGTTCTGGGCCTGTTTGTCCTGAGATCTACTCTCCACCCTTCTCCTGGCCTGGTCTGTTTCAGGGGTATTGAACTTTGAATATTGCATTTCCCAGGAGCCCCTGACAGATGACTTCTGGCTGGGTTCAGCCTAGGGCAACACTAAGGGGAGACTGCTGGGAAGAGGAAGGGGGAAATGATGGTGTCACCTATGTGAGCCTCAGTTTCTCTCCATTTCTAAAATAAGAATACATGAAGATAAGTGTATAAAGAGTTCACAAAATACCCAGCACATAATAACCCATCAACAAATTAGTTGTTCTCATTATTGAAGTATTTTCTAAATATTTTTCATATTGACTTCATGATTTCTGAAAACTCTGCTAATTGCATTAATTCAAAAATGGCACACAGAAACATACTTTCAGGCTATCATTCCAAACCATCAAAATATTTCAAATTGTATGAATACAAATAACAATGATTTATAATAATTCTATATATGTACACTGTTATAAACTATAAAAAATTATTAATGAACAGCTTTAAAATCATATATTTTGAGAATCCTGATCACCAATAATTGAAATAATTTAGTGTGGAGAACCCTGAAGAATTTGGCCTATGCACTGACACTAATATAAAAAGATTTAAATAAAAGAATATATCCATTTTATTTTTCTAATTTATTTTTTTAAGTTTATGTATTTATTTTAAGAGCTAGAGAACAAGGGAGGGGAAGACAGAGAATCCCAAACAGGCTCCACACTGTCATCACAGAGACCGACACAGGGCTGAAACTCATGAACCCTGAGATCATGACCTGAGCTGAAACCAAGAGTTGGATGTTTAACCGACTGAGCCACTGAGGCACCCCTTATTTGCCTAACTTAATAAATCTCAATATAACAACAAAATTTTGTGTACATGTAATATATATATGTGTATGTATATGCAATATATATACATATGTAACTGATAATATTTGTTTTAATCATTTGGCAAAATACTAAGTATTTTTCCATTGTGTGCTGTGATATTCATAAGAAGCTTTATGATTCTAAACAACAGACACTAACAACTTCTTAGAGACCATGTTTTAGTTAACCAGATCTTTGTAAGGATTGATGGCATTAGTTAAAGAAATGCTTATAATTAAAAACACTTATACTGTGTATGGACTGGTTAATTGTGGAAAAATATAGAAAAATAATAATGAAATAAGTATTCGTGATTTAAGTTAAAGATGAAAATTTATAATATATAACAAAACTTTTCATCTATATTGTTCTCTAAATCCTAAGCCATCCATCCTGCCCCTCCACTTTATATAATTTTTGAACTACTTTGACTATATATGGAAATAAATAAACTGCAGTAGAATGAAGATCAAAATACACTAGAGGGGTGCCTGGGTGGCTCAGTCGGATTAGTGTCCTACTCTTGACTTTGACTCAGGTCATGATCTCATGATTGTGAAAGTTCAGGCTCCACACTGAACATGGAACCTGTTTGGTATTCTCTCCCTGCCCCTCCTCCCTTCATTCTCTCTCTCTTTCTCTCAAAAATTAAAAATAAAAATATTTATATAATAAAATATAAAGAAAAAATTAATTTACATAGAATATCGTTGAATGAAATATGGAGAAGAAAAGTAATCAGAATTTGGCAAAAATCCCTAGCTCTCTATATGAAGTATCATGTCAAGCCCTAGCACATATATACAGAACTCAATACTTCTATAAAATAGAATAGGTCTTGGGTATTAATCTGAAAAGAAACCCTGAAAACAAAAGAGAATTTTCATATATTCAATTAAAAGAGTTCTTTTATATTAAATTCCTAATGAATTCCCAAAATATTTTCAATGTCGTTTACATTTTTCAAAAGAACAATTTAGGAAAGTTTTGTGATGACCTTCATACTAATTGCTTCATACAACATAATTAATTTTAGAAGAGAAATGCTTTAAACTGATCATTAAAAAACTGGTTTCTCATCTCTCACATCACTCCTTATAATACACACATCACACACTACCGTATTAATCTGCATTTTCTTTTTTAGCTCATTCTAATGCTTAAAAACCCTCAACGATCCCTTACCTCATAAAGCTCGAACTTGTGCCTGGCTTTCTGGGACATAATTCCCCACCTTTCTTTCCAGTCAACTTTGCTGCCTCCAGCTGACCTACCTATCCCATAATCCTAGGTACTATCTTGATACCCCTGCCATCCCCCTTCCCTTGCAGGGGAGCACCGCGTGCCCCCTGCTCACCCACCCACCCACCCACCCACACACACACACACACACACACACACACTTAATTTCAAAACCCAGCAGAAATTCCTGTCTCCCCTGCCAGTGTGAAAAGGATGTCCCTCTCAGAACTTTTGGTGTATTTTCACATGCATCTTGTACCATCTGTCCAGAGCCACGCATTTTCTACATGGAATTTTTATTTTCCCAC
The DNA here is from genome assembly GCF_006229205.1 of Suricata suricatta. Lineage (NCBI taxonomy): Eukaryota > Metazoa > Chordata > Mammalia > Carnivora > Herpestidae > Suricata > Suricata suricatta. The sequence continues at coordinate 89,104,144 of NC_043707.1, forward strand.
CTTCCCTTCTCAAACATGAGCTCCAGGAAGGCAGGGGATTTTTATCTGCACCAGTACTTGTAGGCCCTCCATAAAGATTTTTGAATGAATGTATATTTGTAATGAAGATGTGAATCCAGATGTCAGGTCAGCAGATGATTGAGCAAATCATTTAATTAAAACAAAAAGAAAAGAAAAGAAAACCTTGAAGATGTCTTATATAAAAAGTGGGGAAAATAGTAACACATGTATTCCATACTCACAGGAATGGTGTCAAGGTCACATGAGATGCTATATGTGAAAGAATTTTCTTGAGACGTGATACAAACGCTTACATTGTACTTTCTTATAGCCTTCCACAATGCTTAATATACAGGGTTTTGTCCACAGTGCTTTGCATACAGTAAGTATTCAATGAAGCATGCTGATTGATTGAAGGTGGAGAAAAGTTTCACATCCATTAACACTGCTATTCTGTCTTCCTTTGAAAACAGCAATAGCTAAATAGCTGCTTTTTTCTCTTCTCTAGATACACAGCGGAGATTTACTTGGGCGATATATTGAGTGCAGAGGATTACAAAGCTGTGTGGCTCAGAATTGTTAATAACTCTTTGATCTAAGTATGATGTAAGGTACAGTTAAACACCCCTGTTCTTTGTTTACTTCCCATTCTTGCCGTGAATCCAGCATCAGCTAAAGCACGGACCTTACTGAGAGGTATGTGCTCATGATTGCATTTTAAGGACTACATTATTTGAGGCCAGAATCTCTTTGCTGTGTTTCATTACTTGTCATTAATAATTAACAATTATTCAATAAACTGTACATTCAATTTCATTACTCAGACACATAACTATTTTTCTGAAAATAATTTCAAAGCCCTAAATAATTTGGTGTGTAAGCAGCAATTGATTTTGAAATTTTGTTAATGTTTTTATTTATTTTTGAGAGACAGAGAGTGAGCAGGGGAGGGACAGAAAGAGAGAGAGAGAGAGAGAGAGACAGGGAGACACAGAATCCAAAGCAGGCTCCAAGCTCTAAGTTGTCAGCACAAAGCCTGACGCAGAGTTTGAACTCATGAGCCATGAGATCATGACCTGAGCTGAAGTCAGACCCTTAACCAACTGAGCCACACAGGTGCCCCACAACTGTTTTTTAAATTTACATTTTCTGAAATATGGCTAAATTTGGCACATATAAATTTGGAAAAAAATGATTTTGATAAGCAATGAGGAAGAGATTGGATAATAACTTATAAATTACCTATGTAGGTTTTTCTTATAAAATTAATCATGAAACCAAAACAGTAACCATTAAGAGAACAATTTTTAACTTCACCTATTCTTTTTTAAAAAGCATATTTGCATCCTATTCTTAGTACAATACTCAGGTTTGCACAAAAGAATTATATCCACAGAAACCAACAAAAAAAACCTCTCCATGTTAAACTGTACTCGAGAATGGAAAGTCACATTCGATGCTTAGGCAAAATTGATTAATCGATTAAACAGACAGCTAGAGATAGGATTTCAGATGTTATATTTCTTGGTAACAGAAGTTTTATTGGTACTAATGATGGAACTGTCACACAATTCAGCCAGGCTGACGGGCACAAGGAAAGAGGCAAAAGAATAGCACATAGAATATCTGGTCAGATGATGAAAGACTATTTGTTAACAGGTGCCTGAGTATCAACCTTTCAGCCAAACTTAAACTCCTCCTTTTATATATGGTATCTAGTTAGAATTAAAAATAAAGTCCAAATTATAATGAGCTACATGCCAGGAATTATGCCTACTATTCTACATCAATCCTAATAAGGCTGTGAAATAATTTTATCTTCATCTTATAGATCAGAAAACAGAGACTTCGTGAAGTTAAAAAACCTGACCTGGGTCCCCAAGCTAGTAAAGGAATCTAATGCTAGAACCTCTATGTTTTTAACCACCATGCTGTACATTAGTTAGCAGTTTAACTAACAGACCAGTTCATATTAGACCAAAGAGGAACTGTGTTTCACCAGGGGATGAATCATCAACGCAAAAGCTTTACATTGTTTCACCTGCAGGTGTGGTCTAGCACCCCCAGACTGGGACCAAGTCTGACCATTGTTATGGGAAGATTTAAAATATACTCAAAAGAGATCAAATTAGCCTGCTATGTGAAGAGTACTGACCCTAGGTCTCCCCTTTTTGCCAACCTTCCATCTTCTCCTTCGCAGCAAATTTCAACCTTGACCCCCAACTCTGGCAGCTATTGCCCCGTTCCTGGGTCTAAACATTCTGCCCAGGATCTCAGTGTTGAGCACATCCCAGGGCTGCAGGGCCATCTTTGCACGTCAGGCTCATAGCATGGTTATTCCTCTGATTTGGGATCTCCTGACTCACATAGTCTCTTTCTTACCTTCCTGCCTATACCTGGGCCTGCCCAGGTCACCACACATTGCCCTCTGTCACCATGCTCTCTGATAGTCTTTCATAGCTCTAAATTAAGCAAGGATTGGCTTAGCCACACTCACATGGTGACAGTAAGACACTCATCTCACTGCTGATAATTTACTTAAACGGTCTGATCTACACGAGAAAATGAAAATATAGTCCCTCTCCTCTCACTAAGGACTTAAACTTTTGATGATTTGGTTAATGAACTAGTGTATTATAACTTATTTGCCAATTTTCCTGTTAGTCTCAGAGTTTTACAGAGAGATGCCATCCATGCATCCAGATGAAAATTTATTGATGTTTTTTTCAAATTAACTCCAAATATCATCTGGATGAGTTTGCTGTGTTCTAAGTAAAAAGTAATTTTTTTATCCCTCTATTCTTTAAATTTGTAGTCTTTTTTATTTTTTATGAATGGTCAGGGAGTGAAGGGCTTAGTAGAGGACTATTGAGAAATTATATCCTTTGAAAAAATAACTTTGTGCTCAATAAACAGTAGAATGTACTAGTATGAGCATTCCAGAACATAATTTAAAGACAAAATAATACCTAAGAGAATGAATATTTTGGTTCTGGAGACATGACTAAGATATGTAAACCTTTTATATATTTCTGGGGATACCTCTGAAATTTTTTTAGCTGGGGAGAAGAATATTAATGCATAAGAAATCAATCCTCTTGGGAAATAATTCTATCTCAGTGGTCAAAAATTTCTTGGATATTTTAAGTCTTAGCATAATACTTCATAAATGGAGAAAGTGAGCACTGAATGAAAAAAATATCTAGTCTAAAATTAATCTTATGACATATGTGAGCTGTCTTAGTTCTCAAATCCTTCCCACAATGATACTCACATTTTCACCATCTTTAATGAAAGCAGTCAAAGCTATAGAGGTAATGCCAAAAAGACTCGAATTGCCTTTATGGGAGCATTTTTCTGAGAGGGTAAAAAAAAAAATCACATAACTATAAGCAAGTTAAAATAAAGTAAAACTTTGTCGTTCATATTAAGAGACCTAGAAATCTACATTTTTTAATATGTGATAAAGGTAGGGAATTAGTGGGGCTCTATACTAGCACTCTAGTGACTAAAACTTAAAACAAATAAATTAATAGAAATATCATCTCAGAAATTATAATAAGTAAATTCCAGTCAGCTATTGACAAATGTGCAGAAACCAAGCAGCCTCCCTCTCAGAAATTAAGTGCCAACATTTTTTAATGTGCTTCCTATTGTTGGAAACGGACAACTGATACTTCGGGATAATGATATGTTACTCTCAGTGGTTCACAGTTTAATTCTATGACATTCTGTAAGTGCCTGCTCTTTGTACTTACAATGCGCATGCGTGCTCTGTGGTTCACAAATTGATTCTATGACATTCTGTAAACTCCTGAACTCTTTGAACTTCCAACGTGCATGCGTGCCCAAACACCCACGCCCCACCCCCCACACACCCTTGCAGTCTCATTCTTTAAGAAATGCTGTAACATTAGTTCAAAATCCCAAACTTTAAACAGTGTATTTATTGAGCCCCTTCCCTGTGGCCAAAGTTCTTGAGTTACATAAGGTATATTTAATACTGCCAAGAATCTGTAGGGTGGTTACCGTTACATTCATTTTACAAATATGAAAACAAGGGCACAGAAAGGTTAGCTTTGCACAAGATGACACTTCTGGGATTTGTAAATGGCACATATTGTACCTAAAATGTAAAGAGATTTAACTGCATTATCTACCCATACTTCCAAAGCTATCTCACTATACGCTTATCCCAAATTTATGAATTTCCCATTTGAACTTGATCTGTAAATGTCTGATCCTATCCCACTCCCCATCCCTGACTCAGATTATCTATATTCACCATGTTGTTTTTGTTGGGCTAGTGCCTGTTCACCTGCTGAATCCCTGTCACATGATATGTGCTTCATATTTGTTCAATGAATGAACAAATAAACTAGTATTCTATTGCTGACCTCAGGTACCTGCAACAGGAAGGGCCATTGGAAAGAAAATGTTAACCCAACTCTGTATGTCATCCTTTAAAACTCAGCCTAATTTTCACATTCTGTGAAGTCTTCTCTTGGAGTGTTGTCCAAAACTCCCTCTGTCCCTTGTGTATTCTTATACTAACATAGTGTTTAACAACCTCCTACTGGATCCTGCAGCAGAATTCCCAGAACCTGAAACACAGGAGGATACTCAACTATGAGTAAATTAATGGGATGTGATAATGATAAAAATGCCTATATTTCATCACAGGCAGCAGCAATTGGTGAGTTATATGAGAGAAAGAATAAGCTTGGGCCAGAGGGAGTCTAAGGAGCCATCTGGAACCTTAATCATTAGAGTTTCCATAAACCAGAGGTCATACATGTCAAACTTAGCACTGAATACAAACAGATGGAGTATTAAGAAAAGAATAGGGGAGTAAGAAACATGTTTCACTTATTGGCCTCTTTACCTCCAAGACCCAGCCCTGAGTCAAACATTTGTTAGCCACTCATTAAATGTTTATTAAATGACCACTGAGTGAGTTCACTGGTGACTTCTGTAATAATAGGGTCAATGGAATTTGCAATATAAGATTCAGTGGAGAAATAAAGGAATTTTTTTATAAAGAACAGATAGTGAGGCAAAGTATGTATTTCCCACTATGCCTAGGAAATCAAGAAGTATGTGCTGGTTGAAAGACTGGCATCTGCTCCTTTCTGAAGTATGTGTCTCTGAAAAAAAAATGACACTGACCACTCTGAACACTGTTATACACAGAAAAGAGTTCCTAAGTAGAGAAGATAACAAGTCAAACGTATGGTTTTCCAAGAATCTTTGGAGTCTAACACATATAACAAAGTATAATACCTGTATAATATATTTCAGCTAGTGATGAAAGTCCTAGTCCAAGAGGTTAGAAGGTCTAGCCACTCCAAGAGCTAAAGCAAACCTATAATCCATTCTCATGCCCCATGGTGGGACGCTCTGGTTTGGTAAAACATCAAGAGAGTGGCCAATCTGTCAGACAGACCTTTCTAGATGCAAGACACAAATGTATTAGAACGTTTAAAAAAAGACTTTGAGATTATGTGCTATTGTATATTGCTAAGGACCCATAATATTTGAACAGATTGCAATGATATTTACTAGGTGTCCAAGATTTGAAAACCTCTTTTGGCCTTCCTTCACTTTGTACTAAGAAGAACACTTTCTCTAGAGTTTATAACCCATCTTCTGGTCCTTATAGTCTCATGAAAACATCTTTTTGTCCTCTCAGTGGATTTTTAAAAAAAATGTTTATTATCAGAAATTCCAAGATTCCGCAGTAGAGAAAGAATATTATAATGACCCTCAGTCATCCAGCTTCAAAAATTATTAGCTCATGAGCAATTTATACTTCCATCCATACTTTTATTTCCTTACCCCAAATGTCATATTATTTTATCTGTAAATATTCCAGTATGCATCATCAAAATTTAGAGATTATTTCTAAAATGATCACAATACAATTATCACACTTAAAAATTTGTAACTAATAACCATTCCTTAATATAATCATTTCCCTATTTTCTAAATTTCTTGTAATTTTTAAGGTTGGTTTGAATGAAGATCCTAATATCCATATACTATAATCAGCTAAAGGGTTAATATGTCCCTGAAAATATTTAATATATTCTTTTTTATTCTGTCACTTGTTAAAGGTATTTCTTCAATAAGATTTCTTCCCACAGACCAGAATAAGCTGATTGTTTTCCTGTAGTGGCGTTTAACATGTTCCTATGCTGTACTGATAGGAAGTAGGTAGTCACACGTAGAGGTTGTTATGATGTAGGTCTTATTGCTGTTGGTGGTTTTTACCTGATTTGACCATATTTGGAGATTCATACCTTGTCAGCTAGTTTTGTTGCAGAATTTCTATAGGTTTGAAACCTTGCTATCTAGTTCCTTTTTTGGTTTATATAATGGTGAATTCAGGAAAATTTTTAAACTACCTATCTTCATTATCATGTTCTAAAAATATTTCTTCATATTGACTTTGTTTTTACTTAAAATTTCAAGAGAAATTACTTTAGTACTTTCTCTTTTTTTTGAGTTTAAGTATGCTATGAATGATTCTCTTATCTCACATTTGTTCTAACTTACATGATATATGATATATGAATGCATAGTATAGGAAGAGGACACTCAGGGATTCTTGGTGTTGGCTTCATTTATTTTCATTGTAATTTTATTTATATTTGTGTAATATTAAAAAGGAATGAAATCATTTGCATATTGCTCCCACATAACTAAAAATAAAGCAAATTTATAAAATGAAGGGGAAAAAACTGTTGGGGTTTGAGAGGCTCAATAATGATTAATTCCTCTCCCTCTGAAGGTGAGAACTAATCAAGAAAAAAGACAGACAGATAGAGATCAAAATATTACCTTTCATACTGATAAAGCTATTAAAGAACCTGGTCTAGTTAGGATAAGCATTCCTTGCACTAACCCTTCAAGTTCAACCCTTGTCTAAACTTTCCAACTGATTCATAGAAAGTCTGGGTCTCCAAAACAGCCACAATCTATGGAGGATCAGTGGTTATCATCCTCCAACAAGGTAACTCACTTCTCCTCCATGGACAAGAATGAGGTTTGGAGCAAGATGTCAGGAGTGTAGATTCTCTAAAGGGTATCTATCTACCCAGAACAGAAATAAGAAGAGTGGAGAAATTTCCTCTAGCCAAAAACACAAAACAATTACCAATTTATTTAATGTGTGTTGTAATGTTTTCCCCAAACTGAGCTTCCAACAGTGAGTAAATTAGTGGAAAGCTGTATTTATCTACAGTATGTGTATGTTTCATGTCAGTTACTACTGGTTTGAGTATTATTGTTTTGAGTGTATTTTGACAACTGATTGTTATTATTTCCCCTTTTTATTTTTTAAAGTTTATTTACTTTTTTAATGTTTTTTTAAATTTTGAAACAGAGAGAAACAGAGCATCAGTGGGGAGGGGCAGAGAGAGAGGCAGACACAGAATTGGAAGCAGAGTCCAGGCTCTGAGCTGTTAGCACAGAGCCTGACATGGGGCTCAAACCCACAAATGTGAGATCATGACCTGAGCCGAAGTCGGAGGCCTAACCAACTGAGCCACCCAGGTGCCCCTATTTATTTATTTTGAGAGTGACAGAGAAAACACAGCAGGAGAGGGGCAGACAGACAGAGAGAATCCCAAGCAGGCTCTACTCTGTTAGCACAGAGCCCACAGGGCTCCATCCAAGGAACCATGAGATCATGACCTGCATTGAAATCGAGTTGGATGTTTATCTGACTGAGAGATCCAGGTGCCCCTATTTTCTCTTTTTAATAGAAAACTCATTTTTGACAACCAACTGGTCATTTTTTGTACACCAAAATGCAACATTTGTGAAGATAATTTATATTCTTATCATCATAATGTTGTAACTGTGATCTTTAGAGTCACAGAGTGACCTCTAGGAAAAAGAGACCAGCCCATCCTCTAAAAAAGTGAACAAACTTCTAGATCGCATGATGGGCCATGAACAATATGTGATTAGTATACCAAAATGCAATACCAATGTTGTTAAATTATTGCTTGTGAATATATCTTCATTGAAATGCGAAACAAAAAGAAATACTGCAATTTGTACAAAGATAGACTCTACCCAATCACCCAGTATATTCACATGCAAGATAAACATGGTATGGTACATATTCTTTGTATTTAAGATCCCTGTACCAGCAGTCTGTGATGATTACATCCTCCCACGTCTTTTTCTCAATTCAAACTAAAGCAAATTTTTGCATTAATCATTGTGATGTCAATTGACTCAGTGTGTTCCAATGTAAATGTAAACTCAACAGAAAACAGGCATCCAGATCATCTAGAACTTTTTAGGTCAATTACTTCCTATCATCAAATAGAAAATCTAAACATTTTCCTTGTACTTATGGAGACCTAAAAATAAATTCTCAAAGATATAGGTATCTAGATGAGAAATATTGTACAGAGAAGGGCAACACACATATAGCTGAGGTAGAATACATGAATTCCAAAATGTGGCAGTTTACTAAATAATAAAATCCAAACAGCTCCAAAGAAAACTAGGAATTCACATACTACCAAAGGAATATATCTCTGAAATAGGAACAAAAGCCTCCTTCCTATCTCTCCTGATAATGGTCTACTACAGAATGGAGATTAAGTTATGGGAAGCAGGCTGAAGAGAACAAAGACAGGGACACATACAAAATCCTTTGTAAAGTTACTGAATCCCTCCAGGGACATCACAGAGTCTAATCACATATTATTCATGGCCCATCATGAGATCTAGAAGTTTGTTCGCTTTTCTAGAAGATGAACTGGTCTCTTTCACCTAGAGGTCACTCTGTGACTCTAAAGACCACAGTTACAACATTATGATGATAAGAATATAAATTATCTTCACAAATGTTGCAGACCAGAAATCAGAGCTTAACTGCATCTCCTATCTTTCGTTTACCCTGTTAAGAGGTTTATTAGCAAAAAAAAAAAGGCCACAAGAATAGCCCTTTACCATTCTGTGATAAATTCTCTGTCCTGTTAACAAATTGCTAAGCTTTTAAATGTTAAAATGCCAACCCTAGTATGTGATTTGCTAACCAGGTGATGCAGGTACAAAAAAGACAGAGAGAAAGGGGGAGAGAGAGAGAGAGAGGGAGAGAGGGAGAGAGGGAGAGAGGGAGAAAGGAAGAAAGAGAAAGAGAATGCTATATACATTCTAGAGGAAAAGAAGAATGAAAAAACTATGAAATGAAGCCTAACTATTATAACTTAATGCTTTTAAATGTTTAATCTCTGTATACAACATTTAATCAATATTGTCACATTTTATCCAATATAATGAAATGTTTCTAAGTAAATGTAACCCCCAACACGTCATCAAGCTATATTTCAAAAATGTTTGCAACTCAATTACTTGGAACTTGCAGCCAGATAGCCTCAGAGCTGGTTTGAACTTGGATACACTTTCTTGTACACAGTAGATTATAAATCATGTAGGTACAGTGATATTATTAGAATTGCCATTCAGCTACATGTGAATAAAATAGGCTTTTATGGGTTAGCCTGTATACCTAACCACCATTTATTACGAGAAGGTGGCAAGGAATAAACACTGATTATATGAATTCAAATGCTCACAGCTGAACCGAACTCATTTTTAACACTTTCAAAGAGGTTATCGGTGGCTACAATGAGCCTTCCTGGAACTTAAATTAAGTTGCCAGCTGGGAATGAAAACTTCAGAAAGAAATCACAAACAATAAAATTAGTTCTCAGTAGGAGTAACCCAGTGCAAAAGATATACACCTGAGTTTATTTAGGAACCTCTAAGTCCAAGCAAAATAACTGGTGTGCAAAATGAGGAAAATACATCTAAATACAAAAGAAAGCTCTATGTTAGTCATACGTATTACATAACCTGGCTGCAAAAAGAAGATATGGTAACAGGGTGGTCTGTGTAATGTCTGAAAAATGGAGTGGGGGATCATAGATCAATAACCTTCAAGTTTTTATACAACACTTCCAGGGTTAAAGAAATACTGAGTCTGGAAGGCACGACTATCTGGTCACTAAGATAACTGACTTCAAATATTCATTTATTTCACAAATATCTCTGAATGTGGACAATATTCCCAATGATCTTTAGGCAACAGAGATATTCTAGTGATTAAAACAGACAAAAACTAGATTCTAGGTGGACATAAAGAAAATAAACCAAAAATTTATATTTAGCTCGTTACATGATAATCAACCAGGCTGAAAAAAAAAATAGTACAAACAAGGAGAATAATGAAGAGGGAAAGGGGTATAATTTTAAGTAGTTTGATCAGGGAAGACCTAACAAAACTGTGACTGCTAGCAGGGAGAAAAGCAATGTAAATAGTTGATCAAAGAAACAAAAACCAAAGAGAACGGAAATGTTAAGGCCCTGAGATGGAAACATGCCTGGTGCATTTGAGAAAAGCATTTCATGTCTGGAACACATTGTAGGATGAGAAAAGATAAGCAAGAAAAGCTAGTCTATGTAGGGCCTTGTAGGCTATTCTAAGGAAACTGGTTTTTACCTTGGGTGAGATGCAAAATCTTTGCAGAGGATTAATATGATCTGACTTACATTTTAACAGCATTACTTTAGGTACTGTGTCAACATTAAACCACGGGGAGTGGTGTGTGCAGGCTGTAACAAAGCATAGAACACAGGTAGGGAGCTACAATATTCCAGGCACAAAATAATGGTACCATACATCCTTTGGTTACAAGAATGGCGGCCATAAAAATGGTGACAAGATGTCAGACGATTTTGATGGTAAAACTGACAGAATTTCCTGAAGGACTGAGTGGTGTGTAAGAAAAGATACTGTCCAGAATGACTCCAAGGTGTGTGGCATGATCCACTGTCAAGGCAGGGTTGCATTTAACTGAGGTGGGGCAATTGGGAGGAGTGTATCTGTGATACTGATACTGTTACCACACTTTTCTGTGGCTGAGGCAAACTCCTTAAGAAATCTCCATCTCTTGTACACTGATTCCATGCTCTGTAGGTCAGCTCTCATTTTTTAATGCAATCAACTCAATGGTTTTAGGGAAAGAGTAGCCAAGATAACAAATAAGAGCATTTTAGTCATAAGAAGGTTTCTCTTCTATCACTTTATTTTTTTTCTTAAATTTTTTTACATTTATTTATTTTTTGAGAGAGTGAGACAGAACATGAGCGAGGAGGGTCAGAGAGAGAAGGAGACACAGAATCCAAAGCAGGCTCCAGGCTCTGAGCAAGCATTCAGCACAGAGTCTGACATGGGGCTCCAACCTACCAACTGTGAGATCATGACCTGAGCTGAAGTCAGATGCTCAACCGACTGAGCCATTCATGCACCCCTCTTCTATCACTTTAAAGAGGTTGTTCCATTTACTCCTGGCTTAAGAAGACTAATAATTCCCATATTTGTTTCTCTATAATATAATGTAAAGTTTTGTTTTCTCTGGCTGCTTTTAAGTTATCCTCATCACTAGTTTTTGGTAATTTGATTATCATATAAGTCATTGTTCTTGTGTTTATCCTGGTATATATGCTTTAACTAAACTGGATTTGTTATTAAAATTGTAACAATAAAAATTCCAACCCAGATGGTTTCTCTGAGGAATTCTGACAAATATGTAAGTAAAAAACTGTATCAATGCTACCTAAACTCCTTTAAACATTTGAAGATGAAAGAACTCTTCCCAATATATTTTATGAGGACAACATAACCCTCATATCTTAGCCAAAGTACAGACAAGAAAACTACAGATCAATATCCTTCATAAATATAAATACCAAAAAACCAAGAAATTTTTGGATATAGAATCCAGCATTATACAAAAAGGGGTACTACCCCAAAACCAAGATTTGTCTCTAGAAAAAGAATAAGTTGGTTTCACATTCAAAATTCAATCAATGTAATTTACCATATTAATATAATAAAATACATACTATCTTCTCAATAGATGCCAAAAAAGATTTCCTAATTTAAAAAGTTCTAAAACTTTCAGAAAGCTAGCAATAGAAGACATGTCTATCAAACACTCCTTCTAACATCAGACTTTATGATGAAAAAATGAACGTTTTTCTCCCAATATTGCATAAAAAGAGTAAAGATTCCAATCTCACCAGTTATATTCAACACTATAGTAGTAATCCTAGCCGTTGAAGGCAAGAAAAGGAAATGAAGGCAGACAGACAAGAAAGAACAAAATTCCTAAATAATTTAGAAAAATAGCTTCTAGAACAAATAAGTTACTTTAATAAGGTTTCAAGATTTAATGCCAATATGAAAAAATCAAGTTTATTTCTACACTAGCAACAAATGGTTTCTGGAAAATAAATTTTTTAATATGATTTAAAATAACATCTAAAACTATGAATCATGTATGAATAAACTTAACACTTTATGTGGAGACTTATACAATGAAAACTACAAGGCACTGTGGACAGAAATTAAAGACCTAACTCTATGGAGAAAAGTATATTTTAATAGATCACAAGACCAAAATTGTTCAGATATAATTTCTTCCCAAATTGATCTATAGATTCAACACAATCCCAATTAAAATCTCAGCAAACTCCTTTGTAGACTCTGACAATAGAATTCTAAAACATACATAGGAATGCAAAAAAAGGAAAAAAATCTAGAACAGCAAAAACAATTTTGAAAAAAAATACAGGTAGAGGACTTACATTGTTGGACTGAAATTTTTAACATAAACCTACTGTAATCAAACACAAAGAGGGGCACCTGAGTGGCTCAGTCGGTTAAGCATCTGATTCTCGATTTTGGTTAAGGTCATGTCTCACCAACTGTGAGATTGAGCCTGTGTAGGGCTATGCACTAAGAGTGTGGAGCCTACTTGGGATTCTCTCCCACTCTCTCGCTGTCCCTCCCTCATGCTTGTTCCCTCTCTCTCTCTCTCCCTCTCTCTCTCTCTCTCTCTCTCTCTCTTGCAAAATAAACAAACTTTTAAAAAAGACACAAGGATAAAACATATATTAATGGAACAGGTCAAACAATCTAGAAACAAGACAGGCATATGTGATCTATTGATTTTTGACAAAATGCCCAAAGTAATTCAATGAAAGAAAGAAAGTCTTTTCAACAAATAATGCCAGAACAACTGTGTTGATAAAGATTTATATTCATATCCATATAAGCCCCAATCCTTATCTTACCCTATACAGACAAATTAATGTGAGATGGGTCATAGACTTAAGTGTAAAAACTATCTAAAATTTATAGAATAAAACAGGGAAAATATTTGCTATCTAGGCAAAGATTTAGTAGACTGGACAGAAAACTACTAACTGCAAAGAAAAATTAGACTTCATCAAATTTTAAAAGTTCTGCTCTTTGAAACATATCATTAACGAAATTCCAAAGCAAGACACATACTGGGATAAAATGTTCATAATATATATATCTGACAATGGATAATCCAGAATATATGTATTTACACACATACACACAAAGATATATATACACACTCTTATAACTTGGTTATAAAAAGACAAACTAATTTTTTAATTAACAAAATATTTTAAGACACTTATCAAAAAAAGATATTCAAATGGCCAAAAAGAAAACAAAATGGTTATCAATATAATTCACCATCAGAAAAGTGTTAACTAAAACCAAACATATATATACCATACCAAATTCACTATAATAGCTAAAAGTGAAAAGACCAAGTGTTAGTGATGGTGTGGAACATGTGAAAAACTCATACATTGCTGACTGTGGGAATGTAAACAGTACAACCACTCTGGAAAACACCAGATTCTTATATACATAAATATACAACAGTAACATGTGATTCAATAATTCCACATATGCGTATTTACCAAATGTACCAATTATCAGCTTATTGACTCCCAGTTCCATATTTACATTTCATTGCCTGCTATATGATAGTGGAACAGAATCCAATAAACAAACAGTTCTCCTTTGCCAGATGGTACGATGGTTAGCTTTAGAAAGAAGACAGGCTTTCTCTTTCTGGTTCTGGCGTCCATCTCCTATCAGGCTCTTCAGTGCACAGTTTCTTCTTGCAGTACCCAATGATCAAAGCATGTGCCACCTTCCCGTGGGCAGCTGCACTTAGCATTCCATCTGGTGGCTTTGTAATAGAACGTCCCTGTCAGGGCAACTCATGTGCATAGCTTCTCCCCAGACTCATAGAGTAATGTCCCCACCAGCGCCACCTGGTAAGCACCTTCTCTTGAACAGCTTTCCTTGGCACCCAGGAAGAAGTATCACTGACATGGCAACCCCAATTGACTAGCTTCTCTCAGCACTCCCTATGGAGAGCCACTGTGTGCCTCCTCTCCTCTGGGTAAGTAATTTCTTCACTTAGTACCCCAGACAGTAATTTCCCAGTGAGTATGGCCAGCTAGGCACCAGCCCTTGGACAGCTTCCTCACCCTTCAGTGAGTTCCAAAGTATTACACCCTCTTTGTGGACACTTCTCTCCCTCTCCGCCACTCGTGAAGGCAGATATCCAGGGAGTCCTGTTGGTTAGGCACCTCATGGGAATTTTCCACTATCCACTGAGGCATGGCCATACCCTTTCAACTGAGCCCTGAACCTCAGCTCAGGAAAGGGAACGGCCTCCTCCTTGGGTATTCTATCTCAGCTCTAGGGGCAGTGGTTCTTCCATATTCTGCTAATCCTATATTCTTTAAAATTCTCTCTACTTCTTAATAGTCAGTTCCCCCATTACACCATCAATCCTCTAACAATAATTTCCTATTAACAATTACCTGCCATTTAATCATATTATTAAAATTTTCAACTAAACCTACTCTGTTCAGATTATTGTGTGGGTTCTCCCTCTTGACTGACCTCCGACTAATATACCGAGAGAAATGAAAATTTATATCCACAAAAAAACTTGTACATAAATATTCAGATTAATTCTGTTCATAATATCTAAAAGATGGAAACAACTCAAATATTTATGTGTATAAGTGGTTGAATGGTTTGTAGTATATCCGTAAAATAAAATCTTGTCAACAACAAAAATGAATGAACTACTGATATGTGAAACAACATAAGTGAATCTCAGAAACATTTTGTTGAGCAAGAGGAGTCACCTACAAAAGAGGATATACTATGACTCCATTCATACAGAGCTTTGAAAGAAAATTTAATCTCTACTACGAGAAAGCATATCAGAGGTTGCCTGAGGCTGACAGTAAAGCATGAGAAGTGACTACAACTTTGTACAAGGACTCTTAGGGAGGATGGAAAGCTCTACATGGTAATTGTAGCTGAAGTCTGAGAGTTGTACACATTTTTCAAAATTCACCACATTGTACATTTCAAATGAGTCCATTTTCTTGTTTAAAAGCTAGATCTTATAGATGATTTAAAACTTAATGAATTCACAAAATTGATTAATACATTAGTCCCTATTCATTAAATTCAGTGATGTTGTTTCCCTGAACTTACTCAACTCTCATTATATTGACAAAACTGCATTTCCAGGTGTTCAAAGCCAATGACTTGATACTGAATGATATCATACCAAAGAGGTTCTACTCTTTAGACTTTTCTTTGATACTACCTCTCTCTGAGTTCTCAATATGCTACAACCACATGAAGATGGCAATGACAATAAAGGAGGGACAGTGTGTGTAGTTGTGTCACACACAGGCTACTAAGAAGTACAGAAAAGCATGGCAACTTACCACATCCACACACTTTTGAGATGCCCGTTCTGCTACAGTCAGACAGTGATTGAGAGACATCCAGGAAGGAGGGAGACTAAAAGAAGAACCCATGGTTGACAAAATACAAGTTTTTAAACAAAATTATAAGTTTCTTCCTCTCCTGGTTAAAAACATTCAATAGCATCACAACCCTTCTTAAATTAAATTAATCTGAAGCTCTTCAACCTAGCATTCAAGGCTGTCCACAAATGTGCCAGATTTTTCCACTTTCTGCAACTTGATCATTACCTCCCTATGCTACAACCAAACTACACTTCTTCTTGTGTCAAACATGTCCTACAATTTTTCACCTCATACTCAGTTTAGCCCTATAAAATCCCACAATCTTTCCCTATATTCATGTGCTGAAATATAATTTGTTAAATATTTAAGTGTCCAATCAAGTCTACTAAAGCCTGCTGCCTGTTCCTATAAGCTCTGGGGAGTGCAGAGTTCCTGGAAAGATTCTAGTCCCTCCTCTCCCTATGCTTTTCTCTTGGTAGAACTACATGAGAGAGAGAGGCACCAAGAGATACATTCACAGAGATTGGGAAGTCCTTACATCTACCTTGGCTGCATGCTTCTTAAGGATCAAGATAAGGGAGAATACAATCCCTAAGGTAATAGGCATATGTGACCATAGAGCCTGAGACATTTTTCTAGAAAAGTGATTTCTGAAGATGGAAAGCCCACTGAGGTGGCAAGACTAGCAAGGGTTAAAGAGATTAGTGCACAGTGCACTTTGAAGAACAAGATGGAAACCCTCTTCCTTATTCTCTATGCCCCTTGGAAGGCACTGGATAGAACCAGTCCCCACAGTTCCTGTGATGGTACATCCATCCACAAAAGGGAAATACAGAACTCAAAAAAGGTTTGACTTCCCCAAGCTGACAGACTCCTTGGGGGAAAAGGGAGCAAAAGTAAAACTGACCATTACCCCCAAAAAACATGCACGGCTCCTATGTGGATATATCCCTTCACAGTGACTGACAGAGGCCACCAAGGTTAGCCAAAGCCAGGTTGGACTATAATGACAGCAGAAGCACTTCCAGCATCACCAATGTGAAGCCAGGTACTCTACAATATCTTTGTTTCCTTATTCCTTCGTTCTACCCTTCTTTCCCCAAATCCAAAGGGCTTAACCTCAAAGAATAAAATGGAAATGGTATCTCTGAAGCAGCTGATGCTTTGCCCCTATATAAAGTCAGAGTTATGGCTCTAGCCCATACAGTAGGGGAAGGAAGTTTTGATTCACACATGAGAGTGACGTTTAAACTAGACTAAACTAAGTATTAATAACTGAAAATGACAAGAAAGTTATAGAATCTGTCCAAGGTGTTGCTAAAGAATACTAACAGGGGATTCACACAACAGAGTTAAAAATTTGGATGTGAAAAAATAAAAGCATTTCATATTTATACTGCAATGAATGTACATCCCTCAACAAATCATTCTGGCAAGCTATCTTTACAATGTTGAAATAAGTGTGTCATATTAGCTCACTTCTGAAAACTGCCAAAGCTGTTTTGTTGGATGTTATGTTGAACGGTGGTACATTATCCAGAGAATTGTCTGAAATAGCAATTAAAAGCAATTTGTCATGATGTAGAAACCCAGAGCACAGAAATGCTAGGGGGAGAGTCCCCTTAGACTGACGGGGGTGGGTAGACTCTCCACTGCAGTTACAGCTCAACGGTTGGGGACTGTCCAGGCTTATGGTTATCACTTCATGCGTCAAACTACACCCTGCCGAAGTGATATAAACCTCAATAAATTACTCCTACACAGAGCTGCTTTACAAATTGCTTTCAACTAAAAATCCCTTAATAATTTTGTAATAAAAACAACTGAACCATTATGATTTCTTGAAAGCTACTCAACTGGTCACAACATTTTACTCTTGAGCCACAAAGCAAAATAAAATTCCTGTGTTTTTCCCCTGCGTCTTTTTATCTCCCTGTTTTAGTTGCACCTCTTTCAACTAATGTCATGGGGGGTGGGGATCAACTACATATTAAAGAAAGAAGCCTTTTGGTTTTGGTCACTAAACAGTCTTGAGGGGTGCCTGGGAGGCTCAATTGGTTAAGTGTCTGACTTTGGCTCAGGTGATGATCTCATGGTTTCTGAGTTCGGGCTCCTCTTAGGGCTCTGTGCTGACAGTTCATAGCCTGGAGCCTGCTTTGGATTCTGTGTCTCCCTCTCTCCCTGCTCCACCCCTGCTCATGCTCTTCCTCTGTCTCTCACTCTCTATCTCAAAAATAAAATTTATTTTTTTTAATTTAAACAGCCTTGGGACAAGACTCTTATAGGAAAAGAGTTTACAATACACCCAAATAACTTTTTCTTTTGTTTTGTTTCAATTTTTTTGAATTTCAAATCCAACACAAAATAAGCACATCAACCATTTTAGGCTGCCAAGTTAATAGTAATGAGTAACCTAGTTTAACTGAAAAGATTCCACTTGTCTAAGAGGACACAATAGTGTCTAAGATTCCAGCTCCGAGGACATTTCTTCTGTAACGTTTAGACCTCTCATCAAGGCAATGCCACACTCTTCCGTGTGTGCTACCTTTATTCCTCTTCACAAGAAGTATTTATATTTGGATCCCTTGGCTAAATTGTAGACTACCTGAAAGCAGAGAAAATATTTTCTTCCTCAATTTTGTTATCCCTGACAGCACGCCTACAGCACCAGAACAATCATTAGTATCCGATAAATGCTCTCATACTATTGACTGCTTTTTCTGTCTTGACCACAGGCCTCAGTCCACATGTATAAAGCAATTTATGAATGCCAGACATCAGGCACTGCAGATGAACTAAGTATTATGATTACATATTGAAGCCATATGGATAAGAAATGTTTGAGATAAAGGCAATTAGATGGTACCTTTTTTTCCCTGCAAGATCAAACAGAAGGTAAAAGGCAAGAAAAAATAAACTCAACTACCTGAAACTTAATAAGAGATTCTAACTAAGCTATATACTCCTATAAGCCTTATATGGCAACTCTGTTGCCAGAATTGTCTATAATTGTCTTATTCCCACTTACGTCACATTCTAGAAACCAGCAAGTCATATTCAATTTCACCAAGCAAGCATATGTATAGATATGCCATTTTTAGAATTATATTTAACTGAAAGAAAATTTTAGGTTACATCTTCAAAAAATATGTATCTTTATCCTTTAAAAAATTGAAAAAAATGATGTGTTTGGGTACAAAAGTTCTTATTTGCAAATGTAAGGGAAAAGCAGACTTTGAAAAAAATATACCCTGGGGTGCCTGGGTGGCTCAGTGGATTAAGCATCTGACTCCAGCCCAGGTCATGATCTCACAGTTCATGGGTTCAGGCCCCGTGTCAGGCTCTGTGCTGACAGCTGGAGCTTGAAGCTTGCTTCAGATTCTCTGTGTGTCTCTCTCTGCCCCTCTCCTACTCATGCTCTGTTTCTCTCTGTCTCAATAATAAATAAACATTAAAAATTTAAAAAAAAGAAAAGAAAAAATATGCCCTGTCTTTCAGTATCTGTGGATTTAAAAGCAATCCAAAAAAGTGATTAAATGCATGGATTTTCTTATTTTCTTTTATTATCCCCATTTTTCAGATAAAGAAACACAGGTTTAAACATACTAACAAACATGCCTCAAGTCAGAGTTAGGAAGTAGAAAAGCTGAAAGTCCAAAATATAGTTCATGCATCTTAATAGTTAACATGGAGTACCTCTCTTGGTCACAAATGGCTTTAGTTGGGGGAAATTTTCACAGGCTCTTTTAATAGCTGTACCTTGGGAAGGCAAGGCAACGTTTCCCAAATAGGGATTAGAGTATCTAGCCTCCAAAGGGTAAAGCCAAATGATAGAAGAGAAATCAGCAAATGAATCATTTGAAATCTTACTTAGAGGTTTTCTGGAGACCTTCCTAAAGGGTCTTAGTATGTTTCTAGTGTGTAGGAAGCTGGGACTTCTTGTTCCTGTTGGTGACTGTACCTGAGGTCTAAGGCTGACACCCCCTCCTCTCTTCATAATCCTCCAGCGTATCTCAGGGACTTCAGAATAAATTCACAGCTCCATAGCATGAGGGATAAGGTCCTTTAACAAATGGCCCAATCTAAATCTCCAGTCTCATCTTTCCCTTCTCCCTTAACCACATGCATACTAGAGATCTAATAATTTCCCCAACAATCAGACACTTTCAAATATCCATGCCTATATACATATAATGCTGTCTGGAACCCTCACTCCATTTCCTTATCTGTCTGGCATAAGCTGCCAAGAATGTGTGTGTGTGTGTGTATATATATATAATAGTGAGCTCTTTGAGGGCAAATATTTATTCCTTTTCTGCTTCTATTCTCAGTATTTTTCACAATGCTTGGCATGGAGTGGGTACTCATTATTTATTCAGCAAATATTTACTGAGCACATACCAAGTGCTAGGCACCATGCTAAGCTTAGAACAAGTCAGATAAACTTGACTCCTGACTTTAAGGAATTTATAATTTAGTAAAACTCAATATTTGCTAGATTAAATCATATTCTTCATTATATTTTGCTTAAATAGTCCCATTTATAAGCCTCCATACCTCGTAGTCCCTATGCCTGAAATGTCCAACCCCTTCCTCCAAATTTACTCAATTTGTCCTTCAAAGTCCAGCCCATTTCCATGCTCCAAGCTTTATAAAACTCATCCACACTGACCTCAATGACAATTAAATTCACTACCATCTTCCCCTCCTCAAATAATCTATCCTTCTAAGTTTCTTATCTCTGCCAACTGCAGCAGCCTCCTCCCAGTGACCCAGGTGTGAAAACGCTGACTCATTTCTGCCTTCACTCATTCCCACATCTCATCAGCTGTCAAAGTCTGCCACTTCTGCATCTGCAATGCCACACAAATATGTTCCCTCCCTTTTGTTTCCAAAGCACTTACCTCTATCTGGCCTCTCATTACTTCTCACCAGTTTATTGCTATTGCAGGTGTCTTTCTCTGTCCTTCTCCACATTTCAATTCATTAAAGGTTAAGCTTCAGAGATGATAGTTCTATATATTTTCCCCTTACTCAAAAATCCATTAATACTTCCTCAAGGATAAGGTTCAGACCCCTCCCTTGGCCCTAGTTTACATTTCCAACCTTTGTTCTTGCTGTTCCTTTATATATACCCTGTGCTCCGGGAAACTTATAGATGTGCCGTGCTACAATGTGCCCTCAGCCAATATCTTTGCTTCTACCACTGCCTCTCTGCTCATCTCCTCTATATTAATCCCCCAACAATCAGGTTTCCACAAAGCCTCATTCTCTGTTGTTCCCCATACTCCCTTCCTTTTAGATAACAGAGAACTATCCTTCTTCAGAAGCTGCATGGCACTTTAAAACAAATTATGATACAATATATTTCATCCTATGTTTTAGGTATTTGTACATTTATTGTACCACTCAATTAGACGTGAAACCACTGAGAGCAATCTTATGGGTCAGCTTAGCATGATTGTTCTGTTTTCCCATGCACTGTTTTCATATCTGAATGAAAAATCTGTATCCCAACACTGTAATTATTTGTCTCTATGTCTATTTCCTACACTACAACAGTCCTCCATGTTGAACGACCATATATTATTTATTAGTGTATTTTTTTTGCTGGCATATGGTCAGTGCTCAGTAAATGTGTCTTGCATAAATGAATTAACACAACTCCTTGAGAATGTCTCCTTAACATATCAATTAGAATTAATAATCTATTATACTTATAGCCAGGGTAGTCTTAAATACAGCTTCCCTCTAATTTTCCATGGTGTAAGATTCA
Source organism: Suricata suricatta (assembly GCF_006229205.1). Taxonomy (NCBI): domain Eukaryota; kingdom Metazoa; phylum Chordata; class Mammalia; order Carnivora; family Herpestidae; genus Suricata; species Suricata suricatta. The sequence continues at coordinate 89,125,649 of NC_043707.1, forward strand.
TCTCCATGACTACACAGAAATGAAAGATTAGATTGATTTCATCTTCCTAATTAGATAATGGGTTCTTTGGAGAAAGATATTGGTATACCCTTCATTATTCCCCTTTGTTACAATAGTTCACAATATATAATGGTTGTCTATAAATGTTCATTAGCTGCTTGATGGATTAATGATTTGGTGAGGGCACGAACCAGAGAACAACCCCAAATGGGATTTCTTATATATAGTAACAAGCTGAAAGGTTTATTTCCTAACTTCCATCTACTGAATAGAAATTTTTATATGATGCACTAGACACTATTTTTAAAAGTAAAGCAAACTCTAGAGATAATTTAGACCAGAAATTAAACTCTGGGTGAGGAAACATAGATTCCTGAGAATTTATTGAAGTTAGGATCCTCTCCAAGTAAATATATATTCTCAAACATCTACGTATCATTTTGCATACCACACAAAGTCATTCAAGGATTCCCTAAAGGTCATTTGTGACTTCAGGTTAAAATCCTACCTTTGGCCTTCTGTTAAAAGATGAAAAATATCAGGTTCAAAGATGATAAGCTATGTGCCCAATATCACACAGGTACCCTACCTACAGACTCCTGTTCTTTCCGCTATATTAAATGTTAAAATAAATACAAAATATCTATCACCATAAACTCTAAGTGTAATGTCATTATTCAAATACTGTTAATAATTTATATCCTAGCAATTTCGAGAAACCCTATATCTGTGTTTTCTTACAGTAGCAAAATTTTGAGAAGCCCAAACATAAGGCAACTTAATGATTCCAATATTTTTAATTTTTCACTCTTGCCACAAATATTCAGTTCAGCTATTAACTGCTTTTTATGTGTTGAGCTCTATGCTAGCTGCTAAAAGTACACAGATAAATACTACACATAGAAGGAACAAAGGTCACCGCTTCAACTGTCCTTGGAGACAGGAAGTTTGTCTAACTCATCTGGTGCCCAGCACTGGAACTGGTAACTCATGAGTACTAAGGTATTTGTTTAACACAATATAAGAGGTGATGCATGCCCTTAAATAGCTCATGTTTTCCAGAAATGATTTTTTACTATTTCTATTTTCCCAGACTGAATCATCAATCTGTTGCTTTGGTTAGTTGTTTTTTTTTTAACACTGTTAAGGCTTATAATATATCAAAATATGCTAAATACAAAACAACTAAACTTTTGGAGGTTATAAAGTGTAACTATTCATTAAAAAATCAGGATAATGTTTTAATGTCCAAAGAAATCATTCTTTATAATCAAATTAACTGGTTATTTTTTCATCAAGTTTAAAAAGCATAACTATGTGTTTTTCTTTTTAATCAATTACTTGTTCTTTTAAATCAATTATTTTAAAGTGTACTACACTGAATATAGCTTCTTGGTCTAATCTACATTTACTTTGAGGAATTTACGTTTACTCACTTATACTACAAATTTTCCATCCTTCTCATTTACCTGCGGATATATAAATATATTTATATATATTAAATATGTATTTATATATATTTAAATGAGAATCCTTACCATATTTACTGGGAATAATATAACAAAACTCTTTTTTATTGTAAACAGGGTTGTTTTCTTTTTCAGATAATTCATCATTAGTATATAGAAACTCTACTGTTAAGGGCGTCTGGATGGCTCAGCCGGTTCAGCATCAAGCTTCAGCTTTGGTCATGATCTCACAGTTTGTGAGTTCGAGCCCTGCATGTAATTCTGTGCTGACAGCTCAGAGCATGGAGCCTGCTTCATATTCTGCATCTCCCTCTCTCTCTCTCTCTCTCTCTCTCTCTCTGTCTCTGATCCTCCTCTCTCCTCCACTCATACTCTCTCTCTCTCAAAAATCTTTGAGGCTTTCTATACATGAAGTCATGTCATCTGCAAACAGAGACAATACTACCTCTTTCTTTTTCAACTCTGACATCTTTTATTTCTTTTTCTTTCCTGAGTGTTAGGCTTTATTCACTGAGTTTTAAGGACATGGATGGATTTCAGTTTAGCTTTCTATTAACTTCAATAATCATCTCTTTTGTCTTTTATTGTAATATGCCCAGGCGTTATCTTCATTTTCCTTATTTGCTTTATTTTTTAGATGTAAATCACAGGGGGGAAAATGCATCTAATAAAAGAACTCAGACCTAATCTTGGAAAATTGTAGCCTAAAAGTTATAGAGAGTTTAGCGTAGGGACTTTCACTTCAGCTGTTATAGTTATTTCCAAATCCTAGAGAACAGAGCACAATTCCATATCCTACATATGCCGACTACACAAGCCTCTAGTTACAGCTAGTTTTCAGAAATAAACCATTGCCCCTCATGCAACCTTTTCAAGTTCTTCATCCAACACAATGAAATTATACAGAGCATTTGTTAGCTTCAAGGACTTTTTGGGTTCCACAAAAACCTGTGCTTCCAACGTGTCATTTTTAAGCAACAGAAAACCAAGAGGTTGTAAATCAGTAGGGATGATTAACATTAAAGGAGCTTTTCCAAACATGCAAGAAAAATGGGAAATTTTTTCTGTCTTTCTTATTCAAGGAAAAAGAAGGAAAAGAAACACAATTAGAGAAAACCCTTTGTCTTGTCAAGTGTTGTCAAGTCATCTCCCAGGACTAGAACAATCACTAGCACGCAAACAAAGAAAATAATTTGCAATGATCTAGAGGAAGAAGAAAGAATCTGTAGGACCAAAATGTAGATTGTACAAGCAAAATTTTTTCTAAATTGGACACCTTATTAAACCTTAGAAGTGTATGTTTCTACTATAGCTTTTATTTCCACATATCTCTAATGTGATCCTCCACAGCCAGGAGGAAGCAATAACAATTCTTGTCATCATGCACATGTTTTATGATCTAGAACACAAAATGCAAATCTATCAGTGAAATACCTAACCTCTTTCGAAATAACAATGCCAATTCGTAGGCACTTTAAATACAAATTACGTACAGAGGCTTCACCGGCGAGAGATACATTTGTATTTTGAACAGAAAAATCAAGAGGAGAAATACTCAACTAACCATGCATATCTCATGTAACTATGAAAAAAACATAGTTATTTTATTTTTATGATGATGTTTTATAACCAAAGGGGAGAAGACACACCACAAAAACAAACTACATTAGATGCTTAAAACAAAATCATACCTCAGCAAGATTGCCCATCTGCTCTGACCTTATGCTCTGGGCCCGAGGCTGCTGCAGCAGCCAGCACCTCAGAGAGAGCATCTTTACCCCTCGGAACCACATTTGAGAAACACCGTTCAGAAGCAGCCCTTTTGGATGTGATAAGCACTTTGTTCCTTACGTGAATGAGTATTTTATGCAGTCTGACCATGGCTACTAAACAACAGAATGTAGCCCCTGTTAGCGACTCACCTTCAAATGTTACAAATCTTACAAGGGGAAAATGTTCTGCAATATCAAAGGAATATAAGAATGAGGCAAATAAGCCAACAGATTCAAACTAGCTGAGTATAAGACATCCAGACATGATGGGGTGGTGGGGAACTGGAGAGTGTATGACCTACCTAAAGAGGTTAGGACTGCTTAACTCAAGAGGATTTTTGCCTTATGGTAATACAAGTCTGGTGTATTCAAAAGAAGTCAGAAATCCAGATTTTTCATGGAAATCCCTTGATATGAAACTATTTCAAGTTTTGTAACTCCCACACTGACCTAACATATCTGCAGCCCAGGCACAGCCTACATTGTTAGCTCATGAATCCTGGTCGATAGCAGTCCAAATATCCTCTTTTTTCTTTTTTCTTTTTTTTTTTTTTTGAATGTGGTCAATCTGGTCAAAAAGTAGTGCCTTTAGTGACTTTGTTAAAATAACCAACAAATTTCAGTCTGGGGGAACTTCTCACTGACACCTTTAAGATGGCTGATGTGATTTGCCTTCATTGTCTCTTGCTCAGCCTTCACTGAGGGCTACCTAACTGGGCAGACTTCTCTGGACTGACAGACAATCCACTTCATAGTCGTATCTTCTTTGGGTTTGCTGAGATTGAGGTCTGGGGATTAAGGTTTTTCTGAGTTATGATCTTATATCTTATCTCTTTGCCTAGTAACTCAGCACTCCTGCCTTCAAAAGCACTTGCGTTAAACATATCAAGGGAAGAAAAGATGTCAGATTTTCTTAAGGAGCTTGTGAATGGCACAGGGACTACTTTACAAAGCTTTCTTTGGAGAACAGGGAGAAATAATTCCTGTTTGCCAACTGAATGCTGCTAAGTACTATCTCCTATGTACTGCCAATATAAAATAGCCAATGCAGGTATAGCAAAAAACAAACAACAACAAAACACACACACACACACACACACACACACACACACACACACACACACACACATACAAAACCCAGAAAGCAATTTCACTCATGGTTCCCGGTTTCTCTCATCTTGCTTCTTAATTCCTCTTGACCTTGATGTTAGTCAGTCATTAATTAATTCCACAAATAAGTATTTATTGAGCACTGACTGACAACAGTGAACATAACAATGTGTGTATCCTGATGGAGCTTAAATTCTAGAGACAGAGAGAGATACAGGTACACATAGTGGCGTGCTGGTAAATGTTTAATAAGCAGCTCTCCAGAGAAAAGAGTCTGACTTGTAGTGTTTAATGATTTCTATGGTATAAATACTCCCACCATGGATAATCTCAAGCTTCCATCGTGACATCCCTAAATGTAAGGCTGGGAAAGATGTTCATTAGCACATCATTGTATGTTTCCAGCATTCAGATATGATAGATGTAAATAACCTCAAGAGCAGAGATAACAGAAAAATGCAGCCAAGCAATTAGGAAGAGATGAATATTTTTAATATTTTTAATATTATTTCATTGTAAGTTTATATAATTTAACTTTTAATAATGTCTACTTAACAACTGTCTCCAAAAATTCCTGAAATTTTAACATTTGATTCTCTTCAGCTTGTAGAGGCTGACTCCAACACACCACTGGATATAGAGAGATTGACAGGGAGATAAATTTTTAATATAATGTAAACAAGTGATAAACTAAAGAAAAATAATGAGAAAGAGATAAAGAATAATAGAAGAGGTTATCCACTGAAAAAGCCTAAGAATCGAAAACCCAGAGGCTAGAAATGGCCAGCCAATTACAGAACACCTCCTACCGCATACTTGCCTAGCATAATCAATCAGTGCTTTAACACTTCCTATGAAGGGAGCACTCTACTTTAGTATCCCACTCCATCTTTAGATATGTCTGACTGAGAGAAAGTACTTCCTTTTATCAAGTTAAAATCTATCTTCCTGTAGTTGTGGTTTTTAAATTGAGCTTTGTAAAGATTTAGGAGTTCTATAAATGGGCCCCAAGGATCTCAAAAGGAGAGGAGGGATGGGAAACTGGCTAGAGGAGGCCATTCCAGCTTCTGCTTCTAACAATGTGGCTGCATAATTTATCTCTTCATACAATGAGAATCGTTGTATGTTTGTATTTGAAAAAATATTCTTTATAGTTAAAACCCATTTCTATATATACAGATACTTATTACTTACATATTGCTTCTTATATATACTTATATATTATATACTTTCACCAATTTATACATTTTCACAATAATGTATATCTTGGTATCAGTTAACAACAGGCTAGATCATGCAGCAGTAACAAGTGATCCCCAAAGTCTAAGGAGTTCGATATGACAAACGTTTACTTCTCACTTATGCAAAGACACTCCAAGTCTAGCTGACACTGCACATTTTGCTTGCTTTCATTCATTACAGAAAATGACAAGGCTACATGTAGCTTCAAGGAAGCATCAGAAAGGAGCATACTTCCTGTGCTAGGAAGGAGTAGAACTGAAAATATTATTGAGTAGCACTAATGTCTACCCTAACCTTCTACTCATTTGGCTATGTGCTACTTATACCTACCTAATAACTTCAACTGGGAATATACACAACTAGATCTTTTAAAAGTGTCACATAAAATTCTGATATTTATCACTACCTTCATTCTTTATTCCCTATTGAAAACCACTAAGGAAGAAGAAGAAGAAGAAGGAGAAGGAGAAGGAGAAGGAGAAGGAGAAGGAGAAGGAGAAGGAGAAGGAGAAGGAGAAGGAGAAGAAGAAGAAGAAGAAGAAGAAGAAGAAGAAGAAGAAGAAGAAGAAGAAGAAGAAAGGAGGAGGAGGAGGAGGAGGAGGAGGAGGAGGAGGCGGCGGCGGCGAAGGTGAAGGAGAAGAACCTTCCTACCACTTCTAATTTTGACTTTTAACATTTCCAAAGAGGTTGTCAGTGACTACAATGAGTGGAAGTTAATGTTGCCATCTAAGAATGAAACTTTCAGAAAGGAAACCACAAATGCCCAAATTAGTTCTCAGTGGAAATAACCCACTCCAAAATATATATTCCTGAGTGAACTTGTTGTGAACGTCCAACGCCAAGCAAAATAACTAGTGTGCAAAGCTGGGAAAATATGTCTGAATACAAAAGAAAGAAAAAAGCAGTAATGTGCAGTTCTTCAGCTTTATTCTTATTTTAAGGGTGAGAATGATGCTCTTTCTAAATCTCTGCATTTTCAACTTGAAACCAAAAGTCACCCTCGTACTTATGACACAGAGAAAATGCTAGAATGCTAGAATATATTCTTCTTCTTTTCTCTCTCTCTCCCTCTTGATATTTATGGCAAGTACTCTCAGCTGTTTACCTCTATTTTTAGGGGTAGTATTAAGCTTCTTAACCTTATGTCCCAGAATAACCCAATAGAAAAAGGGTTGATAAACTACAGTGCATGGACAGAATCCAACCTACGACTTGTTTTTGTATGACCCATGAGCTAAGAATACCTTTTACACTTTATTTAAAGGAGTTATAAAAACAAAGAAAAATATGCAACAGCGAGCATGTGTGGCCGACAAAACCTAAATTTTTTTACTCTCTGGACCTAAATTTTCAGAGAAAGTCTGCCTATGCCTGCTGTAGAATTGAAAGCTCCATATTCACTGGATATCTATGGCTCAAGTTCAATAATTCCATTAAATTTCATCAGGAAGTTAGAAAACATGAACAAAAAATAACTTATACTACTAAGGTTATTTTGCAAGGAAGTATCACAACAATGTACAGGTCATCCTAACTCAAATAAGACTATTTTTCCAAAGTAAAAAGTCTCATGAATTTCTATGTGTAGACTTTGGGAAGAAAAGTCCTGAAAGTGAAGAATTTGTTAAAACTCTCTAAAGGCACAAAATTAGCAATTCCTCTGTAAATCAAGCATTCCTCTACATAGATGAGAACAGAATATTTTATGGCAGCCCAGATGTAAAATATGATGAAATTTTCGTATGAGTCATATTTCCATGAAGATAATCATATCACCATAAGAGTATTCACAATCGGTGCCAGGAAGATGTAATGTATAAAAAGAATGAGTAAAAAGCTGTTATCTCAGGGAAAGAAAAGTAAGGGAGAGTCTATTGAAGCTCATTTCAGGATAGACACCAAAAAATTCACCAATGGGTTGTTAAAATTACAGATAGAAAGATGGATGGATAGATGGATGGATGGATGGATGGACAGAGAGATAGATGCTTTCAAGAAGATTACAGAGAGAATTACATATGGATTACTCTTTTAGCATGTGACTCTAACAGTTAGGATATAGTCCACTTCAAATTACCGAAAATCCAATAAATAAATCAAAAAATTATTTACTAATATCTATGTGTAGAGGTGGCATTTTCAGAGTTCATTTCATTGCTCAACAGAATCATGAATCAGCACCCTCTTTCCATCCTTATGCTCCTCTACTTCAGTGTGTTGGCTTTTTTTCCTTGTAGTCACGGATGACTACTATAGTTTCATAGACATATAATATCATCTCAATGATATCCCAAGAAAGAAAGAAAGGGAAGGGACAATGACAATGACTCTCTTCACATTCATATCCTTTTCATTGGGAAACAAATTATCTTTGTCAGGAAGGTCCTCACCAGCCTTTCTCTTAAGTCGCTTTGGCCAGAGCAGGGTTATATGCAGGTATCTGGCTTTTCAACTTCTAACATAAGCAGACAAGCAATAAAAAGAGAAAGTGTAAGAAATCTTTTGCAGTCACCAGCCAATCAGGTCTACTACATATTTAAATAATATTGGGGGATTCCATTAAAGAAAATAGCCACATTCTTCCAGTGTCACTATGGATCCTTGGTATCAAAGTAACTATTCTAATAATATGAGGTATAAATAAGAAATGATTCAACTGGGCTTCTAAAAACTGATCCTTCTGATTGCCTGTATACCAGCCCAACCCAGAAACCCAAGACAGCAGCAACAAAGTCAACATTCATGATCATTAGCATGAAAATCTACCAAGAAGGGTTTACTATAAAATTAGACTATAAAAATGACAAGAATGGGTTTAAACAAGAGGATTTATTGGTGTATGAAATAAATATACATGCGGTATTCTTGTCATATACATACACACACACATATATATATATTTCAGTGATGATGTCATCTCTAAAAATATTTTTGGAACATTCATGTGGAAATGACTTTAGGGCCAATGTATAAGTTACCTAAGACATGTAGTCTTATTTCTTTATATTTCCAAATCATTTATCTTTTAATAATTTTTGCATACAGAGCCCTGTCAATATCTTTTATAAGTAACAGACCATTTAATTAAAAAGTTTAATCACCAGATTTAATTCCTAATAAACTTTAACTGCTCTTAAACTCTCATAAAATTATTCACTGTTACCCATCACTAAGAATTTTTTTCAAAGTATTGTTGGTCTTATACGTACAATTTCTTGTGTAATCTTAAACACGTCTGCTTAAACGATATCAACAATTAAGTCCATGGTCTTCTTTTATCTCCTCATCAAGCATGTGAAAGATAACTCTCTTTAGGAAAAAGCACACACATAACTCAGAAGACAGTTCATGGCCATGAGGAGTTGACTGGCTTAACAGAAAGAGAACTGAAGACTAAATTCTGAGACTTGGGTTCTATCTTCACTCCATAGTTTCATTTATCCACAAATATTACCATCTCCTCATATATAAACCCACTGAGATTGAGATGGAAAAGTAAAGGATTGTACCTTCATGGTTTCACTGCCTGGCAAAAACAACTATAACACCAGGTAGAAAGTGGTAAGTAGGGGCGCCCAAGTGGCTCAGTTAGTTAAGCATCTAACTTCAGTTCAGGTCATGATCTCAGTTCATGAATTTAAGCCCTACATCAAGTTCTGTGCAGACAGCTCAGAGCCTGAAGCCTATTTCAGATTCTGTATCTCCCTCTTTCTCTCTGCCCTCCCCTGATCACTTTCTCTCTCTCTCAAAAATAAGTAAATATTTTTTTTTTTAATTTTAAGAAAGTGCTAAGTAGAGGAGTGCCTGGGTAGTTCAGTCAGTTGAGCATCCAACTCTTGATTTCAGATCAGGTCATGATCTTACAGTTGTGAGAACAAGTCCCACATGGGGCTCTGCACTGAGGGTGGAGCCTGCTTAAGATTCTCTCCCTCCCTCTCTCTCTCTGCCCTTCCACCTGCTTACTTTCTCTGTCTCAAAAAAGAAAGAAAGAAAAAAGAAAAAAAGAAAAAAAGAGGTAAGTAGAATAATGGAAATATAAACAATTACCAAAGGTTACAACAATAGAGCATGTAGGTCATCAGTCATGGAAGGAAGAAACTGTGGTACTCATATTGAGATTAATAAGAAACTAGGATACACAGAAGTAAAAAGTATGTGATAAAACTAGAAAGACTCCATTAGAGATGTAAGATGATATTAATCAAAATGGTATAAAGTTCAGACTTTATTTGCAGGGAATGAGAAGTCAGCCACATTTTTTTTCTAAGGGAGTTAGATTATCAGTCAGAACTGGGTTCCAGGAGAACAACCTGGTCAGATGAATGGATGGGGGAGAGACTGGAGGCTCAGGGACCAGTGAAAAGAGTAACGCAAACAGAGGAGCTGTGCCAAAGTGATGGGAGCCTGAACAAGTACAGACACAGTAGGAACAATGAGGAAGAGTTAGAGGGTGAAACATAAAGGCAGTTACTCTCACCTCTGGCTGCTTTCAGAATTACATGTGAAATTTTAAAATTCCAGCAAAAGAGAGGAACAAATTCTGCAGAAGAGAAAACAAAAATGGTAAATACACATAAGATGCTTGGCCTCATTAGTTATCAGGAAAATGCAAATTAAAATCATTGTGAGGTGCCACTTTGCATCCTTCAGTATGAAAACAAAATACAAAAACAAAAACTTGGGCATGAATAAGTGAAGACAGATCTATGGAACCACATAAATTCTCAAGCACAACTGGGAGTGAACGGATACAACCACTATGGGAAAAAAGACATAGTAATATTTTGAAAATCTGGAAATGTAAATGTGAAGATACAATCCAGCAATTCCACTTCTAGGGATAAGCCATAAAGATGTTTAATGTGGACAAGCGACAGCAGTAGGCTAGTAGGTGCTGGCATGGATGAATCTCAAACCCATAATGGAGAATAGAAAAGTCAAGTCACAGAGTATATGCAGTATGACAACATTTTCATAAAGTTCAAACGAAAAATGACCATACATTGTTTAGGATGATACATACCTGTAAGAAAACTATAATGAAATCTAAGGGAAAGATACATATAATATTCATAATAGAAAAGGAGAAGGAAATGAAAGACCAGGAATACACAAGAGACCTCAGCTCTATTGGTAATTTTTTTTTCAAACTGAGTGGTAACTAAAAGTCATTTTAATATATCTATACCCTGTTTTATATTCTATATTGTATTTATTCTTCAAGATCTGTGAAACTTACACAGTACAAAATATGGGTCCGGATAGCCCAACATAGTCAGTAATGGGTTTCAGGAGTGGTACTCTTCAAAGGTTCACAGGCAACTCTCATGCATGCCAGGGATGAAAGCCATTATATTAGGATGGAAAAACTAGCTAGAAGATCAACAATTTTAGGTTATGAACTAGAACTATAAAATGACATTCAATTTTAAGCTTCTATTCCTAGAAAGAGAAACAGGTACAATTAACTAAAATAGAGACTTCAGAAGGACAGCTGGATTGGGGAGAACTATGAAAAAATACATCTAAGGTTCAAGAAGGACCAAGACCTCTTGTTGAGGGTACCTGGACAAAGCAGTTAATCATTCAGTTAATTTTCATTACATGGAGAACTTTTATCTGTTTGAAGACCAAGACTGGAGAAAGTAGATTTCTTTAGAAGGTAGTTTCTAGCCCCAAAACTATTATATAGAATCTATGCTACCTTCCAGGAAAATGCAGCAAAAGAACTTGCTAAATTGCTTAAAATTAAAGAATTTGTTAATAAACTATAACAGGATTAGACCTCCCCAACCCCCCCCCAACCCTCCAGCCTTTCGACCAAAGGGCATCTTTGTGCTTCTCTGCACTGAAAAGAACAGCTCTTATTATGGCAATTACTCTCTTGCTTCCTTAAGAATAAAAGAACTGCTATTTATTTTTTTAATGTTTATTTTTGAGAGAGAGAAAGAGACAGAGTGTGAGAAGGGGAGGGGTAGAGAGAGGGGGAGACACAGAATTGGAAGCAGGCTCCAGGCTCTGAGCTATCAGCATAGAGCCCAATCGATGTGGGGCTAGAACCCACAAGCTGTGAGAGCATATCCCGAGCCAACATCGGACTCTGAACTGATTGAGCAACCCAGGTCCCCCCAAAGAGCTGCTGTTTATAAATGACGTACCACTTCACGTTTTCTGGGGGCAGAATGAGCTGTGTTCCTGCCAAGTGAGCAAGCTGTGGTCAAGTTGGAGTCATCATTAGAAACAGAGTGCTCTTCCTTCTGCTCTACACTTATCTGTCCTCAACAGATTCACACAAGTGGGAGGATTTGCGAATTATGGTCAGGGTATCAGAAATTCTCTATTCAGCTTCCAAGTAGCCAAATGGAATGTGGGGCTGTGGGAAACGAAATTTCCCCTACAGGGGACCTCCATGTATCACTGTTCACCCTGAATTGTCTTACAGGGAAATCAGGAAATTTCCAAAAGTAAATCACTGCTTATCAAATTGACCTTCCAACCTCACTTGTCTTGCTCTTTCCTAAGAGCTAAAAGTAGATGAGTAATTATCACTGTATAATCATTTCAGTTAGTACATCATTGGAGCTACCATTGATTACCAATATTCCACATGTATAACTATTTATTATTTTGTAAAGGTAAATATTTTTATCCCCAGTTTGTAGAGGAAGAAAGTAAAAATCAAAGAGATTACTTAATTTTCCCATGGCCTCACTGCTATCAAAGAGCAGAGATTTATTTAAAATCTAAATCCGTTTTTGCTTTCATTACCCTTGCTTGGGACCTCATCAAAATAAAAAGCTTCTGCACTGCAAAGGAAACAATCAAGAAAACTAATAGGCAACCAACAGAATGGAAAAAGATAATTGCAAATGACATATCAGATAAAGGGCTAGTATCCAAAATCTACAAGGAATTTGCCAAACTCCACACCCACAAAACAAATAACCCAGTGAAGAAATGGGCAGAAGACAGAAACACATACTTCTCCAATGAGGACATCCAAATGGCCTACAGGCACATGAAACGATACTGAACATCACTCATCATTAGGGAAACACAAATCCAAACCACACTGAGATACCACCTCATGTC
>NC_043707.1:89138433-89170894 GCF_006229205.1 Suricata suricatta
GTTCCACACTCAGTGCAGAGCCTAATGTGCAGCTCAATCCCACAACCCTGGGATCATGACCTGAGCCAAAACTTGAGAGTCAGACGTCTAATCAGCTGAGGTGCCCTGTGAATTTTTTTTCTTAACTTGATTTCTCAGAAGCCATACATTTCTGGCCTTGTTCTACTTCTGGGGGCATTCTTTCTCTAGCTTCTTTAATTGTCACTGCAAATATACTATTTACAGAATAATGAAAAACAACGCAAATGCAAGACAGAGTGAGCAGAGAGATGTTAGAGAAAGGGATATTAGTAAGCACTTGAGACTGAGTAATACAAATGGCTAAGTCATTCAGAATGGGCTGTCAAGTTAGACTAATCAGATGACAGCTCTGGCCTACCTACTAACTTTGTGACATTCCATCATTCAGTCACCATGTACTGAACTCAACAATGTACCAGGCACAGCAAGAGGCACTGAATTGGCAGTGGTAAACAAAACAGTTTTTGGTAGATTATGTTCCCATTTGCCAAATATTTCATTTTTCCTCTGTGAGGAGGATTATGTATACCCATCCCATTGTATTTAGGAGTGGTCATGTGACTTGCTTCAGCCAATGAAACATGGACAGAAGTTCAAAAGCCATCACTTGTGGTTCCCTGTCTTTGTTCCTCCTGGTGTGACAACTGGCCATGTTCCAGATAGCGGTTGTTCTGTCAGCAAATAACAATATAATAAACATCCATCTCTAAGCTTTAGTTTCTTTACCTAGGTAATAACATCCACCTTATACGAGTGCCACAGAGAACTTAAAAAGACAATGTATGTAAAGTTCCTAGCTTTATCCATGTAAATATTAAAACATCTATTATATAGCAAGGCCTTAGCTAGCTGAGGAAAACATCGTTCTGGCCTTTGAGTATTTCCCAATAGTTATAAGAAAGATACTCAAATAGCCAAAAAACACTACAGTTTTTTACCATGGTGCTGGGAACACAGAAAAAAAATTGATTTCTCTGTCAGGTTAAACTGAGCTCATTAAAGGAAAAATAGACATTTTCTCCAAAGAAAAGGACAGTGGCAAGAATGAAAAAGGAAAGAGGAAAACATAAGAAACAAAGCAAAAGCATGAAAAAATGATCATACCACCCCAGGAAAATTACCAGTAATTTAAGAATGCTAAAGCACAGGATGCAGGTAAGGAAAGAAGCAAGACACCAGGGAAGGCATTTAGACAGAGTCCTAAGGTTGAAGAGCCAAGTGTGCCAGGCCTGGAGCTCAGTTCTATGACACAGGAAGCTACTGAAGAATTTAAACAGGGAAATGATTACAGCCATATCTGCATTCTAGAAACATCTCCCAGAGGCAGTGTTGAGGGTGGAAGAGGCAAGAGCAGAGAATAGTTAGAAGGCTATTGAGGCATTCTTAATGGGATGAGAACAAAATCCATGGCAGTGACAGTTAAGGAATGAATTTAGCTTTAGTTTTTGGTAAATAAAGCAGAAGAGGCTCTGTATTATTATTTGACAAGAGAAATCTTACAAGTTTACCAGAGAAACATCTTCCTAAAGTGTTAATCTTTAAAACCAACAGGGGATCCTTATAACATGTAAATCAAGTAACACAAGGAACGTCATTTTCAATTATGATTTTGTGAAACTCACATTCCAGGGCACCTGAGTGGCTCAGCCAGTTAAGCATCCTACTCTTGGTTTTGGCTCAGGTCATGATCTCATGGTTCATGAGCCACAACAGGCTCTGTGCTGACAGTGAGGAGCCTGCTTGGGACTCTTTCTCTGTCCCTCCTCCTCTCTTGCTCTCTCTCACTCTCTCTCTCTCAAAAAAAAAAAAAAAACTTTGCAAAAGCCACATTTTTTAACATACATTATATGAGATTATAAATTATACAAGGAAGACTAAATATGTCACTCTCATACATCACTAATCCCACTACCAAATGATAGTTTTTCAGTGTATATTCTTTTAGCCCTTTTTGCTTCCTCATATATGTACAAAATACAAACACAATTCTATTTTTTGAAGAAAAAGTTTATATAGAATCTAGCCATCATGTCAGTAAGAGTTACAATAATGAAGGGGGGCTCGAGTTTAACATTTCAGAACTGGCAAACAATAAAACCAATTCATGTGTACACTCCATTGAGTTAGTAAATCTCAATAAACCAAACACCACTACTGCACACATATACACTTTCAATTATTAGACCAGTTTCACTTTGGTGTTTAAGACTCAGTCTTTTCAGGGGTGCCTGGGTGGCTCAGTCAGTTAAGCATCCAACTTTGGCTCAGGTCATGAACTCACAGTCCATGGGTTCAAGCCCCGCATCGGGCTGTGTGCTCACAGCTCAGAGCCTGGAGCCTGTCAGATTCTGTGTCTCCCTCTCTCTCTGCCCCTCCCCCGCTTGCTCTCTGCTCTCTCTCAAAATAAAATAAAAAATAAAAAAAGACTCAGTCTTTTCATCTTCAAATTTCAACCTTAGACTGAACTCAAAGGTCTTCTAGTCCCTGCCACCAGTACAAGCTATATTTGTGTTGACTCTTGAAAAATGTAATAAGGTGAGGCTTTCGAACACAACACGCCCTTCCTCTAAAGGCTAATTCCTCTGAAGGAGGGGACGTGACTAGGGGGAAATCTCTCCTAATTTAAGTAGGAGAGATGAGCATCCTTCCCATGACTATGCTCCTGGTTACCGTTTCCCTGATTACTAATGACACAGGGCTATAGACGCCTTCCGCGTGGCAGGAATTTCAATGACACCCCTGTCATTGGACTTCTCTTTCTGAACACTGCACTCCCCAAAAAGACAACCATCTCTGCAGGATATGTTTTTAACTTTAGTTCTTAGCTTTGGACCTCCGCTGCACGTCCAGAAAACAAGAATAATCTCCCTTGATATCCTGTTTTATGAATATGTGTGTGAATGTGCTTGTATTTATTTTACTACAAAATTATTTTTCCAATATAATTTATAAAGATCTTATATAAAACTTATTTCATTAAGAAAGGCTGCTTACATAACCACACCTGTTATTATATCACACTTTTGTCTAATTAACAATATGTCATATGCATTTTTCCAATTCACTAAATACTCTTCAAAAATACTTTTTATGGCTTTACTTATATTTAGTACAATGTTCTCATATTAGACAGTTATTTTGCTTATAATTTATATCCCTTATAAATAATGCTGTGATTGACATTTTTGGTTATTGATTGTTGAGAAAATCTTTAATGCTACTTTAGTTTTTATCCTAACTATGAAATCAAGTATAAACCTTTATGGTATTGACACAACTTGATGATTTTGGAAAACTGTACCAATTTATATTTCTGCCTACTATTTAAAACATCCTTTCACTCTAAATTTTTCAATACTATCTTTCCTTCTGAAACCTTTTCTGAATTATCAATTTAGTAACAGAAAAAAATGGTACTCTTTTTTTTTTAATGTTTATTTTTGAGGCTGAGGGAGAGACAGAGTGTAAGCAGGGAAAGAGCAGACAGACGGAGACACAGAATCTGAAGCTGGCTCCAGGCTATGAGGGGTCAGCACAGAGCCCAATGCAGGGCTTGAACTTACAAACCATGAGATCACGACCTGAGCCAAAGTCAGGCACCTAACCAACTAAGCCACCCAGGCACTCTGGTGTTCTCTTGTTTTAAGTTGCATTGGTTTGATTACTATAGAAAATTGATGTATTTCCAAGTGTTTATTAAGTGTCAAGGTTTTGGATAATTAATTACACTCTCTTCCTCCCCATGTACACACACTCACACACTATACACACTGTCTTTGTGTCTTTCATACACACACACACACACACACACACACACACACACACCACACAGAGTATATTAAAAAATCACTAAAAATTGAAAGAGTCACACTCACCAAAAAAAAATAATAAATAACTTTCTTAATGTTCAGGATGATCAGATAAGAACACTTCATTTTTGCAATTAGATGTCCTAAGATTCTTCTAAAATTAAAACAAGCAGCACAGGTGCATCCATTGAAAAGAGAAATAGAGAAAGAGCTGAGCCATGTATGTGTGATATTTTCCCCCCAATTCTTAAAATTATATAAATCAATGCTCCCTCAGAATGAGAAATGGGAAAATTAGCCAAGGTAATTCTCTAGCTGAAGTCCTCCTAGGTGGAAACATGCAGAAGAAGAACAGCAGAAAGTCTGTTCCTTACATAAGCCATATGTAGAAATTATTTTATTGATTGCCTTTATGTTCTTGCCACATCAGGGGATTAGTATTTTTATTACTGACTTACAAATGCATTTTATTTAATAAGGACATGTCTTTGTCATATACACATCAAATGTTTTTCTCACTTTAATGTAATTTTTAGCTTATAATTTTAGTAAACAGAAACTCTGATTAAATATTTGGTATTTCAATGAAACTTTTATTTTCACATAAAGTTAGATTTAAGGAAAATCTGCAAAGATTATATGGAGCTCCCATATACATTCCACTCATTTCCCCACTAATATCCTTTTTCTGTTCCAGGATCCAGTCCAGGATGCCATATTGCATTTAATCTCAGTTTGACTTTTAATTTTGGTTGTACTTCTTTTTTATTTAATTTATGGAGCCAAGAGTGTTCAATTTCTTCTCCCAAATTGACCAATCATTTGAGAAATAATCATTGTGTTCTCCAGTGACTTGAAACACCAACTTGATCTTATAAATGTCTTCCAAATTGATATTTCTTAAATTAAATTCCTACAAAAGCAGAGATGCGATATTTAATTTTGGCTTTCAAAGCATAAAATGTGTTTGCTTAAGAATGTGTGTTGAATGAAGAATGAATGAATACATATATTCTGGGAAATGTGACAATTTCAACATAGCCATGCACTTTCTGATAACATAGAACAGCCAACCTATTCCAAAACTGGTATTTACCCACAACAAATGAAAACATATGTCCACATGAAGACTTTCTGAAAAATGTTTGTAGCTGGTGTATTTGTAATAGCCATAGCAGGAACAACCTAAATGCCAACAGATAAACGGATAAATAAATTGTGGTATATCCATAAAGCAGTAAAAAGGAAAGGCATTAAGTTGAGAGGAGGGAAGAAAAAAAGGCAAAACATGCATATTGTATTATTCCATTTATATAAAATTCTAAACATATAAACTAAGCTACAGTGAAAGAAAGGAGATGGGTGGTGACCATGGGTTGAGGTGGAGAAAGGAATAACCTGCAACGCAGCATTAGGAAACTTTTGAGGATAATAAAAGTATCTTGATTGTTGTGGTGGTTTCACAAGTGAATACATTTGTCAAAAATCACCAGACTGTAGACTTTAAATGAATATAACTTATGGTACCTAAGTAATATCTCAATAAAGTTGTTTTAAAAATGCAAAAGGTGCACAAAATAATCCATCAGTTATAGGAATACATATTACAAGTCAACTTTTTTCAATTGATTGCATTTCTATAAATTTCCATTTTCATGTATTCTCTACATCATATACACACATACATATATATTTACACAAATATACATAAGATGTGATAGTGTGCTTTAAATAAGTTTAGTTGTAGAGATAAGGGATATTTAAAGACTACCAATCTAGCAAACTAGAGAAAAAGAGTGATTTGTCTCTTGAGCTGTTTCTGTCACCCAGCAGCTGTCTCAAGCATGGCTTTGGCAAGCAATGCGCTTTAGCCAATTCACAACTGAATTTTCTGTTAAGTGCCCAAAGTGCCCTAGTCCTTCTGTTCACCTGGCTCTCTACTCTGGGTATTGCCCAGAGCCCAAAAACTTGGCCTTCTGCATTGTTCTGTCTTTATTCTGAATCTTTGCTTAGAGCTCAAATACACCCAGGCTTCTAATATCACTGAGATGATGAAAAACAACAAATCCATACTCTGATCTCTCATCTGTTTCCCTTTGCAACACCCCCTGCCACCTGTTGGATACACTGTTTTCCAAAGTCCTATCCCAACTCAAATTCAATATTTCTAATCACATATTTCCCCAAACTGATTCCCTTTCATGGTCTTGTACTGCTAAGTAAATTATATATATATATATATATATATATATATATAGTGTGTGTGTGTATACACACTAACATATAGTATATATTTATACACACACACACACAATAAAGTTATCTTCATTTTCTCTTTTACTTTAAGAATGATCATTCCTGCCAATTTGCCTCTTAAGTCTTAAATGAATACCTGTGGCAGCGATTCCTTGAAACTCTAGAGGACCCTCTCCTCAAAATAACCATTTCAGTACACAGTACTTTTCATACAGTTTTAGATATGATTTCCAGGGAGCACCACCACCCCCGCCAACCAAAAGTGTATGGATCTCTACATTGTTCACTTGTAAAATCTGTTTGTTTTTTGATGAGGCTCTTTCTTGAGAGTTCCAGAACCACATTCCAAGTACTTTCCAGATAGCTATTATTTTATGTTGCACAAATATCTCTAACCCTGGATGTCTAAAACCCAATGTGCCATCTCCTCATTGCATAAGGCAACTTTTTCTTGTTACTTTTATTAATGACTGGCAGCACAAGCCCCTACTTAATCAAAACAGGAATATGAATATTATTAACTTATTTCTCCCCACAGCCTATACATCTACATGATAATCCTGGTGGCCTGTCATGACTGCTTAAGCGTGTAAACACCATTTCATTTGCCGAGGTGATAAGTATTTCTAACAGCTGGCCCAGAGTATATACTCAGGTCATTTATGTATAAATATAAAACAAGTGATTCACTCCTTTTCACTTTGGTAGCCAATACCCCAGCAACTCGTTGTTGGCATCCTCAGTGACCTCAAAACTCTCTCCTTGTTCCCAGTCCCGTTCCAGTTCTACCATCTCCCACCATGTCTTAACATGGATTTAACTCTTGCCTCACCAGCCCCCTACAGTAACTTTAGGGGCCTTATTCTCATTCTTAAGAATTTCTACTCCTGGGGCAGCTTTTCCAGGGTCAGCACAGCCTTTAGAAAGCATTTGATAGTGACACAGAAAATGAAAAGACTGGAGAACACTGTTAAAGGTTTTACACTCTCCCACCCCACTCCCAGTTTTATTATTTGCTTCTCAACCCGTATGCCACTATAAACAATTGTGTGCAGAGGCTGAGGAACTCATCCCCTGTATCCCTCCATGAGAGCCACGCAGGTCCCAGAACCAAGAATAGCATTATCTATGTATCTCCATGTTCCCTACAAATATTAACCCTCCCAAAGGATGCCAAAAGATGAAAAAACATTTTAAAGACACTACAAACACAAAAAGGCCCTTAAGAGTCTAAAAACAGTGACTTTGCATCATGATGTTTTCTTGTCGATTGAATTCATTGCCACCAATCTATAGTTGAAAACTAAATGATTATGGCCTATTACATTTGGAGGGGAAAGTTGACTCAGGGCCAAAGGGATCAGCAGAAGGTGAGAATGCTACCTCTGAGCAGTTCAAGGGCACAGTGTTGTCACCTACGGAAGAGGTCCAATGGAGAAACTAAACTAAGTCAGTAACTAAGCTGAAAGAAAACCCCGGGAACCTAGGAAAGGAAACCTCCAAGCAGAAGCTGAAAGCCAGGAGCAGAACCCAAATATGAGTCAGAGGAAATGCGGCAAAAGGTCAGACCTTAGGGAAGGAAGTAGAAGATGCCAAACCAGCAGAAGGCCAAGGACTGAGATCAGGGATGAGTCAATTCAGCTGTTGCTGAGGCCAAAAGAAGGCACTCCTTTGAACTACCCAGAGGGTTAATAATTCTTTACTGAAGCGAAATAAGCTAGACTTAATTTTTCATTGAAACCAAAATAATTAGCATATTCTTTTATTCTGTGTAATATTCCTGTTTTTCTTGTTTGATTAGCCTTATATTTTCCCTCTACTATCCTCATTTGTTTTCTGAATTTTTTATTTTATGTAATTTTTTAATTTAATAATGCAAGAGCAGCTTTCAAGTTGTTCCAGTAAACATTTTTTTCTAACTTGACTGAGATGTTAAGTACACATGATAATCTTATTATAAAGGGAAAATTGATACCATTATATTATCATAAGTATATTTGTATTACTAGTAGCTACCATTTATTGAATTTTGTTAACCTTATGTTATGTACTCTGGGGGGAGGGGGAGACAGTTATTCCTAATAACATCTACAGGAAGAATTATTAGTTACAAACAATGAGGAAGCCAAAGAGGTCAAAAATTTTCCCAGGATCCTAGAACTAATAAATGGAAAGTATAAGATTTAAACCTGCGATGTATCTGATTCCTAACTGCCATGTTCTTAATTACTGCACTAAGCTAAACTTTATTTAAAAGATCCTTATTTAAATATGACTCACATAAAATGGGTCATTTTTAAATGAACATCTGTCAAAGCACTTTGCTATTAAGTATTCTTCTAAGTGGCCCTGGAGCAAAAGAAACTGAACAATTTGACATAGCCCAAGCCTTTCAGAACTTTCAAATTGAGTTTGAGGTCACAGTCCATGAACTAAAACTAAAATTAGTCCAGGGGTACATGTAAGCCTTGAGTTTGAGTCCTGGAGAGGCCATTGCCCAGATATGTGACTCTGAGCGAGTCACTCTTCCTGTGTGAAATGGGTCCTAAGGGTGTGAACCTTACAAGGGGCTCTGAAGATGAGATCATAGAGACTAGCAGTTCTCAACCTTAGGTGATTTCTTCCCCGCCAAAGGATATTTGGCAATGCCTAGAAGCATTTTTGGTTGTCACCTAGGGAGAGGGGAAGAGTGTCACTGGAAGAAGCCAAGGATGTCCTAAACATCCTATAATGCACAGGACAAGCCCCCTCCCCAACAACAAGGAATTGTCTGGCCCCAAATGTCAAGAGTATTGAAGCTGAGAAACCCTAATGAAGTAACAGCATGTCATAGGCCCTTGATATTAGCCCTTATGACATGTACATGAAAAGGTGGTACTGAAACCGAGGGTTGATGGCGAGATGGGGGTGGGACCTGGCTAGATGGGTGATGGACAGTAAGGAGGGCACTTGCGATGAGCACTGGGTGTTGTATGTAAGTGACAAATCACTGGATTCTGCCTCTGAAACCAGTATTGCACTGTATACCAACTATCTAAATTTTAAATTTAAAAAACGTGGTACTGTATGTACTTAAGTTATAAAATGATTAATTAAAAAATAATTGTAAAAAAATAAGAATTTGAAAAACATAACCCTTAAAAACAAAGACGTTCATGGGCAGGCAGTAGGTAAGAGTATAGGCTTTTGGTGTCAGATGGGCAATCCCAGCTTTGTGCGATGTTGAACAAATCACTTAGACTATGAACCTCTCAGTTTTCTCATCTTGAAAATAAAAATAAATGTACCTACCTCTTATTTATTTTTAATGAAGATTAAAAGAGATAACTTATTCATCTTGAATATAATAAAACTCTCAAAAAGTATTTTTAAAATTCTAGCCTATCAAGTCTTATTGCAGGACCTAGAAAAAGTATAGAATTTGGACTGGTGAAAAGAAAAAAAGTCACCTCTTGTTATGCAAATCTAAGGAATTACTTAATCTGGTTGAGACTTACTGGTTTCATCATCAAATTGAGTATAATAATGCCTTTATCACAACGTTATAGTAAGAATTAAATGGGAGAGCATTTTAAAGCATTGAGTAAGGTGCTTGACACACAGGGAGTACTCAATAAATATTAGTTACCATCCTCAGAAAGAGAAAAAACAAGGGTTCTATTTTTGGGGTTTTTTTTAACATTTTTATTTATTACTGAGAGACATAGAGAGACAGAGCATGAGCATGAAAGGGGCAGAGAGAGAGGGAGACACAGTATCTGAAGCAGGCTTCAGGCTCTGAGCTGTCCACACAGAGCCCAACATGGGGCTTGAACCCACAAACTGCGAGATCATGACCTGAGCCAAAGTTGGATGCTTAACCACTGAGCCACTTAGTCGCCCCCAAACAAGGGTTTTATAAAGTTACTGGGTTGAAGTAAATAGAAAAACATTGCCTTTGTTACAGCAGAAAATCCAGACTGAGGAGGATGGGAATACTCCATAATTTATGAACACTCCACCTTGGAGAACCCCTCTCACTGTATCTGAAAGGGAAGTTATATACGCATCTCTCTCTCACCATCCACCAGCTTTCAACAAGCATCCTTCTTTGGGCCTAAGGATGTCACTATGACTTATTGAGGCTGAAAGAGAGTACAGCTCTTGGCTGCAGTTACTGGAAGAATAAAAATTGAATTCTTCAACTACAAATTTAACTGCATTTTATGAGCACCAGAAAGATCCACAGGGGTAACTATTCATAAATGAGCTAAGCAAAAAGCATGATGTGTTAGAAGATATTTGCCATTCTGCCTCTGAAAAATGATCACTGATGGGGTTTATGACTATCTCGGAAAATGACTGTCAGGCAGTAGTAATACCTGAGATGAAATTACTTATTCAGTTATTGACCACCAAGCCAAGGCAGATTATCTAAGAATATAATAAATGCCATTTCAGAAAATACAGTTTAAATTTCAATGAAAATAAAGTAATTGTAAACTATCCAATGCCAAGGTATTAATGTTAGGGCCTTTTTTAGAATTTTCTTTTAATGTTTTATTAATTTTTGATACAGAGAGAGACAGAGCATGAGAGGGGGAGGGGCAGACAGAGAGGGAGACACAGAATTTGAAGCAGTCTCCAGCCTCTGAGCTGTCAGCACAAAGCCCGACAAGGGGCTCAAACCCATGAACGTGAGATCATGACCTGAGACAGTAAGAGGCTTAACCAACTGAGCCACCCAGGCGCCCCAAGGCCTTTTTAAATATCTTGTACTATGTGTTTAAAATTATTTCACAATCAAATGAAGGAAGTATTTAGGTATCACTTACTCCAATATTTCAAGTTTGAAAGACATGTCCATATAGAAATCAAATACAAATATAACACATATAACTTGCCAGTCTAAAGGGCTTAATGAGCATATTTTCCATTTGAAATTACACATTTGCTGCCATTTGGCAAAGTTGATTATCTTATGGCAAGTCTACAGGGTGTCTTTGATGCAGTTTCTGAATTCATTTTCCATTTTTATGTGCCAAATATCTACCCACATACCACATGACATGTTCGAAAACAATTTTACTTTCTGTTATAACCCATTCACTTTCTAATGGCCCGACCTGTCCAAAAATGAGCTACTTCCACCTTCCCTTTCCAGGAAAAAGTGAATAACAACAGAATACTAGAAGCATTCACCTGATTCTGTGTCCCTCTAAACATAAATCAGCTACCACTAAAAAGGTTCTAGCTTTTATCAACTGCAGGACACGTATACAAACCTTTTGTATTGCCTGCATACATTTCCAATGTCATTCAATGCTATTCCTTTTCCTAAAATATGACATTGGTCAGGTCTCCCGATATCAGTACTCCAAAAATGTCAAAGGTCCTCCACTGCCCTTAAGATAAAGGATATCCTCCTAAACTCATATTCCAGACACACCCAGAGTTCACAGCACGTCAGCCCACTTTGCAAATACATCCTCCCCTCCTCCACCATGTGGACAACTGTCCAGGATTCAATCATTGTCTAACTTTACCTTATTCTGTTTGCCTTCAAACATTGGTGTTCTTCCACCGCCTTGGCAAACCCTCTCATTGCCCTCCACTGACTCACAGCCCCCACTTACACCTGCCCTATTTATTGCCACCCAGGCCATCCAGGACTTGGGATCCCAGATCCCAGATGAGGATCACACAGTCTGGAGGGTTGGATGCTCACAGACAACATGATACACCTGCCCTATTTATTGCCACCCAGGCCATCCAGGACTTGGGATCCCAGATCCCAGATGAGGATCACACAGTCTGGAGGGTTGGATGCTCACAGACAACATGATCAAAGTGCCAAAATTGTGCTACCTAGAAGGCATCCAGACACTTACTAAAGGCAATGAAAAGGATCTCTGTGAAGGTAAGAGTTGAAGACCAAGTTCTCTAGACTTTCTGAGACTCCAGAGCAGTAAATACTCTTTCCCTGCCAGATACCTTCTCCTGACACCAATCAAAACACTGCCCCAGCTGCTCTGCTTGGACTCACCCTATTTGGGCAGCCTCTTTCTGTCTCACAGGAAACCATATCACGTTAAAATGTTCTTCAGCCTCCCTAGTAAACAAAGAAAATGAATCAAAGACAACTAAGAAATCATTCTCCCCTCCTCACATTCACAAAAGACCAACAAAACCCAGAATCAGAGGGATATGAGGAAATGATCACTCTGATGCAGAGCTGTGAAGTATAAAATGGGGTGTGACCTTTCTGAAAGGCAATTTGATGGCAGAATGCCTTTAAGATGTGTATATTCCCTACTCAACAAATCACAGACATTTCTATTTAGATGTTTATTAAAACATTGTTTAAATGCAAAAAATAAAGTGGAAGCAATTTAATGTTCAACATTGGAGAAAGGATTAAATATAGCATAATATTATTTATTATAAATGCAGCCATTCATAAAGATACTAGAAATCTATATTTTTACTCAATTTTGGCCAAATATATCCAGTTATACAATAGCACTCACACTATGAATGTGAATCTAAACAGAGGGACAGATGGAAAAATATTTCCCACTGCTCTTAGGCATGGTTCCCTGATGCACCTGCAAAAGGTGCCTGAGCATAAACATGGTACCTCTTATGTTTTGATCACCACCCAGTTAGGTGACTCTTCTGGCACATGTGCTACTGTTAGAGGTAAAGAATCTCCAGGGATTTTTACCATTTCATATTGAGAAAATTCTAGTCCTTCCTTACTTCACAATTAGGCAACACAGTAGAAGAGTCAGACTGTATATCTCTATCTGTACTAAAATAAACTGTATCACAATATGTAAGATGTGAAAACTGGTTTTCAAAAGATAAGAAATTTTTACAGGATTGATCCAGATGGTTCCACATCTAAATATCATGCACATTTTCCACATTCTTATAGTTCTGAAGTCAGATACATATTACAATTGATAATATCCTAGCCCTGCTCTCAGTGAGGCAGTAGTTGTCATGACCTGCACATTCATGAAAGCTTGCAGAATGAGTATGGTTTGGTTGGAAGCAAACACAAGAAACAATAATGGAACACCCTTTTAACATCTACAAATCATATGCTTGTGAGGAAGGGATAAGAGCAATGGAGAATCCAGCAATTTTAACATTCCACAGCAGGAATCACAAAGCAGGCTCACATGATTGCTAAGCATGCTTTCACGGTCAGCACTATTGCTGGCACACAAAGTGGATGAATACAAGGACTTAGAGTTCAAAAGGGACTCAGAAGAGATGAATAAGTTTTCAGAATAATCTATCCAATTTTTAAAATGTTTTTAATTTTTTTAATGTTTATTTATCTTTGAGAGACAGAGTGTGAGTAGGGGAGGCGCAGAGAGAAAGGAAGACACAGAATCCGAAGCAGGCTCCACGCTCTGTGCTGTCAGCACAGACTTGAACTCATGAACTACGAAATCATGACTTGAGCTGAAGTCAGATGCTTAACCACCTGAGCTACCCAGGTGCCCAGTAGGTATTCTTTTTTATGCATTCACAGAAATATATGATATAGTTTATATTTAATTAAGTCTAAACATATTTTCAATCAGAATAAAATTAGAATAGAATTATTAGCTCTAAGAGCTAATAAAACATTTTTCATAGTTTTATTTAAAGTATATTTTTCCCAGTGATATATAAAATAATGGTGTAGCTTACAATGGAAAGCATGTTAGATTAGAAGAAATATAGTAACTGAAGTGCTAGAAAGAGAAAACCAAGAAAGCCAAATGAAAGGATTTACAGTATTTCATGACCTCTAAAACTCTTTGATTTTAGCACTATTTTTTATTCACATATGGAAGTGTCAACAAGAATGCTTTTCACACATCTGTGTCATGACAGCCACCTGGCCAATGGCTATTATAGGAGGACATCAATTTAATATTCATCCTGATTTCCTGATTTGAAATGTTTAATTTTAGGGGAAATTGGCTTTCTAAAAAATTATTATTCAAGTACAATTAACATAGCATGTTATGTTTGTTTCAGGTGTACAGTAGAATGACTCAACAATTCTATGGTACTCTTGGCTCAAGGTAAATGTACTCTTACTCCCACTCACCTATTTTACCCATCCTCTCACCTCCCTCTCCTCTGGCAACTATCAGTTTGTTCTCCATACTTAAGAGTCTGTTTTTTGGTTTGTCTCCTTTTCTTTCTTTTTTCTTTTATTTCAGTTCTTCAACTCCACATATGAGTAAAACCATATGGCATTCATCTTTCTCTGGCTGGCTTATTTCATTTAGCATTAAACCCTCTAAATCCACCCATGTTGCTGCAAATGGCAAGATTTTATTTTCTTTGATGGCTGAGTAATATTCCATTGTGTGTATATACCACCTCTTCTTCATCTGCTCATCTATGGATGGGCACATGGGTGTTGTTTCTATATCTTGGCTATTGTAAATAACACTGCAGTAAACAGAGGGATGCATATATCTTTCTGAAATAGTGTCTTTTCATATTCTTTGGATTAATATCCAGTAGTAGAATTACTAGATCATATGGTACTTCTAATTTTTTGAAGAACCTCCTTACTGTTTTCTGCAGTGGCTGCCCCAATTTGCATTCCCACCAACAGTGCAAATCCTTACCAGTACTTGTTATTTCTTATGGATTTGATTTTAGTCATTCTGACAAGTATAAAGTGATATCTCATTGTGATTTTAGTTTGTATTTCCCTGATAGTTAGTGGTGCTGAGAACCTTTTCATGTGTCTCTTGGCCATCTGTATGTCTTCTTTGGAAAAATGTCTATCCAGATCCTCTGCCTATTCTTTAATTGGATTTTTTGGAGGTTTTTTGATATTGAGTTATATGAGTTCTTTATATATTTTGGACAGTAGCCACTTATCAGATATGTCATTTACAAATATCTCTCCCACTCAGTAGTTGCCTTTTTGTTTTGTTGATGATTTCCTTTGCTGTGCAAAAGCTGTTTATTTTGGCACAGTTCCAATACTTTAATTGTAAATTGACTTCAAAATTGATAAAATTAATAAAACCAGAATAATTTCTAGAAAGTGCCCACAAAGAAAAGATCCATTGAGTTTCCACATATAATTAGATATAACATATGCCATGGCACATCATCTTGAAATTTCAAAATTCCAAGGATAATAAGATGATGCTAAAGCCTTCAAATTAGAAAAAAATTCACATTTGAAGGATAAAGATCAGAATAGCAGTAGACTTCTCAACAGTTAAAACTATAGCAAAATAATGAAATATGCCATTAAAATGCTGAAGGCTAATGATTTCCAACAAGAATTCTACACCCAAAAAAACGATCCACCAAGTGTAAAACAGAATAAAAACATTCTCGGATATAAAACATCTCAAAGTTTTTACCTTCAACATACTCTATCTTAGGAAGATACTGGAGGATGTGCTCCACCCATCAAAACAAAAGACTAAATCAAGAAAGAACAAGAGCTATAGAAATCAGGAAACAAGGGATCCAACACAGGAAAGAGTTTTTAAAAAATCTGCAGAATGATGGGACTACAGATACAATTCACTGCCTACCAAAGCCCATTTCTCTTCTCTGGAGACAGAAAAAAACATGATCTCAGCCTCTCCTACCACTAGTTTGGCCACAAGGCTGAGTTCTCACAACGATAATTGGGAAGGATGTAAGCCATGCCCAGCACCCCCTCCATGCTTTGACTGAATGTAGTGGACCATGACAACTTTGGAACTCACGTACTGAAAACAGTACTGTGTCTCACCAGGGTCTGTGAGCCACTTCAGGAAGCAGAGCAGCACTCTACCCCACTCACCTGAAGCAGCAGGTCAGAGCTCCCACGAATTCCCACCTCAGCTCACCCATAACAGCTCAGTAGTGTGACATGAAGGAGACATATGCTTCTGTTGTGTTTGAAAGGCTATAGTCTTGGGGGCTACCTGTTACTTCAGCCTACAGTGACCCTAATTTAAATGGGAAAGGAAGATTCCAAAATAACAACAGTGAGCAAATGTATGCACAGCTTGAGGCCGCATGTGGCTAGTCAAAGGATGAGATGTATAGACTGTCTGACTAAATATATTTAGAAAATATTTACAATTTAGATGCAGTGTTTGGGGGTGAAATATGACAGATACTTTAAAGACTCTGAAAAATAAAATAATTGAAACAGCTATGAAATAGGATGAAAATAAAAACATTCATAAGGAAACGTAATCACAGTATGCCAAAGGATTCAGCTGTGAATGATAGTTACAGTCTCAGCAATTTGAAAATAAACTGAGGAAGCAGAGTAGGTGAATGTGTGTGTATGTGTGCGCGCACGCGCACATGTGCGTGTATGTCAAAATCCATAGCAGGAAACAATTATGTAAAGAATCAGTCTAAAAAGCAAGAAATAGCAGCATAAGCATCTTGTTTTTACAAAATGGAGACAAACATGAAGAAACAGTGAACTATTTCAAAGTGATGCCTCTACAAAGTAAGAATCAGAGACAAGGAAGGGTACAACAGAAGACCACTGCTTTTCAATGACATATCAAACTGCAAATCTACAGTTTGATAAATCTGTAAACATGTGTTGCATTCTTGAATGAACAAAACTATCAAATTTGTTTGCTTTGGCCTAAGTTGTCACTTTTCAGAATGGTTAACACTTGTTAGCTCACATTTAGTTGGAAGCTCTAATTGGCTGCCTTGTGTGCTTGTGGTTACTTTAAAAAGACAATTACAGAAATAGTTTGGTGGACAACAAAGGAGTCAGGGGGAAGAAAATAAAAATGACTGTGCAACTATGACAGTCTGATCCCCTTATTTTCCAGATGAGGAAACTATAAGCCTTCTGGAAACCTGCCATCTTCTTCAACAAAAGTAAACCCCAAGCTTTTAAGGTGTGCAGTGAGGAGGAGCCTCCATTTTGAAAATGGCAGCTGGGCCTCCAGCAGTACTCAGCTCCTCAGTCCCCACCATGATATCCATCCTGTCTCTTGGGAATTTCCTACTCTCCGGTGATCATTCCTACTGCTACTACCTGCACTGGTGTGGGCTAGCGGGAACTCTTCCCACCTACAGCTCTTGTTGAAATTTGACCTTCCCCTTTGTTTTCAGAAGACAGCTAAGAAACAAAGACTTTCAAAAGACTTGAAGAGAGAAAGAGAGAAATCTGGATAATCAGATTTACAAAGTATGGCATGCTGTCCCTAACTGGCTGACTCTGTTCCATTTTAGCTACTGTCTCAGCATAAATGACCAGTGAGCTCCCACCTCAGCATCATCTTCAACAAATCACCCGAAAATAAGACGCAAGGGGAAGCAAAGCTTCCTTCCTTGTACCCACTTCCAGACCAGCTTTCATATGCCAGATTCATGGCTAAATACCCATCACCATAGGACTGATGTGAAGGAAAGACAGGACTCTTGCCACAGAGATGGGACTTCCCCCTATGATCTCAACTGGTCAACATAAGCACCATAAGTCTAGAATGCCTGAAGCATTGGCTGGCTTCAAGGATGCTGTTTTGCACAAAGCAATTGAATAACTTTCCCAGTAATGCAGATAAATTAGTGGCAAACCTGAGACATAAACCTTGCCCCTTGGCTCAAAGTTAAGGGTTCTTATCACCATACAATGTGATTTGCTTTTACTGGTGACTAGCACATAGAAAGCATGGCAGTGAAGTTAGAAAAGAAGGAACAACTTTCTGTCTCAAATTATCTTTCAAGAAATAAAAACCTGTGGCCAAGGGGATAACAAAAACCTTTAGTGAAGACATTACAAAAATTCTTTTTTGAAGATTTATATGAGTCAAGCAGAACCTCATTATTTTCAAGATATAGCCATTAGAAGCTCAATTCTAGATTTTAATCAGAACTCACATTTTAATCAGAGCTTTCTCATTTCCCTAACACTTAAGAGACCCAAAGGACTTTTTGTATTCATGTAAAATCTATGACTGTACTGCATTACTCAATCACCTCTCTTTGAAACTCTTTCTATACATTCTCTCCCCCTCACATTGAGGTTTTCCTTTGATTTTTTTAATGCAAGAACATAAGAATGTGTTGCTGTCTTGCTCTCCTTTGGAAAAAAACTGACATTGAGGATCATACTAAAAATGTCTAGTTATAATACTCACATTTGGAAATGCTCACCCATCATCTTATTTACATATTGTTAATACTATTTATAGAATTTATATAACACCTTCTTTCAGAGCAAAATAAATGCACTTTGCATCTGTTATTTATCTTTGTACTATCCCTCTGAAATGTGGTGAGAACAGTTGCCTCACCCTATTTTAATGGAAAAAATTTAACAGAGAAGATCCATTATCCTTCTTGATGTGGATAAACAGCTTCTAAGTAGAGTGCCTACACCAATTGGAGAATAAACCTTCAATTATAGGATATTTCTGCCAATATCTGAATAAGAACAGCAAAGCAGAAATGCTGGAATTCAGCCAATTTCATCCTTTTTAAAATAAGTATCTGCTTTGGGGTATTATTCATATATGTCATTAAAATTTTTAGAACAAAAAATAACCCAAAATATATAAATGCAAATTTAAACAGAAAATAAACCACAGTGTTTCATGAATGACTGCAGTAGTATATAATATTGTCAGTAACTTCTTAGAATTTCACACCTATATATGTTATTATTCATTATAGAAAAAATTATAACTTTTTGCCCATGGTTAGCTTAATACCAATGACCAGTAAGATACACTTTTGAGTTTAGTGCCCCTGGGTGGCTCAATTGGTTAAGCATCCAACTTCAACTGAGGTCATGATCTCCCAGTTTTGTGACCCCCGCATCGGGCTCTGTACTGACAGCTCAGCCTGGAGTCTACTTTGGATTCTATGTCTCCCTCTCTCTCTACCCCTCCCCTGACTCATGCTTTGTCTTTCTCTCTCTCAAAAATAAATAAACTTTAAAAAAGAAAAGATATACTTTGAGTTTTATATGTCAGTCAGCTATCTTGACACAAAATGGCAACAGATACAAAACTTTAAATTACTATACCTTCTAGATATCTGAGGAAAATAATGATTAATAACTGTTTTTAAACTGTTTCAATTCAGGGTGCCTAAGTGGCTCAGTTGGTTAAGCAGCTGACTTCAGCTCAGGTCATGATCTCACAGTTTGTGAGTTTGAGCCCTGCATCGGGCTCTGTGCGGACAGCTCAGAGCCTGGGGCCAGTTTCAGATTCTGTGTCTCCCTCTCTCTCTGCCCCTCCCCTACTCATGCTCTGTCTCTCTCTGTCTCAAAAATAAATAAACTAGAAAAAAAATTTAAACTGTTTCAATTCAATGGATCTCCAGATAGTGCATTTAGGATATAATACTACAAATAGAACTCTTAAAGCTGGGAAATATTCTTCATATAATGACAGTCTTGGTTGCCTACCGAACATCCATTCTCCCCTTCTTCCTTAATATAACAGAATCCTGATGCTTGGAGAGGTACCAAGTTTCCCATATTTTTAACAAGATTTAATGTACATTTATTCTCAACATGTGGAACATATAAAGATTTTATCCTGAGTAAATTATATTCATTAAGACAGAGGAAAAGGAGAAATTCACATCACATCATTTTTTTAAGCTACATTATCTTGAAATACAAATGTGGATTTTCATCACTTAAAACCCTTTGAAATTGTGTTTCTTCCTTTTAGTTGTATTTTGCTCCTTTTTTTGTCTGTACTGGTAATCATTTTCTAAATCAATCCATACACAACAATTTCCACACCTTGATTCATGAAGCAAATTGTGACCTCCCAAAGAGCATGACTTTATACATACAGAAACCTGTACATTACCTTCTTTTTTTATTTTTGTTTGCTTTTAATTTTTGTATTTTTTCTTTTTTATAAACAAAAAACACCTCTATTTCTTAGACTTCCCTAGAGTTAGGGGGGGCCATTGACCTAGTTCTGGTCAATAAGACATTAGTAGAAGTCCACCATATGCATCTTCCTGGGAGCTATCACTTTCCTTATAAAAAAGGACTGGTGGCTGGTATATGCCTTGGCTTTTTTCTAGCCCCTTCTTCCTGCCTGTGGTCTAGACGTCATCTCTGGATGTTCACTAACTGGCTTTCCACCAAGAAAAGGAAAGCAAAAAGGAACCAAAATCCTTGATAACCCTCTTGTGTAGATGCCCAGCCTTAGAATGTCTCCTTCTAGATGTCTTATTGCATGTAAACAAAAACAAAAACAGAGAAAACAATACCACACACACAAAACAAAACAAACAAAAAAACACAACTCCTTCCTTATAGTATTACATGTCATATTTTCAGTTGCTCTCAAATGAATGCAATTCTAACTGAAAAAACAACACAAATAAATTCTTACTGGATCTTCCTTTTTCTCTCATTATATGGCTTATATGCAAAAATTAATTCCCTGGACTTAAACCAGCCAAATCCAAATGGACAGTGCACGAATGCTATGTCAGAGGAAAAAAAAATCATCTTCTATCTTCTACTTCCATATACTGCAAATGGCCATTCTTCTTTAATCTTTAAAGTCCTCCTTTTAAGGCATTTTTCAGTCATGTGAAAGTGTGAGGTCAGACGGAATCTGCTGGAAACAAACTTAGACTAAACAGTAAAGCAGGCAACCCACTCTGCTATACATTTTTGTCTATAAACCAAATGAGGAAAACATTTTTTCAAGACTCATTGGTATTCTTCAGCTGTATCCCCATCTTACCAAAGATTACAGCAAAGTGGGAGGTGTGACTCACAGAAATAGTTTTTCTCATATAAATTTCACCCATTGAATAAAATTTGAAATATTCTCTAAGCAATACAAGAGACAGAGTCTTATGCTATTCTTCATGCTATGAACAATAAAATACAAATTTTACAAATTATCCAAAATTTTCACACCCAAGTTTTCTTGGAATGAGAATATTTGTAAAAACTAGCTTAAATGTTGCAGTCCAACATTAGTAATTATGAAGATCTATAAACACTAATTTTATCCTTCAAAAAACACAAAATGCAAAGTCATAATAATTATAAATTCAGTTGGGAATGTGTTTGGCTCAGAGTAACAGAAAACCTAATAAATATTGGAAGACACAGAGGTTTTATTTTTTTCTCATGGAATAAGGCTGGAGGTAGGCAGTGCAGACCTGATAGGTCTACTCTAAGATATCATCAAGGATCCAAGCTACATCTATTTTTCTGCTTCATCATCCTAAGTGTCTGGTTTTATCCTTCATGCTTGCAAGACAGTGCTCACCTCAGAGCAGGGCGCCCATACTCTTTCAAGAAAGAAGGGATAAGGATTAAGGGCAAGAACCTTCTTCTTGAGAAGCTTTTCCAAGAAGAGAAGCATTCCCCAGAAATCTCCATCTAATCTTTGTAATAGGGGCCACTCCTAGCTTCAAGGGAGGCTGACAAGTTGAATGATTTGCCTTCCAACTTACATAGCACAGGAAGAGAAAAGAGAAAAGGAGTAAATAATGCTGAATGAGCAAACTACAGTATAATACACCTCTAGACCAATAAATCTAGTGTCATCTTACACTGGCATCATCACTATTGCCATTGTCACTATCAGCATTACAGTGTTTATTCCTCAAATTGCGCTATAGTGTCCCCATATAGTTAGGGAGCCCTAACCCAACCATGACCTCCCTAATTCAATATCAAGATATTATAATAATTTCAAATTTAAAAATTTGTTCCCTGGAAAGCTTTCTTATGACTAATACTTAATTACATAGGCCTATCAAAAAACTCCCCTAATGTGTCAAGTAATAACTACTAAAGTTTTACTAAATCATAGTGCTGGAAAGACTCTAAGAGATTGTTCAATGTCATATTTTATACCTAAAGCATACAGAGGGGATGTCATTTACCCACTTAGCAGAACAGCAGAAATGGAACTTAGGACCAGTGATTCTCAGTCCTCAATTATTCAATTACTAGAGTAACCCTGAAAACAAAACTCCTTTCAAATTTTTAAAATATATAAAAGCACATAAAAATAAAAACTGTCATTGTATTATTTCTTTTTGTACAACCTCTCCATTTTCCTGCACTCAAATTCTTCACTCTAGTTATATAGCATGACACTTCAAATCATTTCAGAATCTTATTTCTTATCCAGGGAGCTGCACAAGTCACAAAAAAGTATATAGGAGCTTCTTTTAAGTACATACATAAACAGCTTCCTTAAGAGTAATTTCAGCCTAACAATTTAACACATGCTGGCCTTGCTCACTCACTGGATGCAGAGATGTTTCTCATTCTATGTCTTAAATTATTCTGATCCATTCTGTAAGAAAAACATGGACGTGGTTTTCTTTGCACCCTCAAAAAGTCCCTCGTAAATACATCAAATGGCACTATAAGCTTTCTTCTTTCAATCCCTAACATTTGATGTGGGTGAAATTTGGTTTAAATGACCACTAGAACAGACTTACTAGAGAAAAGGAGAAATATCTCCAAAGGGCAACAATGTCTGTCCATACAGTTAAGAGGTGACAGCAGACAGGAGCAGAGGATGGATCTTTCCCGAAACCTATGTGTGTATGTGTGTGTAGCAGGCAGGAGAATGCAAGTACTGTGGGCTGAGTTGACTGTTTGTATTTCCAACAGTCTATTTTAACACCTGCTGGTCCTCTTATATCCTCTCATCTACTGGCTCCCTAGAACCTGTAGGAAAACAAATTCCTCAGCACTGTGCCCAGGACAACTAACTGCCAGGATCCACAAGCTTTTAGGGGTGAGTCTGACTATAAAATGAGGCATCATACCTACGTCATTTTCCCCAGCAAAGACCATCCACAGATACCACATGGTACAAACAAGACAAAAAATAGCATCTAGTAGTCTTCCATAGGAGTTCACAAACCCTCAATATTGCATACACATTTTTGAGTTTGTGTTCATTTTTCTGGATAGTTGGTCCATACGTTCATCAGATTTGCAAACATGCTTATTTTTTAAAGAGTACTATCATGCCATCACAACTTATTGAAGTGATCTTTCTCCTTATTAGAAAAGGGAATGAGAAATCATGTTTCAATATAAAATTTTAAATCTCTTCTTAAGTATTCTAAAAAGAAAGTGATTCTAATTCCTTAAAAAAAATGGGAATGCTAAGATTTCAGAATAAACAAGCCCTGCCATTATGGAATTGAAGGAACGTAGGTTCCCTAATGGCTTTTGAAGGGATTGGTTTTCTTAAATATAAAACAATATGGTTGGAATAGGTTATCTCTGAGTTCACTTGCACTTCTGAAAATGCCAGTATTCTATGAGTCAGCACTGTGGTATAAACCAGGACAGTTAAAGACAGAATCCTGGTATCTTGTCCTTAATCCACTCTAAATATCACCAGGTTGCTTGTGCAAATAATGCCATTGATTTTCTCTATGGTTTAAAGTATCCATCTGGTAAAGGATTTTTTTTTTAGTATTTCCCACAGATGGCAACAGATAAAGGTACTAATTTTTTTCAGATGCAAACAAACAACTTGGAGAAAAATGTTCAATATAGAAAATATCACATACATAGATTTTTGTCTTAGATCCCACTAACAGCATTGACTTTAACATTTAATTATCCTATCACAGTCATATTAATTAAGCTAATGTGAATTTAACTTAATTTAAGAAAATTTAAGGGAAGGCTTACACTATGTCTCTCTCACAAATACATATTACAGGAAAACACAGTCAAATGACTATTCTCAACTATGCTAGTAGATACCATGGCTGATGAGTCAACTTGGTACTTTTAAAAGGCGTATTTGCCTGATCCACACAAGAAGGCAGATACTCACCTCTCCTGGCCTCTCCCCCCTTAGCACAACTATCAACACCAAAAAATAACACAAAAGGCAATCAAAGGAGGACTCGAAACAGTGAAAAGAGGAGGTGGGCTGGTTAGTGACCCCAGGCCCAAGGAACAGCAAAGCAGTAGGATCATTTAGGACTCTTGACCCCACAGCAGGTTACCTGGGCCCAGAGTCTCCCAATCCCAACCTGGCAGGGGATGATACAGATGGGCTCCTTCCCCCCCTGTATGTAACTGGGGTCCAGCCAACTGCACCAGATGGCCTCACAGCACTGGCAGGGGGAATCCCGCAGCAACAAGCTCCAGACATGGGTGTACTTTTTATCCCTGCAGGCCAAAAAGAACCCCTTCCTTTGCCTAGAGGCACCAGCAGGCCTGGCCTGGGAGGTTCTTTCCACGACCTGGTAGTATCAGCAGGGTTCAGGAGAAGCGCAGAAGAACTTGACAAATCAAACAGACTGAAACAGCCCAACAGAGCCCTTGGAAAGCAAATGGTCACTGAAACCACAGCCCACAAAAGTAATCCAGGACCTGTGTGCTAAACCTAAAAAAGGATGACTATTAAAATGTAAAATTTAAATAAGACCCGTGCTTCCTAATATGGTAGCCAACATGTCCAGAGTATAATCCTAACTTGAATGAGAAAAGTCGATCAACTGACACTAACACTAAAGTGAATCAGCTGTTATAAGAGTCTGGTAAGAATTTTAAACTATCCATTATAAAAATACTCCAAGAAGCAAATTCAGATCCTCTGGAAATAAATTTTTTTAAAAAACAGATAATTTCAGCAAAGGTTCTTAAAAGAACAAACTGGTAATTATTGAACAAAAAAAAATACAATAACCAAAATAAGACACTCACTGGCACAATAGTAGAGATGACAGAGAATAGAATCAGTGAACTTGAGAACAGCTCAATAAAATTTATCCAATCTGAAGAACAGAGAGAAAGGAAAAAGAAAAATGGAAGGGGAGGAGGACAGGGAGGGAGAAGGAAAGGGGGGAGGAGGAAGAGGAGGAGGAGGAAGTGGGGGAGGAGGAGGAGGAAGTGGAGGAGGAAGAAGCGGACGAGAAAAGAAGAAAGATAGATGAACAGAGCCTCGGAGTCCTGAAGTCCTGTGGGACAATAAGAAAAGACCCAGCATTCCTATTATTAGAGGACCAGAAGGAAATGAGAAAGACAGTGGGACTGAAAGAATACTGGGGGAAGGAGAGTGCTAGAAAACTTCCCAAATTTGGTGAAAGACAAAAGCATATCAATTTAAGAGGTTAATCAAAACCTGAACAGAACAAAACCAAAGAAATCCATGCCAAGACACATCACGACTTCTAACAACTAAACATAAAGAAAAAAAATCATACAACCACCCAGAGAAAAATAGTTTATTGCCTTTAGTGGGGCATCAATCCAAATGACAATGATTTTCTTATCAGAAACCAGAGAGACCTGAAGGAGGGGCATATTTTTCAAGGGCTGAAATAAAGAACTGTCAACCACAAAGTCTTCCCCAGTAGGAATTATCTATATCATTTCATATTCAATGACTTAAACAAAACATATAACACCATCTTATAATTCAAAACAATAGCATCTTAAAAGAAGAGAAAATAAAGAGACATAAATGTATACACTAATAGCCAATGCCTCCAGTGAGAAAACTATACAGAGATACACTCAAAAACATTATAAATAAATCAAAAAAGAATCCTATAAAAAAGCTCAAGTAACTCACAGGAAGGCAAAAAAAGAGAAATAATGGAATAAGAAACAGAAAAAAACAAACAAAACATAATAAAATGGCAGACGAATTCTAACACAATGCAGAAAACTGGATCACTCATACGTGGCTGGTAGGAATGTAAAACAGTTCGACCACTCTGTAAAATAGTTTGGCAATTTCGTATCACACCCTTGGGCATTTATCCCGGAGAAATGAAACCTTACATTCACATAAAACCCATACACAAACGTGCACAGCAGCTTTAGTCATAATAGCCCCAAACTGCAAACGGTGTAAATGACCTTCCCTAGATGAATGGAGAAACAGCTGCGGTATATCCACACCATAGAATATTGCTCAGCAGTAAAAAGAAATGAATTATTGATAACACAACAACTCTGGGGAGTTGTAGTGAGAAAGGAAACAATCTTTAAGGCCATGTTATCTACAATCCCAATTTTGAAATGACAACATTATAGAGATGGAGAACAGATTGGTGGTTGATATGGGTTAGAAATGGGGCCAGGGAGTGAAAGGGAGGCAGGTGTAATTATTTTGTTTATTAATTTTTTAAGTTCATTTATTTATCTTGAGAGGAATGCAAGTGAAGTAGAGGTAGAGACAGAGGGGAAAAGAGAATTCCAAGCTCCACAATGTGGAGCTCAAACTCACAAACCCTGGGATCATGACCTAAGTCGAAATCAAGATCTGAATGCTTAACCAACTGAGCCACCCAGGCGCCCCATGAGTGTAGTTCTAAAAAAGGCAGCATAAGGGATCTTTGTGGTAATGAGAATGTTCTATATCTTGACTGTGGTGGTGGATTTGTGAACCTCCACACATGACAAAACTGCATAGAACTAATACACACACACACACACACGTGTAACACTGGTGAAATCTGAGTAAGATCTGTAGATTCTATTATTGTCAATTTGCTGGTTGTGTTTTTGTATCACAATTTTTCAAACTGCTACTATCAGGAACAACCTAGGGAAGGTACACAGGATATCCCTGTATTATTTCCTACAACTGCATGTAAATCTGTAACTACCTCTAATTTTTAAAATTAAAGTTTAAAACAGGGTGCAAGTTGTGGGGAAGTAGGTTTTTCATGTAGTCTCAAAGTAAGAAAAACAAAACAGGAGAAATCTGGTGCATATCTCCTTTCAAGTGCTCTAACTTAGTAATGGGACAAACAGGTATTGCTATTATGATGCAATAGACAGTACACAGCACCCAAGTAGGAGTATTCTTAACAAAAACCTTTAACCTGTGTCTAATCCAGTGAGTAAAGCACTAGGCAAATACAGGCATCTTTTTTGAACAGGGGGCACCTAGGTGGCTCAGTTGGCTGAGCATCCTATTCTTGATGTTGGCTCAAGTCATGAACACAGCGTTCATGGAATCAAGCCCCGCATCAGGCTCTGCACTGACAGTGTGGAGCCTGCTTGGGATTCTCTCTCCCTCTCCCTCTACCCCACTGCTCTCCTCTTTTAAACTGAATAAATAGAATTTTTTTAAAAAGGAATCTTTCTTGGACTCAACACAAGAAGAAGGAAGAAGGAAATGTTGGAAAGAAGGAAGGGAGAGACTAATATAATTAAGTTTTTAAAGATAGTATCAATAGATTGTGGAGAAAAAAAGAAAAGACTTGAGGAGTCAATTCTTAAAGTGAGTATAGTCACAGATAGATGTCTTATTCCACTAACATGGCTGATTGTGTTAATGAGGACCAAATTCTCTTCTGCTATAAACATAGATACTTAGATTTTTAAAAGACCAGGATAATTCAAATAGGTTAAACAGTTAGACTTGAAGAGACCAAGAAAAATACAGAAAGAAAGAAAGAAGAAAGATAATCTTTAGATATCAGAACAGAAACAAATAGCAGACTAGCAGAATAGTAAGTTGGCACTACAGCAATCCAAAATGATACAGAACTTAGACACAGGCATTAATGACAAAAGGCTAGAGATTTCATATGTGTCTAAGGACAGGTAACTTGGTTTGGGGCCTATGAAAAGAAAGTAACTGGAGTAAGACCTTTCCATAAAGGAGAACTCTGAAGAAGCTGACTTCTTATTTGAGGACTAAAAGCCTGGCCTGGAAAGTACCAAGAAAATCTGTTTCTTTCTGAGGCTCTGGATAAAAGGAAAAAAACGTATTTTTGGGTTAAATCCCTAAACCCACACATACACAGTTTGAATTTACATTACCTGCATGGTGCAGTAATCTCAAACCTGGAAATTAACATAAAATCTAACATTATGGATGTTAACTAGACTTAACGTGATAATCATTTTACAATGCATACAAATATTGAATCATTATGTTGTACACCTGAAAATATAATGTTATACGTCAATTGTACATCAATAATTTTTTTATAATGCTAATCTTAGGGACATCTGGGTGGCTCCATCGGTTAAGCATCCAACTTTGATTTTGGCTCAGGTTATGATCTCACAGTTTGTGAGTTGGAGCCCTGTCGGCCTCTCTGATGTCAGTCCAGAGCCCACTTAGGATTCTCTGCCCCTCCTCCATTTGCGCACAGGTGCCAGCTCCCTCTCTCTCAGAAATAAACATCAAAAAATTTTAATAAAAAAAAATAATAAAATGCTGACCCTAGACCAGGAATACCCCTGGGCTGTTCTCCAGAAATAAATACAGTATCACTCAATATAAAAATGTTCAAAACCTGGTAAAAATAAAACTACCATGGAAATAACCAAAACTAAAAACCTGGCTGAAAATGAGCTCATAATTCCAATAACAAATGACACAATGTAAAGATCCATTTATAGTCAATATATAGTTTGGGATGAACCAGCAGAAGAATTTTGAGTAAGAGAACAACCTGAAACTATAAAATAGTATAGGTATTATTATTAAAGAGATAAAATAAGGACAAAATTCATAATAAAATGATAGAAAACCTAGGGGGAAAATCAGGTAGATATGAAAAAGCATCAAATAGTACTTCAGGAAAAGAAACAGTAAATCATAGCTCAATGGAGTTACAACTTAAACAATAGATAATGCACCAGTGAAGAATTGTTTCACTGGAAAATAGTTTTTAAGAATTACCCAAATGCCTCTTAAAAATAGTTTCTAAGTGGGAAAAAAATACCAAGGCAATAGAAATGAGGAGTAAAACAAGAAGGTCCAAGATATATGTAAAAAGAATTCCAGAGGAAAGAATAGAGAGAATGGAGGTAAGATATATGATGAGTTATGCCACAAATTTATAATAATCCGAGAAATATAAGAATCATCTGGTTAAATCACAAGAAAACCCAAAGAGAAAATGTAAAAACAAACCCACACCTGGACATACCATGATTAAACTGCAGAACACCAAAGACAAGGAGGAATCTTAAAAGCAACCAAAAACAATCTCTCATTGTTAACAACAGAGACTGGAAGATAGTATCTCCAAAGTGGTAAGAAAAAGAATTGTCAACTTAGAATTCTGCTCCTAGATAATCTATTACTCAAGTGTTAGGATAAAATACAGTTTCAAACAAACACAAAGTAGATGAAGCGATATTACTTGCAGATGCTTGCCAAAGAACTACTTCCATAAGAAGGACTTTGAATCCAGAAAGAAGGAAAGGGATGCAAGAAACAACAGGAGGCACAGACAATGCGGGTAAACTTAAATAAACATTGACTATAAAAACAATCCCACAAAAGTAAAACTAATTACATAAAATGATATAGTGCCTGTGAAAAGATGTGGTGGAAATATATGCTACAAAATATTATGAAATACAGGGCATGATCAGAATTATAATATTGTAAGGCCCTTATATTACTCATGAAGACAATAGATATTTTAATGCATTTCATCTGCTAAGACAAAATCTGAACCTTAAAAACAAAACATGCCTACTATAGAGGAAGAGAAATGGGATATATAATGTTGAAATCAGTAGATGGAAAAGAGAATAAAGAAACTGCAAATCCAATAAAAGGAAAGAATGATAAAGCAAGGAGGAACAGAGGGTGGCCGGGACAGAGAGATGTCCTATAATGAGAAGTGGCAGTACATTTTCAAAGAGAATAGATTAAAACTGGCAAAATGAATGTGCACACAGATGTTATTACAGGTGGGCTTCCCCAAGGAAGCCCACCCAGTGATACAGTTGAGCATGAAATCTTATCAAGGACTCCCTCACTGAGAATGGAGAAGGACGCAGAAATGGGAAATGTCAACCTGCAAGGCAAATCCCGGAGGGAGTTCACAGCTAGAAGGTTCAGAGTTATCTGGACTTGGGCTGAGATGGCCAGGCTCTCTCTCTCCCACATG
This sequence comes from Suricata suricatta, assembly GCF_006229205.1. Taxonomy (NCBI): domain Eukaryota; kingdom Metazoa; phylum Chordata; class Mammalia; order Carnivora; family Herpestidae; genus Suricata; species Suricata suricatta. The sequence continues at coordinate 89,168,382 of NC_043707.1, forward strand.
GATCAGCCGCTGGGTGTGAGCTGCCCTGGAAAGGGCATGAGCTGGGACAAAGATACTTTCTACACCAGAGGCCATCTCCTTCTAGGGCCCTGGAAGGCCGTCTGCTAACAGCAGTCTCAGAAGGTGAGGGGCGGGGGGGGTGCGGGATGGCCAACAAGCTCTTCATTGAAGGGGGATTTGGCACATCATAGTATCTGCCATATTACCATAAGGTGACTGCAGCAACCAGGGCTCAAAAGAACCCATTTGTCATGTAATCAACATCTTCATACCTTCTACAAACTCTGTTCCTTAGATTTTATGCCATAATAATAACAAAAGAGAAGTCCAAATTACTAGCCCCTAAATCTTTCTGACTCATAACTACTCCCTAACCAAAGTAACCACATAAGATATTAAGATCAACACAGGACTCTTCATTCCTTCATAATTTTAAATCTTCAGTTTATAAACCAAAATGAAAATATCATTTCTGTGTCTAATGTTTTTATGAAACATGCATCTTTACTTGTGCCTACCACTATGATGAAATACCTATCTCTAGACAGGCCTTTAAAGGACTCCAAGATCAGAAAACCATCTATGATTGATTTCTTATTCCTCAAACCAAAACCAACTCTATTCAAAAGAAATTAGCAGGCCCAAGTGGGTATTCTCGAGAGAAATTTCAGATAATTCATCTTTGCAAAATACGTCAAATCAGAAATTGAAGCAGATAGGCTAAGGAAAAAAAAGCTAAAAGAAGAAGAAACTCAAAATTGCTTAGCTCACAACGGCAATAGGTACATAGAGAGATTATATATGTATATATAGCCTCAATGTGTCAATCACTCCAACTTCCAGTCTTCAGCAATTTTCTTATTTTTTGTAATTGGCATTCTGTTGCTTCAAAAGAACAGGAACAGCCAGCAAGTACGTTATTAGCCAAGTCCTACAATACTGATTTGAAGAGCTGATCAGACCATAGATGCCAAAGACACATGTTGACACGGGGGGAGGCAGGTTCAGTTGGGACATCAGAAGAGGTGCCCTCAGAGGGAAGTACGGCTGAATTTTCTTTTACCTGAAGTGAAATCATTTGCCTTATCTACCTTCTTGTCAGTTCATGGTCAGACATATTCCAGACCCCTCCCTACACCTCAGGCCTAGGTAAAAACACTTTGAAGTCCCCCAATTGTTTTTGTTTTTTATGAAAATTACTGGCGTAACTACCAGCTTTTAGTGAAAGTAAGAGGGGTTTGTGGATGATCCACTAAACAAAAAAGCATCAGTACTTTTTCTTTTAATTTAATGTGCCTTTTATTCTTACAGTGTAGCCCAAGGCTTTCAAGTAGCTGGGAATCTCTGAATTTAAAAGATGGATGTGATTAAACAACAGTTATAGCTCATACAGATCTAAGACAGAATGCATAGATTTACCATTTCTGTTTAATAGCACCAAATACATGTGATGTAAACATAATGTAAATGTAATATAATTTTAGATGAAAGTCTCAAAGTATTTCTTTAAAAATTACCCCAGAAGTGTGTATATCATATGTGTATATTGCACTATATAGAATACATTATGTGTTGTTTATGTACAAATATTATCATTTTAAAAAGGAACCACAATGTAATTAAGAGCTGTTCCTCTGTGCTCTCTTTATACTTGCTTCAAAGCTATTGACTACAGTGGGTTTGCATTTTGTTTGAAGTATGGCACACGGAAGCCGGGGTGGTCTGTGCAAAGGGGAAGAAGGAAGGAAGCAAAAGGAGGAACATGGAAGAGGAGGGCAGGAAGGGGAGGAAAACCCTACAGGCACGCACACACAGACACACACACTTGTGGCTCAGAAAGGCCAGGCCCTGAGCACATCCCAGCACCCCTCCCCAGACAAGAGATAGGGCTTCCCAAAAGTTCCTGGCAGAGCCTTGGTTACGCTGTGCCTTGGGTGCACCCCACTTGGCACCCCAGTCACCGGGACGCACAAGACCAACCTGGGGCCGCAACCCAGCAAACTCTTGGGTACTTCGTCCCCCTCTCGCCCCCGCCGCCCAGCACTGGGCATCGCGCGCCAATCCACCCACTCCTAGGCGAATCCTTCTGCCTCTCCCCATCCTCCTTCAGCCTTCTCTCCTGCCCAGCGGTTTGCCAAGAGGTTCAAGGGCGGAGGCAAAGGCAGGGAAGCAGGAGCGAAGAAGAAGGGCCGGTTGGCGGATTTCCTACTTAGGGGCACCAGCAACGCCGTCAAGGCGACCACCCTGGCGCGGCCCCATACCCCTCGCCCCCCATCAGCCCGCAGCATCCCACGCTCTCCATTTCGGCTCCTCTGTGGGATGAAGTAGGGGAAGGAGGAGAATAAACCCGCAGCCTCCGGGACAGCCCTTACCTCAGGCTGCCCTCGCGGAAGCCGCCCTCCTGCCGGCCGAGGCGCCGCTGGTGCTCCGCCGCCGCTCCGCCCGGCTCGGCTCCTGCGTGCGGTGCGCTCCCCGGGGCACGGGAGGCGGCGGGAGACGCTCGCGCCCGGCTG
>NC_043707.1:89170994-89189075 GCF_006229205.1 Suricata suricatta
CGGCGGCACTTGTTCTGCCGCGCTGCGCTCTTCCGCCCGGTGCGGGGAATAACAATGTGATCGTACTGCATGGACTAGATGCTATGTAGTAGGTTGTAACTGCTGAGGCCACCACCTGTCAATTCTAAGGAGCAAGGCACACTGTCCCCAGAGGGCTGGCCTCTCCCTGATTGCCTACCCGCTTCTTTTCCTCCTCCACCTACCTCGCCGACCTCCCGCAGTACTCTGCCGCACGATACTAAGGGAGTTTTGCAAAATAACCCTCACTTCCAGCCAGGAGCTCACGGCATCTCCCTTTCCACCAGAGCTGAAGGATTACGCACAGCCCTGTGTGCCTATCCAAAGCCGGATGCCGAAAATCCTGGTGTGAACCCCACACTAGCCGGGCACCCCCCCCCCGCCCCCATTCATAATCCCAGCGGCCGTCTGCCACTACACACCCTCCCCCTGCCGCCCGCGCTCGCTGCGATTCGCCGTCCCTGGAACGTGTCAGTCACTCGCTCTTCATCTGCCATGAATACAGTACTAGACTCCACAGCCACGGGTTGCACAAAAGGGGATGAGTAGGAGAGCACTCAGAGCTGGGGGGACCGGGGAATCTAGGGACGATCTGGGCAAATTATGCGGAAGGAACCAGCATGAGGGTGAGACCCCGCTGCTCTCCTGTTGTACAAAGGAGCTTCAGAGTAGATAAGCACAGTGCCACTAAACCAGTGGGTCAGCTCACCTCCAAGGAGATGCTTTGCCAAGACCCCCCTGGGAGTGGGTCCTACAACTTGGTTTTTTGTAATGGCCGATCAGCAGGCCTCCACTTGGAAGCCTAACTGCCCCATTTTGAAAGAGCGCAGCTGGAAGGAGGCATGAGAGTTTGGGGGGGGGGGAGGGGGGAGACAGGGGGTAGAGAGAGCCAGATGTGGGAAAACATAGATTTCCTTTTCCCCAGTTGTCCAGCTCTTACAGTCAGAGAGAGAAGAAAGCAGGCCAGGGATCGAGGAGTCAGATAAGGATGCAGTAACTTTGCCCATTAAACTATTACAAATAGCCAGAAACCAGAAAGAATTTAATGGATAAAATTGGCCTATTTCACAGTTTATTCCAATAAACACTGTGGCACACCCATTTTGCACCAAGCACAATACACTGTGCCAGATGCTGGCATACAGACATGATCAGGGCCACAGTCCCTGCACCCAGGGAGCTCACCACCTAGTGGGAAAAACTACTAGGAAAGCTTAAAATGGACAATACAAGTATTACAGTAGCACACAACAATTATACCAGTGGAAGGAATTTTCTCTGGCTGAAGGGGAAATGGGTCAGGGAATTTGACCCCCTCAGAACTGTGTAATTAAAGGCAAATAGGAGTTTACAGAAAAGTAACAGTAACCTTCTGTTATTCATCCATTAATCCAACCAGCTTCACACACCTACACAATGAGAGCTTGTCAATGTAGGGCCTAATAGACTTCTTCCCTGCACTGTTTCCCCTTGGTGGTTTTTTTGGAGGAAACATTTTCAAATATTTCAAATATTTGAAACATATTTCAAATATATTCAAACTTTCAATACCCTTGGAGTATAGAACACCCAGTTCTCACAGCTGCAATGCTGCCTTCCTGGACCTGTTGCTTTATGTCTATACCATCCACTCAAATGTTAGCTTGAAATTAAGTCCAAAGCCAAAATTAATAATAGTGAGGCAATGAGCATGTGGAGGGAAGCTAATAAATCTTGCTATGCAGCCATGTTCTTGTCACAGTCTTTGTCTCTAAAACGACGACAATATAATCTCTTTTTCCTGAACTACAGTGAGGATTAATTAGTCAGACTTATTAAATAGAAAGAGACCATTGCCCGAATAGAGTGTGGGATGGGAAACGTAACTGCGATTCAATCTAGGAAAAAAAGAACCAGTTTGAGCGGCATGCTCCCCCTGTGAATTCTAGAACTTTGAAAGGTATTAATGATTACCAAAGCACCCAAGGTTATGACCTCATCTTCAGAAAAACCTGCCCAAAGGGTTCAGGTTGCAAATAAGAATTAAATGGACTCCTGTATGAAGATGATGTCATCTACTTAAACATCCTTCCCACTTCGCCCTAGAGATTCTATATAAACTAACAAAGAGAATGGAAAAATTGTTAAATGTCATTTTCAGCAAACTTATTCAGATTTTACTCACAAACTTAAAAGTCCTTGTAAAGGGTGCTAAAAAGTAGCTCCATTTGAACAGAAGTCATATGAAAAAGGCTTAGGGAGAGTAAAGGGGATCAAAAGTAAGGACATCAAAAAGTACCAGCAAAAATATGTTTCCTGAAAGTAATGCGCTCACCATCGAATGCAAAAGCAGCCATGTCTCTCAAAAAAGAAAGCAAGAGCAGAGCAGGTGAGGCCAAAGAAGCACACAAAGATGGGAGAAAAGGCACAGAGGCGTCCGCCTGCTAGAAATTCCAGGGAGCCCACTAGCATCAGGTCTCAGGGCAGCAAAACTACCATCCTGGAGGATGAGGTGATCACGGTCAGGTAGGTAAGGCCCATTACTCGGCTATAAGGACTGGAGAACACAGAGCTGCTGGCAGATGATCTCCTGAACCAAATTTACTTCAGAGTCAGAGCGACTGCGTCTACAGAAAAGCCATAATTACTAGAAGCAGACTGTTTTTGAGTCAGCAAATGACAAACCAACCAGAACAATGGTTTAAGAGTTACCAATTATTTGCCCACAATTGAGTGAAGTGACAAATGGGGATGGGCTCAACTGGATTGGTTTATTTCTGCTTAATTTCTTTCCTACTCAACAGGTCTCATATATTTGGGTCTCAGAAGGGACAGACTGAACACCTGAGGCATTTTCCAGGGGTCTAGCTCAGGCTTTTTCATGTGGAGTTAGAATAGTTCCCAGCAGCAAGAGAGAGGGCAGGTTCCAATATCCACACTCAATTTTAAGGTTCTGCCTGTGTTGTGTTTGCTAATGTCCCATTGGCTAACATAAGTCATCTAGCTAAGTCTAGATAGAGTCAATGTAAGAGGGACGTCATAAGGGCATATGTATGGGAAGGTGTGAGATGGTCCTTCATATAACAATCTGCCACAGAAAGTAAGCTTTTTGATTGAGAGAACAGGAAAGCAACCTTGAACCCTCCATTTCAGAGGCTTTCTACAAAGACTGGCCAGAAAAATATAACTTGCTCAGGAATGAGTAGTGATAAAGAAGAAACTGGCACAAAAAGAATCCAAAGATACTACAAAAAAAGATCCTGAAAAGGAGCATCAAAATTACCCAAAAAAAATGTGGGAAAAAAAGTTGCCAGGGAGCCGTTGAAAATTGTGACTATGTATTTTTCAATGAATAAAAAAATCATTAAAAATAGATAATATTTGCATAGTATTTGCTATTGTCAGGCAATATTCTAACTTCTTTGCAGATTTGAATTGAATAGATTCTAAAACAACTCCATGAATTATTATTCCCATTATCTATGTATGAAAAGAACTATAAGTACATAAAAATTAAAAAAGATCACACAGCTAGGGGCATCTGGATGGTTCAGTCAGGTCGTGATCTCATGGTTCGTGTGATGAAGCGCCATGTGAGGCTTTGCAGTGCTTGGGATGCTCTCTCTCCCTCTATCTCTCCGCCTTTCCCCTGCTCGCATGTGCATGTTTTTCTCTCCAAATAAATAAATAAACGTCTTTATTTTTGAGAGAGAAAGAGAGACACAGCATGAGCAGGGAAGGGGCAGAGAGAGAGGGAGAAACAATCTGAAGCAGTCTCCAGGCTCTGAGCTGTCAGCACAGAGCCTGATGCAGGGCTCAAACTCACGAACCGCAAGATCATGACCAGAGCCGAAGTCGGTCGCTTAATGGACTGAGCCACCCGGGCACCCCTCCAAATAAATAAACTTTAAAAAGAAATCACACAGCTACTCAGAGAAGAGCCAGTGTTTAAACCCAGTCAGTATTTCTCCAGTGTCTGTGATCTTATTCACAAAGCTATACTAACTCCCTAAATGAAACTTATTTCCCATTATGTTAATGAAGCAAAGGAATCTATCAGGCAATGTGACAAAGCACAAATGAAGACACTCGATAAAAAGATGAGGATAAAGTGAGCTGATATACGTCAGATATGAGAAAGAAAAAAGAACCAAACCATGACAGAAATGAAGACAATATTGGAAGAAACACAGAATAAGCACTATGGTAGAGTAAGAGACAGCAAAGACTCATATAAGAAGAATGACCAAAAGGAAATGAAAATAACAATACATTTTTAAGCCTTGTGTGAAAATTATAATGATAGACAAAATACAATGTAGAGCCAAAATACTAATAGTTGGAGTCTCTGAATAAGAAAATCTTAGCAATGGAACAGAGAAACACTTTCAAACAAAATTATGAAAGAACTTTTTTGAAATTAAAACCAAAGTCTTGAATCTCCATACTGAAAGTAAATGCTATAGACAACAGAAAGCTGATTCATAATGGTCAAGCAAAAACATATGCAAATTATTAAAATTTGACTATAAAGAAAATCTTTGAAGCCGAAAAGCAAGAAGATCAAAATTTGTGTAAAGAAAAATAAGTTCAATTTTACTTCAGTCTTCTCCAAAGCAAAATCAATGGAAAAAACATGGCATTCTCAAGGAAAGAAAATATGATCTAAGTATTTTATATCTAGCCAAGTCCTTCATCAGTTATAAAGACCATATATTTAAAACTTTAAAAATCAAAGACTATTCTTTCTTTGTGAGGAATCTACTAGAATAAATGTGGGGAAATTTTCTCGTGAGGAACAATGAATATACTTATATTGTAAAACTTAGACCATCAAGATATGCTGTAGACTCTAAAAATGTAGAGATGATGCAAGACACAAATATTCAGAAGAGAAAGGGCAAAGATGGTGGTGATTAGAGCAAGCTGACTGATTCACCTACAACTGCTAAGGTTGAAAACGTAATTTAAAGCTGACACAGTAGTGCACTAAACACGTATAACAGTGCAAAGATAAACACTAGAAATTTTGATTTTTTAAACAAAATATGATAGTGCAGAGTCAAGGAAAGAAGATGTATGCCATGTTATCATTGCTCATAACTAATAATGTCTAAAATAATAGAAAATTATGAATATGATAGGAAGACTTAATTATAAAGGTAGCCACTAGAAAGCACTAGACAGCAAATATATACCTGAATGCACACCTTCATAAATAGAGGAAGCATAAGCACATGCATATACATAAACACACAAATGTATCCAAGAATTGTCACAAATATTTCTAAAGCAATACATATTTCAAGTTATTTTTTTAATTTTTTTAACATTTATTTATTTTTGAGAGACAGAGAAAGACAGATCATGAGAAGGGGAGGGTCAGAGAGAGAGGGAGATACAGAATCTGAAGCAGGCTCCAGGCTATGAGCTAGCTGTCAGCATGGAGCCTGACGCGGGGCTCGAACCCAGGAACTATGAGATCATGACCTGAGCCGAAGTCAAATGCCCAACCGACTGAGCCACCCAGGCGCCTCTCAAGTTATTTTTTAAAAGGATCTTCAAATTGAGGCATCTGGGTTACTCAGTTGGTTAAGCAACTAACACTTGATTTGGGTTCATGATCTTAGGGTTCGAGATTGAACCCTGCATCTGGCTCAGCACTGAGAGGGTAGAGCCTGCTTAGGATTCTCTCTCATCTCTCTCTGCTTCTCCTCTTGCTCACGTGCCTCTCCCCCTGCTCATGCATGCATGTATGCACACACTCTCTATCTTTCAAAATAAATAAATAAATGAATAACATTTAAAAATAAATAAAAGGATCTTCACATTGCATTAAAAGCAAACTTTTTACTGTAGACAGATATGTCAAAAAGAAAGATTCAGAATGGTTCATAACAAAAAGAAATTTAAAGTTTTACCTGAATAATGCCTCATCCTCCCACACACACACATAAAGGAATAATAATAAAAAAGCAAAAGTGTGACCTTAATTTCAGACAAGTTGGACTCAGGACAAATAAGTATTGTATGAAACAAAAATGATGCTTTATAACACAAAAAGTAAAATTCACAATGAGGATATGGAAGTTATGAATATTTATGATCTAAATGCATCATAGCAACAACTTATATAAGCAGACATTGAAGGAGATAGAAAAACATATAGAAAGGAGATAAAAAATAGAGGAATTTTACTCATCTCCCTTGGTCTAAATGTGGACATATCAAGTGCTGTACCTCAAAAGTAGATTGTATGCCTTTTAAAGGTTAAGAGTACGCTCATAAAACATGAAATATCAAGTCATGAAGAAAACTTCAATAAAATCTAAAAATAAGAAATGGACAATATTCTGTAATTACAATATAATAAAAGTAGAAACTAATAGACAAATAAGAAAAACAAAAACCTCTGTACCTGGAAATAAACATAAAAACTCTCTTAAGTACTCTTATGAACAAAAATTGTAGAAATTCTAGAAAATAATAATAAATAAAAATACTACTTATCATAATTCTATAATACAGCATTAGCCAAAATAATTTTAAAAGCACTGACTCAAAAAGATAGAAAAACACTATTTAAAAAATAGCAGGAAAACAGAAGAAAAAAACTAAGTAGTTTAAAAGAAGTAAATAAGCTAAGGAAGAAAAGTGAGTAGAATTAATATATAACACTGAAAGCAGTTTTTTTGAAATTATGAAAATAACATATTTAAAATAATCATTACATTTATCAAGAAAAAACATACAAATCAAAAAATAAGAAAGGATAAAGGGTTAAAAAATAGAAATAGAGAATTTTGAAATAATCCTAAAACTACTTTAACATACTACAATGTGCCTCCATCATATTTTCATTTTTTCTCCCCTTAAGAGAAAAATTAAATTGCTCCCTAGTAAGAGAAATTAAATTTTAAGGAATAAGATTTGTAGAGAAGATGGAGATTTGGTATTTGTAATATCAAAGATATATTACTCCATTGTGAATGTATGTTTTACATAAAAAATGCATTTGAAAACCTGGGTAAAATGAATACTTTTAGCAGAAAATATAATTGACCTAACCTGTCCCTAGAGGACATAGAAAATCCAAACAGAAGCAATTGTGAAAACTGTCAGTCCTCCATCTTCCTCCAATGAATTACCAAGCCAATATGATCTTCACAGGGGAATTTTACCAAATATTTAAAGAGCAGATAACCACTGTGAAGTATCACCACATACCAGTGAGAATGGCTAGTATCAAAAGGACAGGAAATAACAAGAATTGGCAAGGATGTGGTAAAGAGAACCCTCTCACGTTGTGGGTAGGAATGTAAATTGATGAGCCACTATGGAAAACGGTGTACAAGTTTCTCAGAAAATAAAAATAGAAAATAAATAAGCTTAAAAATAAAAAAAGAAAAAAAAGAAAAGAAAAATAGAAATACCATACAACTCAGTAATTGCATTTCTTGATATTTCCCAAAAGAAAACAAAAACACTAATTCAAAAAGACATATGTGTGCCTATATTTATTGCAGCATTATTTATAATAGCCAAGATATGGAAGCAACCTAAGTATTCATTGATAGAACAATGGATAAATAAGAAGTCATATATATATGCATATACATATGTATATCTATATATACACATACAAAAAATATTACTCAACTATAAGAAGAATAAAATCTTAGCATTATATCAACATGGATGGACTGAGAGGATATTATGCTGTGAAATAAATCAGACAATAAAAGACAAATACCATATGGTTTCATTTATGTGTAGAAGCTAAAACACAAAACAAATCAACAACCACAACAACAACAATAGAGATGGGCTCATCAGTAGAGAACAAACTGGTGGTGGCCAGAGGGAGGTAGGCTGGGGAACAGAGTAAACAGGGAAGGAGATTGAGAGCTACATAAACTTCCACTTCTAAAATCAACAAGACACAGGAGGAAAAAGTACAGCATCAGGGATATAGTCAACTTAAAAAGTAGATAATCATTATGTCTAAGTTATTAAAAAGCATAAAAAGAATGAATATTTCCAATTAAATTTTATAAGAAAAATGACATTGAAATTAAAATCTAACAAACTTTGAACATAAAGAAAATGTATAGGTCAATCTTATAAATTCAGAATCCAAGAATATAACAATAATTCAACATTAACAAATTTATTTGGATAAACAATCATATGGAAAGAGCTGAAGAGCAAACAACATAGGGCTATTTCTAGAGACACCGAAAGGGTATTTGAAAAATTCAACAGTCATTCTTGATTCTTTTTTAATTCTCAATTATCTAGGAATATGTGAATACTTCCTTAACAAGACAATCCATCTATGTCGGACTAAAAGATCAGACATGAAAGGAATTCCTACTAAAGTAAAAGAAAGGACCATGATGCATTACAATTATTTTTAAACATTATTCTGGGATTATAAGTCAGTGCAAAATGAAAGAAATTAAAGATATAAACATTGGAATTTAAATAAAATTTTTAAAAAGATCGAAAAAGACTTTAAAAAAATAACCATGGGATGCAGCAAAAAAGTAAATAAAGGTATTACATTGGAATTAAGACTGTAAAATTGTCACTATTTTGTGGAAAATCTAAGAGTATATTAGGAAATAATGATACAAAGTTATTTGTTGCAACATTGTCTGGAATAATAAGATTGAAAACAACTCAAATGCTTTTTAACATACATTTAGCCATACACTGGAATACTACTATGCAGATATATAAAAAAGAAGAGAAAGTGTATTACTATGAAAACTTTCCAACCTGTGTTATTAGGTTAAAAATAAAAAGTAGGTCTTATATAAGTAACAAAGGGATAAAAATAAGAATATATATTTATGTAACAAAAGGATAAAAGTAAGAATATATATTTGTCTTAATTGACATGCATCTTAAAAACATCTCTAAAAGGATACCCAACAAACAAATAAAAGTGGTTTCCTGTGGGAGTGGGACATGGGTAACCAGCATTTCACTTTTAATATTATTTGATTTGAAAATCATAATAATTATTAGCTATTTAAGTATTAAATTAATTTAAAAGTCATTAGGCATAATACAAATTATGTTTTATCTGCCATCTCTCTTCAACATTGGGGAAAAAATGTGCCGTGCAACAGAACAATAATAGTACTACACATACTTTCTTTTTATGAAAAGGTCAAACTAATTTCCACATGCAGGGTATAATCATGTTAGCAGGCATGATTCATGTGGTTATTTCAGGTACATAATCTTCCTTTTTTATTAATTAATCATAATTCAAGTGTCAAAAGGAATGACAACTTCTAAGGAAAGGTTGTATTTACCCATAGCCCTGTTTAAATGCTCTTTTATATTAGACTTTAGGCCAAGATTGTCTGGCTTCAAATGCATGAAGTTGAGTCTAGCTATTTAATGAACCTGCAGCATCTACAAATTCAACCCTGCTGTGTTCAAGCTTCAGTCCTTAAGTGGAAACCGAGATCATCCACTGATCATGTCAGCTTCAGGAAGACATGCAACTCATCTCACAGAAAGCCATCTGGCAAAAACTTAAAGTCAGGGTCATTGTCAGGACTTGAAGAACAGGGTCATGTGTGGTCTGGGAAATTGCAGACTTGCCTTGGTTTCACCTCTTTGTTTGGAAGAGTGAGTATAAACGGAGGGCGACCTATTTTGAAGTGAATACATGGCTTGAAAGCAACTCAAATCTTCTTGTTTCTGTCTACAAGTTACTTCATAAATAAACTTCCATTGTCTTGGTATTCTAAGGCACTGATATGGATAATGACCTATAAAGTCCGAAAGTCCACTAATTTCATCTACAAGACTCAGAACAGTAGCAGTGTTACTACAGCTGACCGTCTTTACTACACTGAGATACACTGTTGTCTCCTGGCAGTAGAAGTTGCCAAGATTTTATACAGCCTTGAATATGTGGTCATTCATACTTATGTACAATAATATGTGCTCCAGAGAACCGTTGGAAGAGTGAATGAGAAAATACACATAAAGCACTTGGCATAAATGGGAGTCATTCACTTATTTCCAGACTAGTGAAAAGAATCAGTTTGCTTTGCCATAATGAAACCAGTCCAATCCTCCTATCTTTTACACAGCAATTAAGCCACTATTTAAGAATTTGGAGAATTCTGAACATGATTTTAAACCAGCAGTCCTACATTGACTTAAAACTTGCATTTTCTTAACATTTTCATGAGAATTTATAGTAATGAATGTTTACTGAATGATTTCAGGTAGTAACTTCTAGTCTGGACACAAGCACTATCAGTTCTACAAATGACAAAGAGTAGTGTGACAAACATCAATTTGAATGTAGCATCTTTAGCTCCAGTGAGCTCACTTTACACATCATCATGTTAAGTCTGCAGGCAAGAGAGGGTGGAAAACACCCTCATTTCTAATGGTAGTATTGAAAAGTAAGCCATAAAAAAAAAAAGAAAAGCTTATTTAATGATCAATTTTATAAAAGAACACTTTGCTCCATGTTCACTCATTCAATCAACATTCATCAAGCATAAAACACATATTGAATGACTCCTCCCATGTTCCATGAACTGTGCTGAGTACCTACAATACAGTGTTGAACAGGATGAACACCAAGACTGCCAATGACTATCAAGTGTCACACTTAGCTTCTGACTAGTTCAAAACAGAATCTACCCAGGGACCATCAGCTGAGCATCTGGCTTTTGCAGACTTTTTGAGAGAGATCACAGCTATAATCTTGCTGCTGTTGCTTAAAGTTAAGGTGCAGATGTTCATGTTCAATTGTGAATTAAGACATGGCAAAAAAGGGTCCATCTTTCTGGTTATTGAGCTGGTTTTCTGGACCTTATTAGTTTGCTTGAGCTGCCATAACAAAATAGTATAGATTGAGTGACTTCTTACAGTTCTAGAGGCTTGGAAGGCCAAGATCAAGATGCCAGCAGGGTTGGTATCTGGTGAGAGCTCTCTCTTGGGTTGCAGGTGGCTGCTTTCTGGGAGTGTCATCACAGAAACCTTCCTCAGTCCATGGGGGGTGGGGGAGGGGGGAGAGAGACAGAGAGAGAGAGAGGGAAGAAGGCTCTCTAGCCTCTTCTGATCAGAGCATTAAAACCATCATGAAGGTCCCACACTCATGACCTCATCTAACCTAATTAATTCTCAAAGCCCTCATCTCCAATACCATCACACTGGGGTCCTATGGCTTCAATACATGAATTTGGGGTAGAGGATGTCACAAATCAGTCCATAGCAGTGACCTAGGACAAGAAGCAGTGGAGTGGCTTCCACCATGCAAAAAGATTAGGCCCATGATACTCCCAAAAACATTCACCTACATGCTCAACACACTGCTGCATTGTGAACTTGTAACTCATCAATGTGTAGCTGGTATATAAAGCCATAATTCACCTGTGCAATGAATTTATATAGCAAAAGGAAAAGGTTTAAGAACTATGTCCCAGAGAACACCAAAACTTAAAAATTCATGGAGATGACCAGCAATAGAGCCTGAAAATCAGTGTCCAGAGAGCTAGAGAGAGAGAGAACCAAGAGAGGAAGAGATAGTCCTAAAGCAATGGAATAAAGTGTTTAAAGAAGGTGCCCACTCCCAGTCATGTCAAATGCTGGTTTCATTCAAATAATATGAGAACTGAAAGCTGAACACAGATCAGTATGGAGATCACGAATGCTTTTGACAATAGTCAGAGTTGGGGAGAGGAACTTAAATAAGATGGATTCAAGAAAGGATAGAAGGAGGGCAGATAAGAAGTGGACATAATGATTTTAGGCAGGTCTTCTGAGGACATTTCTGTACACAGGAACTAAAGAATGAGGCAGTAGCCTGAGGCAGTTTTATTACAACACTTTTGTGTGCTCTCTGGTAATAATCCACTTGCCTATAAAAACTGATGATGCAACATGGGGACACTTGCAGGAGCAATATCATGGAGGAGAAGAGAAGGAAGGAGATACTTTGTATCAGTGGAGGGAGACTTAGCTGGGAGCAAGGACAATGCATCCATTCAACTCAGAGTGAAGTTGTAGTCTATGGATAGAGTTACAAATAGCTAGAAAGATGTCATGGTGGCATCAAGTGAACATATTATAAATACACCTGTTTTCTCAATAAAAACAGGGGGTCCAGAGGCACCTGGGTGGCTCAATTAGTTAAATGTCTGACATCAGCTCATGGCTTGTGAGTTCAAGACCCACATTGGATGCGCTTCTCTCAGCACAGAGCCCATTTCAGATCCTCTGTCTCCCTCTTTCTCTGTCCCTTCCCTACTCTCAAAAATAAATAACATTGAAAACAAAATAAATCTTTAAAACTCTAAAAACAAACAAACAAACAAACAAACAGGGATTCAGAGTCATTAGCACAGAGTGAAGAGATGGCCTAAGTATTGGAGATTTGGAGCAAGAGAAGGAAAGAAATAGTTATCTAAAAGACTGGAGAGTGAATTAACTAGGAGTAAAAATATAATGGGTTTGTCTGCACAAGGGCTGCCTTGACATTAATTGTTATCTATGTAAAGTGAGAACAGTCAGCATCATTGTGCATTTTTCTTCAGGCACATTTCAGCTTCCCAGATGCAGGCACAGAGGAGATGATGTTGGATTAAATCAAAATTCAGTTTTAGCAAGTCAATAGAAAGATCGATAGTGTAAATCAGGGAGTAATTCTGACAATTAACAATGGGATCCAAGCTGGCAAAGAGGGAATAAACATCAAGTGTAAACGGGATAGCAAATGGGTGTGAAATTTAAAAAAATAAACAAACAAACAAAGCATGTATTGAAGATGAAACATTTCAGAAAAGGAGAAGCTGAATCCTAGAAAGGATACATAACTTGCCAAAATCAATCTGAAATAGAGATTAGGCATAATATACAATTGGCTCTTGAACAGCATGGTTATGAACTGTGCACGTCTACTTACACATGGATATTTTTCAAAAACTATTGCCGACGTTTTTGCATGTTGAAAAAATTTTTCCTTTTAGTTTGGTGAGCATCTTGAAGATAGAAACTGTGTTTATTGGAGGCTGATTAGCATGATAGAAAAACCACTGAAGAGGAAAAGCTTTAAAGTCAGACAGATTTGGGATGAAAACTGTTTTGCCACTTTTATTAACTGTGTGAATTTGGAGATTCAATTTCCTTATCTATGAAAGAAGGAAAATATTTCCCACATAGACTATGGTGAGAATAATGGGTAATATAAGCAAAGTGTCTAACGTATTAAATAGCACACTTTTAACAATTGTTACTATTATTGCTATTCTTGCTAGTTGTATCCTTAAAATAATGAGTCAAATGCCTTAAAAGACCATAGTCCAAATAGTCCATTCCACTTAGCAATATGATATATCGCTATACCAAGTATCTGTCCATAACTTCTATTATCATTACCAGTGTTAATGTATAGTTTTCAAAATATTAGAAACATTTGTATTCTCATACAAATATAAATAAGCATGTATCAAATATTGTATTTAATTCAATTGATAAGGGAACTGGTCAAAAAATCTATAAATTAATCTCTGTTCCTACCAAATTGCAAAATAGTCTGGTCAAGAGAAGGTCAGGGCCAACCCTATATTGAAAGTATACGAAGTATACTTTTAGCAATTTCCAAACTGGAGGTAATTTTTCTAACAGTCTCTCCCCTTTGAGGATTATAAATAATCTCCCAATAACTCCCATGATCACAAAACTGCTGGACTCATTAACTTTGGTCTGATCGTTTACAAAGATACAACAAGCATGTTCACAACCACATGGTCTCCTTGAGTTTACCTGCCAACTCAGAGCTGCACTGTATTGAACAACTGCTAATAAGAGATAATTGACTTCTGGCTGGGGATTTTTATAAGGAATCTTGGATTGAATTTTTTAAAGTCTTCTATTATTGGCCCTTCTATCCTGAGACTAGGAAACCAAGACCAAGATAATCTCTCTCTCTCTCTCTCTCCAAATTTCCTCTGCCATACCTCTAAATTTGGGACAATACACCTTTTTGGGAGGTCTTTAAAATGTGCTAAGTGGCCTGCCATGGAGTATCTTTTTTTTTTTTTTTTTTTTTTTATCACCACTGGGACGCAACCTTCTCATCTAAGGACCAACCCAGTTTCTTAGAAGGCCTATGTATACACTGGATTCTCCTATAAGACTGATTTTTGTTCCCTATTAGTGAGATTATCATATCTGATAACATGAGATTTGTCAAGTATGGCACTGCAGGCACAGCCTTGGTTGCATAATTGATTCGTTCAACCATAGGCTGATAGAAAAGACCACGGGTTATTATTGAATATATAAACAATACATATTGCCATTGAAAAGTAAGAAGACTCAGTAAAAGATTTGTCTTTGAATTCCAAGGTGTTAGAGAGTATCCAACACCATTTTAAAAGGTTTCTGGGGCATCTGAGTGGCTCAGTCAGTTGAGCACCCAACTCTTGATTTAGGCTTAAGTCACAATCCCAGAGTCGTGGAATCAAGCCTCACATTGGGCTCCATGCTGAGCATGGAGCCTGCTTAGGATTCTCTCTCTCTCCCTCTGTTCCTCTCCCTACTTGTCCTCTTTCTCTAAAATATTTTTTTAATTTTTAGTTAAAAATAAATGTTTTATTTCTGTTTACAAAAGCATAGTCAACCAAATGGGTTCGAAATGGATTACAAGGAGAGAAAAAGGACTTCCTCATAAATATATACATTAAAAGAATAGAATGTTAAAGGTAATATCAACAGTAATCCAAACAAACACCAATTCCGTCTCCCTCTTAACACCTATGGTATCGATCTGGATGTTGTGTCAACAGTCAGCTTTGGGAAGTAGATCGACTTCCAAACTGGAAAAAGTCCTAGAGATGTTGACTCAGTCTGAGAATTATCTACCTAAAATTAGCTTGGAAGCCCATACCCAAGAGTTTATTTTTTAACACACCAATTATTCAGAGTACCTGACACAATCCTTTCTTTAAGACTCTCAGTCTGTTTGGGGCACCTGGGTGGCTCAGTTGGTTGAGCGTCTGGCTTCTGCTCAGGTCATGATCTCACGGTTCGTGGGTTCAAGCCCTGCATCAGGCTCTGTACTGACAGCTAGTCCAGAACCTGGAGACTGTCTTCAGATTCTGTGTCTCCCTCTCTCTGTGACCCTCCCCTGCTCTCTCTCTCTCTCTCTCTCAAAAATAAATAAAACATTAAAAGAAATTTTTAAAAGACTCAGTCTGTTCATACATGTTGAAGACACAAACTGTAACCCCATGTTTATATAGTAGGATCTTTGAGCAAATATAAAGAAAGGAAAAACCTGTTTGAGAAGGAGACTGAATGATTGTAATTATTTTAATCCAATGACCAGTAATATCAGAATGAAGGAGAGGAAAACTTTCTGTTGACATGCAGTACATTACTATTTCCTAAGAGGCTATCAATGTTTTCCTTAAAGGTAAGAACGTATCATGGGTCGCAAAACCAATGAAAAATCTTCAGGGCCTTCCCGTAAAGTATATAATTTGTGAAATATCTCTATGGATATCATGTTTCCTACACAAACTTAACCTAAGAAAGACTGAGCATGTTTTCTGATCTGACAGCTCTTCCCAGGCAGCTCTTACAAAAGCATTAAGCTAATTAAGAAATACAGAGCATATCAAACAAAGTTAATTATTTTTAGCACTCTTAATTTTTTAAGGCACAATAAGAAATTTCTGAAAATTTCCAGGGGCTTTCTGCAAAAACCCAAAAATAATTTTATGTGTAAAAAATATCCTAAAAATCTTATTTTTTTTTCTTAATTTAGAATCCAATCTTGAGAAGGAAAAAGCAACAAAACAAAACAGTAAAAAGATGTGGTTGTTTGACTAAGATTGGATCATGAGTGGCTAAAATGAGTGAAGGTGATCAAATGGTACAAACTTTAGTTACAAAACAGCTAACTTGCTCTGGTTTTTCCCTTTACTATGCCTTTCCATGTTCTAAAACAGGATGAGTTTTACTGTAGACAAAAGTACTCTCATTAAGCCTTAAAAAACAAAATCATATACCCAGTTATACTTCTAAGATAGCCTTGACCACTTAAAAAACTAAGTAGTTTTTAATTAAAGTAGCAACTTCTGTTTTACAGAGCAAACCAAAAGGTGGGAATTGGTAATAGTCTATGATTCACAAGACTCTTAGGTGACAAGCAAACCCCATGAATACACATAATCAATAAACTACAGACACATACATCTCTTTTGATCCCTCTCATGTCTTCTTAAAGAAACTAAAATGATCATGTTCATTAATATAACACAAAGATATATCCACTCTATAGAGCATGTAAAAATAAGAAGCAAAAGTTATAAACTTTAAACTATGCTCAGTAATCAATGTTTTAGCATTCTACCTTAATTATGAATTATTTAGCTACTCAAAGATTATTCAAAAATAACTCAATTTGACATTAATACAAGTATTTAAGTTACCTAAAGATCTTGGACACTGCAAGTAAGCTAACAAACCGTAAAAGATGACTATTGCTATAAAAATGTTTGTTGGAATTATGATTTAATTTGGCTGAAAAAAATGTGCATTATTAACAATAGTAAATAGTATGTAGGACTAATGTTAACATATTTGACCAGAAAACCACTATATGAAGTTTTTAAAATTTAGCTTAACTAGTCTTTTCATGAGAAAACAAACCCAAGTCTTTCTTTTATTTTAAGCTATGCTTACTTCATACTAATAATGATTCATTCAAGGAAAAAACAAAAAGTTACTGCATTTTTAAATGAAATCACTAAACCAGTCTAATTTGTCTAAGTAGTCATTATAATTATGTAAATTAAGGTTCTTTTCCATAAATTATTCTAAACCAGCAGCTTATGTAAGAAGGATTTTTTTTCCTCAAGGTTCTAGCACATTTACAATAATTGTTTAAGTTTGGTTTCTTTTTATTTGCAAATTTGGTAACTGTTCTATTTTATAAGTACTTCTCTCTCATCAAATGAATCAGAACAAAGGTCCTGTAATTTAAGAGACAATAATATATAAACACTTTGTACATCTAGGAAAGTACTTTCCTGTTCAAAAGCACACAGAAACATGGAGTTTTTAGCTTATTTTACAACTCAGTCACAGGTCAGATGTAAACATAAAAATATAAAAATTCACTTGTCTAGATCTCATGCAACTATTTTTCTTCCTAGCAGGCATAAAATTCTTACTTGATTTGTTTGAGCGCACAAAAAGATGCAAACAAAAAAGACTAACAAACTAGATTCTGGTTTCTCTTCCAGCAGACAATAGATCTCCATCAGCCCTTACAGCAATAACCATACAGTCAGATCATAAAGCCAAACACACAGTTTGAAGTGAAACCCACAGGGAATAATTTACCAGCAAGGACAGAACTGAAGTGGGGGTAGGGAGGAATGGGAAATGAAACCAGATGGAAAAAAACTAGAGAGTAAGAAAAGCTCAAGTTGTCATATTACTTGGAATTCACTGAAGGAGCCAAGAAAAAAAAATGTATCCGGGCTTAGTAGCCCATGAGCCCATATATATACCTCTAACAACACAATTTACTTCTTTCTGTCAGGTGAGTTTTATTGGACACTCTGGTAGATGAACCGCCAAATTGTTAAGGTCTAATTCTCAAAAGATTAAAATTCATGACATCATAAAAGTGCAAAACACTAATGAGAAAGATACTGAAGATATTAAAACAGACCCAAAAACATTTTTTAATGTTTTATTTATTTTTGATACAGAGAGAGACAGAGCATGAGAGGTGGAGGGGCAGAGAGAGAAGGAGACACAGAACTGGAAGCAGGCTCCAGGCTCTGCACTAGCTGTCAGCACAGAGCCCGACACGGGGCTCGAACCCACAAACGTGAGATCTGACCTGAACCGAAGCCGGAGGCTTAACCGACTGAGCCACCCAGGCGCCCCGACCCAAAAACATTTTAAGAGCAAGATGTAAATGGGGAATTTAATCAAAGAATGTCAGGATAAGATAGCTGGCTTACATACAAAAGTGTTTAATGTCTTTTTTTTTTTTTTTTTTTTTTTTTTTTTTTT
>NC_043707.1:89189175-89199745 GCF_006229205.1 Suricata suricatta
CACCCAGGCGCCCCGTTGCAAGCTTTGGTGTATCTGTTTTACCAGACAAACTCGATAACTTCTGTTCCCACTGACTTGTACTGTACCCTAGCCAAACAAACCATTTCTACCCTGAAGAAACACCCAGTAAGCTCTTTGGCCTACTTCCAAGTTTTAGATAATTTATAACCCATTTTCTATTTTTATATGTTCCCCCTTTTGCATAAAATTAATAAGCATATTAATATTTTCTTCATCTAGACTCAGCATTTGAGTTTTGTGATATTTCATCTTTGCTCTCTCTACAGAAACTGGATTTCCATCCCCCATTCCCAGGCCCCTACCTTCATGCAAGGTCAGAGGTTTGGACCAACCTGTGAATGAGATCTTTCAGTCCATATTTTCCCTCCTGGTCTTAGCTCTAATTAGGGGACAGCAATGGCAGTAAGTGGAGACACTTAAATAAAGAGCTAGAAGTGGGGCAGTGTCCAATATGTACACTAATAGTAGATCAAGAAGAGAACCAACTGTGTGTGGGAGGAGGAATATGGAGAGGGGTGGAATTTTCAATTATTTACAACTTCAGGGCTTAGAAACAGGAAACTCCACAAGAAAAATCAGGGGTATCTACCATGAAGCACAAGGCCTTTCTAGTCTCATGTATCTGGAACCTATCTCCTTAACTTTTCTCTGGCCCACACACCAACTTACAGCCTTTCTTCTAGGAAATATCTAAGCTGTCTCTAATGTACTTATGCTTATTTTTTTTATCCAGTGGTTTTTAACTATAATGATTAAGCTCAATCCTCCAGGTGTAGGTATGGAGCTTAAAGATGAACACCTTAGAGTATGTTGGGTAGGCACTTGCCCGTCTTTTAGTTATTCTGCAAAATAATGACATCTTGGAGAAATGAGCTGAAACAACTCTGTAAGATTAAATTCTTATTATAATAAACCTTTGGGAGCATGAATGTACAGAGGTAATACATTTCCAAATTCTTTGTAACTATTGTCAGAAACAGTTTAGAGATTATTAACATGGAAAGAATATTGAAAATATAATGTTTCTCATATCTTATTGCCCTAGTTTATATTCTGTGTTTTGCTAAGCTTGGCTGATTTGTGACTTTTGTTTGCAGTCAGTAAAATTCTTCGCTCTCTTGGCAATTACACAGTCAAAAAAGGCTTAGGAGAAAATGATCTAACCAGTGTTTCCATGAATTTGTTTCAAAGACCTTTATGAGGAGTGATTTCAGAAATGGTCTTGTAAAGTTAGCGTCAGAGCAAGATAGGGAAGCGGAAAAAGAAAAGAGAGGTGTGTTTGGTAATATTTCCTAGGCAATTCCAATATTCTTATATGGTTTACTGTTGAGAACAGCCACTGGGAAATCTTTGAAATGATGGCTGTGGAACAGATGGATTAGGTGTAGAATTTAAGGAGTAGATCTACAAAAAACAATTTAAAAGAAGCAACTCTGGAAACACAGATAGCCAGTGGACCAATTAAAGAAAGTTAAAATGATGACTGACGGGTTTAGAAATCAAGACTCCTAGCCTCACCTCTGCTCTCAAGAGAAGATACTGCTAAGGATTTTTTTCTTCCTATATGATGTATCAGGTTTTTCACTGTGAAAAGCAAGATAATTATACGATGCCTTTCAGAACTTATTTGTAGAATTCCTGTTTTAAAGAAGTTGAAGTTTCTGAGTCCCTTGTGGTTGGGTTTTACAAAGAAGTACACAGCTGACTAATGCTTTTGTAACAGATACATTCACACAGTAAGATCCCCATCTTCAGATAATGTACCACTGCTAAAATACCTTTTAATTTTTCATCAGCTGTTTATTGAGCATTCTTGGTATTTGAAAGCAATTAATTCCCGATGAATGCCCAGATGATTTATATGCATACTACCCAACCTTTTTCAGAGTTTCAAAATAGTAATATAGTAATGCCTCTATTTTTTAAAAAGGGGCGAGCTTTCACAGCATGATGGCAAGATGATTTTGAGTGTGCAGTACTGAATGTCATTGTATGAAATGAAAAAGAAAAAAGTGGCTGAGTGTAAAATGAATGACACAGAGAGCTACACAGAATGTAGCTCATACCATGTATAGCACACCAGCAGATCAGTCTCAGAATGAATAACAAGCAAATCAAAAGGGTAAACGCTTCATTAATCCATAGAGCTTTCTTCATATTTTTGAGGTTAGAGAACATATATATTCCTCTATAATAATAATAAATCATTTTCTGGAGGATGACTTGATTCTGGCATTCAGAGTGGATTTCCCACTCTGGGAAGGAAAAAAAAAACAGGCTGATGCCAAGGTGGTGGTATTTGGTAGGCAGTGTGGTGAAGTGGAGAGAGTTCAGGGTAGAAATGTAAAGACATAGTACAATTTCCACTGAGTCCCTTTGACCCATATATGTAATTTCTCTTTAGCTTAGTTTCCTTTTCTATCTGAGCAATAAAATGCTTTCTTGTCTACCTCACATCATTTTTCAAGGCTCACGAGAGAAAATCCACATGATAACAAGTAAACTGTAAAGCACCACATTTTAATTTGCTATATAAATATAAGGGACACAAGGAATTGCAAGAAGATGGGATCAAAAGATTCTCTGATCAAAACATATCTCACAAAGAGCCCAATTATAACTTTTCAGTGTTATTTTCTTTCCTGAATTGCTTTGAAACTTTGGAACACAACCTATTAGCTTCCGGGATTATCAGTAGTCCTTTCAGTGTATTGTTAAGTGCTTCTGTCGGTTGCCTATTTGGGAACCATGCTCCACTAAAGATTAATGTTGTTTCTTTTGTAGCAGGCTCTGCTTTAAGGGGCTGGACCACGTGAGAGTCAAGTGTCTCTCTGGCCAGGCTCCATGGACAGATCCAGCTGCTGAAAAAGCAGCAAGGTCATGCTCTGAGTATATTACACTTCCAGCAGTGTTCCCAATTGGACAATGAACCAAGATAGTCATTTTCTTGCCAAGATTTAACTGTTCCTTTTAAAATGGACACAATGATTCACTCAAGTGGTTTATGTATAGGCTTTTCAATCTCACCAATGTTCAAGGCCCAGCCTCATCAAATGTATTAGCATGTTGACCTCTGTCTATAAAAATGGGGGTAGTAGTCAGGTCACCTTGAAAAGACCTGACTACAGAAAGAGAGCCAGTAGAATCAAAGTAAGTGTTTTATAGGTCAGTCTCAGATAGACATCATGTCTACCAAGACTTCCGCCACTGCCTCCTGGACCAAGCCACCATCATTGGAGTCCACGTGCACTATTGTAAAAGCCTCCTACATGATCTCCCAGCTTTCAGCCTACTTCTCTATATTCTTTTCTTCATACTGGTATCTGAAGGAACAATAAAATATGTCAGATAAAACTGTAGCAGGTAATGTCTTACTGCCAATTGTTCATTTAAGAACCCAGTCACTGAAGGCTTGGTAATCAATTAAAGATTGTTGTTCCAAGTGGCTCAAACACTCCAGTGCTTCCTGCCTCCTTCAGAATTAAATACACTTCCTTACCCTACTTCTCAAGGCTCTACCTTACCCCTCCTGGCCATTTCACTCCTTTGAGGAAAACTACCACCTAGCTTCTAGCTTCAGAGCTTCAACCCTGTTAGTTTTCATTTTTTTCAATTGTGTTTCTGGCATTTATAAATCAGGAACCCTGCATTTCTTCATTCTTTCAGAAACCAGATTTGGCAACCCTGGGTGAGTATTCCAGCGAGGCCATGACCTGCTGAAGCAGGAGTGGCTGTCCCTTAGCAAGAATCGCCTCAGGCGCCCCTTGTTTTGTCACTGGTGTCCAGCTTGCAACACTGACCTTTTGCCATCTCTTGATCTCAATTTAAATGTCTTGTACTTTTGACTACCCCAAGCCATTGCATAACAAGGTGGTATTAGATAAACAAGTAAATAAAGAAGGAAAGTATAAAAATAGTATTAAAAAAGTAGTGCATAAATGCTTGGATGATGAGTAATTCAATGCATGTGTGTAACAATGTTAATTATAACAAACACCGTTTGAAAATTAAGAGAAACCTTTTTTTAAGGATTCGACTTTCAGTATAACTGTACCTAATCTGAAGTATTTAAACACAGGTTATCAGAGCCTCTTTTTGTCACAAATTTTGAGTTTATTGTTAAGACCACATAAATAAATAAAGCCTGGATAACCTGTTAGAGATCCCTTAAACATGGCCACAGTTGCATTGAAGCAACCAGGGCTAAAGAAAAAATGTTATTAACAAAACATAAGAGACTCTTAAATATAGAGAACAAACAGAAGGTTGCTGGAAGGCTTGTGGGGGGGGATGGGCTAAATGGGTAATGAACATAAGGAATCTACTCCTGAAATCATTGTTGCACTATATGCTAACTAATTTGGATATAAATTAAAAAGTAAATAAATTTTAAAAAGAAAAAGAAGAAAGAAATGCAGAGTCCCAGGCCCCAGGAACCCTGCTGGATGGGAAGCTGCATCTCACAAAGCCCTGCAGGGGCTCACCACCGCAGGATGAGAGTCAGCCTCCCAGGGGTCCTTCCCTACCCTCAGCACCCTTCCTGCTGGGTGTTCCTGCTGGGTGGAGAGCTGAGTATTGACTGTTGACTGTGCACTGAAGTGTCCCTAAGGCCCCACAGGGAAGTAGGCACAGAGAGGGTGGCCTAAATATTGGTAAAACAAAGAAGTATTGAAGAAGGCAGTGGAAGGCAAAGGAAGGGGAAATGTGGAGGGGAGAGCGGAGAGACAAAAACCAAATGTCATTAATTCTTTTAAAACAGAAATAAAATGAAATGATCATTTCAACGATAGGAAATTACTACATTTGAGAATCATATCTGTTCATTATGTCTGAGTCTTAGACATGAACACAAAATAGCCCTGAAGTTTGTAAAAGAAAAGTAACCATAATCCGTATGTAGTAAGGTAAACAGGCCTTGCTTGTGTATTTCCCAAACATTTTCATGTATATTATCTTGTAAGGAGTAAATAAATTGCAATAATCAATATGTTTCTACCTTAGTTGATAGAAGATCCAGACCTATTAAAGACCAAGAATTAGCAAGTCAGGTGTGAATGCTTGAATTCCAGGCTAATGAATGGGGTGGCAAGAGTTCCCATTTCCTTTCTTTAGGTTTTTACTGTCCTTTTAGACCAGCCCTTTGTCTAAGAAGGGTTCAGTCAAAAGACAAAGGCCACACAGTGATTTAAACAGGGAAATCTTAGCATGAAGAATTATTATGCTATTGCATGAGAGTAATTAGAAAGGTTCTAGAAAGTTCTAGAAGGAGAAGTCTAAAGGATATTAGACCTGAGAGAGAATACTCAAGGAAGGACAATCTTGGAAGCGTGGTTGAAGAAAATGATGGATGATGGAGAAGTTCACTGGGATGCACAGTCCAACCTCCAGGAAAGCAGAAACAGCCTGTTAAAGACCAACCAACTAGGATGGGAGGAAGGCAAGCTGATGCTGTGGCCTCACATGGGAAGCCAGAGGCACATAGCACATGATGGCTGCACCTCTAAGCCACAGAAAACAAATCTCCAGTAGTACAGTCAATCCAAGGCTGATGGACAGGCACACAGAGAAGAACGGTGCCATTGTAAATGCTTCTGGAACTGGGAGCTGGAAAGGCCTATTTCTGCAGGAGCCTAGTGCACTTTTGTGCATGGTTTGGGCTGCAGCAGCTCTAGGCTGCTGCACAGGACAAAAGTCAAGGATGGTCAGCTTGATGGAGCCCTCAGTATACATGCACATGAGGTTGAGGAGAAGACGCAAGGAGCAGTGATCTGGGCTGTGTGAGGCTCCTGGTCTTGCCACTGCTGCCCATCCAGTGCTGTGAGAACAGAAACAACCTACTTAACCATGCTGAGCCTTTATTTCCCCATTTGTCAATCAGCATAATGGTGTCCACCTCATGGATTTACAGTGAGGATTAAATGACTTATCACATGTACCAGGCTTCATTTGATAATAACACATAATCAGTGATCATTATATATTTCCCATTTCTACCCTTGATTTGCTGTCAGTATGATATTGAGAAGCTATTCATTCAGTAAACACCACTGTTCCTAAGTACTGTCTTTGGTGTTGAATCCCTCCCCGAGACTTGCTTCCTCAAGCCCCAGGTTATCATCCATAAAAATGATGTGCTAATAAAATAACAGCTCCAATTTCAAAGGGTTGTTCTGACTATTTAAGTGAATTAATGGATAGGAAATATCTTTATTCCTGGGTTACCAGTGAAGCCATAAGCACATACCAGGAAAACATGTTTTCTTTAGCTTTAGGACATGAGATTGGTAAAACCTTTACTTTAGTGCCCATTTTCAACAAAAGAGGTTAAAAATTGACAGTGAAAACATTCTAATGTGGCATTCTATACCTTTTAAGTTTTTCGGAAGTGAACCTGATTCTATTTGTCCAGAACAATTGCATATTCTTTTACTATAAAGGACAGTAAGATTCACATCACTTTATCACAGAGAAAATGGTTGTATATCATTACCTAGGAGTGGCTTTTACATCAACTACTCCCGTTATCTGATTGCAAGAGAGTATAGTTACAGATGAACAATTCTCAAAATGAAAATTGATTTAATTTTCATTGTTTGGTCTCTGTTTTCTCCCCTACTCATTTTATACATATGCACATTTTATAAAGGTCTGTCCTGAAGGATGGAAGGATATAGGATTATGCAAATTCCAAAATATTTAAAAGAAAAATAATGGAATAGAACTCATTATTTTTAAAATTCTGACCTTATACAAAGAAACAAAAATAAAACTATCATCCCATATCAAACTGATTTATTCATTTCATTTCATTCATTAAATTAACATCTATTGAGTCCTTACTATGTATTTGTGAGGCACTATGTGAGACTCTGGAATTGTCCCAGCTCTCATGGACGTTATAATCCTACCAGAGAAAGACTTTAAACAAATAATTAATTGCCCTTATGTTAACTGTGAGAAAAGAGAAAAGCCAGTACTGCAAATATGTATAAAACAGAGATCCTAACTAGTCTTGGGGGTCAAGTAAATGCTTAAGGTATTATCTGAGTCTTGAGGACAATGAAAGCTGATTAAACATTTAGAAATTGTTTGGGCTCTCTTATTTCTTCATTTTTAAATTGCCCATTTTCTTTACACTTTAAACTGAAATTGCATCTGCTTTTCAACAGGTATATATTAATTTTAGATATTTTTTTCTCATGACATGTCTTAGAACACTAGTGAAATGGTGTCTTTTCAATGGTTATTTTTACACAGCATTGTATCCTTTTCCTTCCCTCCCCACCTCATATTCTGGTAACAGAGCCTACCTCCCTAGCCCCACGGGTGAGCAGATAATACAACCACTTGGTCCAAAGTCAGGTACATCCTCAGGCCAAGTAGAATCCTTGCAATTAACTGCAGCTGGCTGGGAAAAGTTTGCTTTCTACTCCAGAAACAGATCTGTAAGGATTTTAGCCCAGAGATCCTTGTGGCTGTAGATGTATGCCTGTAGGAATAAGTAGCTTGGGGGAACAAAATTAATATGTGGAGTGAAATAGAGAAGAGATATTAAGATGGAAATGGAGAAAAGAGTATAAGAGAGAGGGCAAAGAAGAGAAAAGGAGGAGACAGAACATAGCAATCAAATATCTGCAAGCAGTTACCCCTGAGGCCAGACCAAAGGCCCAGCCAGCTTATTCCTTTTTTAAGTGAGCCAAGGGAGTCCTGGCAAATCAATCTCATGAGGATTTGAATACCCATTAGGGACAGGCAGAGTACCTTGTTAAATATATTAATAGCATTTTCTTATTTTAGTACCTGACACACAGTAGGAATGAAATAACTGTTTGTTGAATGAATGATTCAAGGAACAAAGTTGTTAAAATGGTATTCAGAAAGCACAGAGTTTAATTGTTGTTGATGTGCTTTGGTTTGGTTTGGGTGTTGCAACACTGAAAGATCCTAAACCCATGTCTGGATATTTTCAGGAAAGCTAGACAAGAACTGGCTCCGAAATAGCAAGTGCATCAAAGCTGTGACTTAATTTGATTTTCAAAGATGAGATACGTTTGAACTTACATTTATTTAATAAATGTCCTATCATAATGTTTCTTCTGGAAGCCTTCTTCCTGGTGGTTTCTTTTTTTTTTTTTTCCATTCCATGAATTGATGTATTAGTAAATTCCATTAGCCCCTCTTCCTGCTGGGTGAGCCGGCTACTAAGGGGCATCTCAAGAAAAAGAGCAAGAGGAAGCCATCATTCCCTCTGATGCCTGGGAATGTATTTTTGCTGCTCTCTGTGACCAGTCATGATGATATATGAAGAATATCCATATACACATGAAAGAGGAGAAGACAAATAATAGTGTGTCCTCTACTACATGGTTAAAACAGGGTTGTGTAAGGAGTAAGTGGAGTCGATTGAAATGGGCAAGCAGAAATAAAATTTTATCATTTTTAAATTAGAAAGGATTCATCTCTCACCTGTCTTTCTTATTAGTGCTCAGCCCCCCCCCCAAATTCTACCAGGACATAAAACACTATAAAACAGGTAGGAAAACATACTTTTCTTACATTGCAAAACAAACTTGCACTCAGCTTTACTTCAATATTTAAAAAATAGTAATAAACCAGAGGAATGAAACATGAAGTTACTTCTAAGTCTTACAGTCTATGATGCCACCACAAAGCTGGTAGTGTAAAGGCAGCTTCCTTTGAGGAACACTTTCCTATCTATTAACTTACTTCATCTCAATATATAGCTTGATGGGAAAGTCATGATGCCTTGAATCCAAAAGTTTACTGTACATTTGGACAAGTAAGTCAACTTCAAGTATGTTTCTTCTCTAAAATGAGGGGAGTATGGGGCGCCTGGGTGGCTCAGTTGGTTAAGCATCTGACTTCAGCTCAGGTCATGACCTCACTGTTAGTGATGACCTCACTGTTAGTGAGTTTGAGTCCCACGTAGGACCCTGTGCTGACAATCAGAGCCTGGAGCCTCCCTCAAATTCTGTGTCCCTCTCTCTCTGCCCCTCCCCTGCTCATGCTCTGCCTCTCAAAAAATAAAAATGTTAAAATGAGGGGAGTAATGCCTGCCCATTGGACATGCTAAGAAAATGAAGAGCAACAGGATTAAGTAACTTGCCCAAAGTAATACCAAATGACTGGTAGATGTAGAAGCTAGAACTCAGTTCTTTTGTCTTTTTAGGATTCCTTGAAGGATATGGTCAAACATTGCTACTGTTACATACACACACACACACACACACACGCACGCACGCACACATATATGTGTGTGTGTGTATATATATATTTGTGGAAAATTGTTTATATATTCTGTAGAATTTTTTATAAAGTTCATTATTCTGAGAGAGAGAGAGAGTGAAAGCAAGTGGGGGAAGGGCAGAGAGAGGCAGAGAGAGCATCCCAAGCAAGCTCCACACTGTCAGCATGAGGAGCCAATGTAGGGCTTGATCTCATTAATGGTGATGTCGTGACCTGAGCCAAGACCAAGAGTCAGAGATTTAACCAACTGAGCCACTCAGGTGAGCCAGGTAATGTTTTAAAGTGTATAATAAAATATCCAGGCCACATGGACCTACTCATTGGGAAGAACATAATAGCCAACATATCTGATGCATATGCATAGGAACAGATCAAGGAGCAGAACTTTTGCTTTGTCTATCAGCATGTCAGCCAAAAGCCCAAAGCTGAAAACAATGGACAATGAGTGCACCTATATTCTCTTGAAGGAGGGAAACACTGCCAGATACTCCTTCTGAAGGGGTCTGGCTTCAACAGTCTTTGAGAGATATTTTAAACAGTGACATTCATTCTAGATTGATTTCCCTCATTCATCAATCTTCAGATTTAACTCTTTTATTTCAATTTTTTTTTCTATTAACTTTGAAGATCTTTCTTGCCTCTTGGAATTTCTACTTCAAAAACACCAAGTATAGTTATACTTGATCATCTTTTTAAATCTATAATTATCTCTAAAATTGCTTTATACTCATCATCTTTTTTCTCTTCATTCGGTGTGATCATTTAAACCCTTTCCTCCACATCAGTGATTTGAATATGAATCATGTATATTCTGTTCTTGGTGTTTCCCATTTATTCAGTACATGATGATGTTATTTTGGTGGCATGTTTTTTTTCTCCTCTCTGCAATTTCCAGTGTCATCTTATGCTAATGACTTATCAGAATTCTCATTCTACTGAATTTGTACTTGTATCACTTGGATTATCTTATATAGCAAGAAATCACAAGTATTTGCCTTCTGATGCTTAAGTAATATTTTTTACACAGTCCATTTTTCATTTTTCTTTTTCACATTAAGTTTCATTCTTTCACACTTTTATAGGTTGTTTGCATAGTTGCCATGCAATTTTTTCATATATATTCAATGTTAGTGTTGCCTACCCTGAATATTTATTTTATTTCATCTGTTATCCTGTTGAGAAATTCCCTAAAATGGGGAATGAGTTTGGGGAGATACCAACCTGGGGGTAGTGCAGTTTCTGTAAGAGGAACTTAGCTACATCTCTTATCATTACTTGACCT
>NC_043707.1:89199845-89345923 GCF_006229205.1 Suricata suricatta
AGGAGCACATGTACCCCAATGTTCATAGTGGCATTTTCTACAATAGCCAAATCATGGAAAGAGCCTAAGTGTCCATCAACTGATAAATGGATCAAGAAGATGTGGTATATATACACAATGGAGTACTACATGGCAATGAGGAAGAATGAAATATGGCCATTTGTAGGAAAGTGGATGGACCTTGAGGGTGTCATGCTAAGCGAAATAAGTCAAGCAGAGAAGGATAGATACCATATGTTTGCATTCATAGGTCTAACAGGAGAGACCTGGCAGGGGACCATGGGGAGAAGAAGGGGGAAAGAGAGCGGGGGAAAGTGAGGGACACAGATCAAGGGAGTCTTTCTCTCTCTCTTATATCCTCCAAAAGTTCTGATGAAAGTGGGAAGATTTCTGTACCAGAAAGCAAGGCTGTTGCTACTCAAACAACTGTACGACCAAAACCATGAAGAACAATAAAAGTAACTTGGAGATCAGTCTGTATCTCCAAGGATGGGTTTTATGAAAACAAGAAACAAAGAAATTCTACTTTACTAATTTAGCAAGTGTAAGGGAGCAAAATTTTCCACTCCAAAATGTATCTTTTTGGCATGTGGATTATTTTAGGCTGATTATTTTTAAGAAACAGAAGGCTCAGGAAGAACTTTTGACCTTGTCTCTAACTGCTTAAAAGAACTTAGAGGATCTGTTCTGGAAAGGGAGCTATCACCAAAGACAACCACACTAAGAAGCACGAGTCGTCATATTCCATAGTGACGGTAGACAGAGGGGAACTTAGCAAGGCCTGTGTGTGAAAATTCCTCTCTATATCCTGTTGTTTCTTTATGGCTCACCAAACATTTGTTTACCAAACATTTACTTTTTTTCATCTCTGTGTGAATTGTCTTCCCTCCCTTTGAAGTCCCAGACCCCTACCTCCTTCTTAGCTCTGGATGGCATGTAAGCTTTAATGGCCTGACTGCCTGCGGGCCTCATATTCTTATCGAGCACCTGTACACACATATGTTTTATTTTCTTTTGTTAATCCATCTCATGCCAATTTCAGTCTCAGACCCGCCAAAAGAATCTTAACGTAAAGAAAAGATTTTTCTCCCTAACATAGGTATCTGAAATATATTTATCCCCAGAATCTTCAGCTTTGAGAGCAGTCCCTTCAGCCTCTGCAAACATCCAGGGATAGAAACCAGGAGTGGCTGAGATCATAGATTTGTTATCCCCAAAGGCCTCATCTACCCTGAGTATTTATAAGACCATTAGTTTTGTTTCCAGCTTTGGCAAAGGGGATTGTCAAAACTGATTCTGATTGGCAATCTCTTCAATTCTTACTGAGCAGATCTGGGGATCTTATTAGAAATATAAATATCTGCACAATAATACCCGACTGTTACTCAAGTGTTCCTTTGCAGAAAGTTATAGTCCGATACCTAAATCACGTTACAATGAGCCCCACACCCCACTTCAAAAGAATGCTTTATAGGTTAAACTTTAGATTGCTTTATATGCATCTGTTATAGTTTAAATGTATGTTAAACTTCTTGGTTTGACACTTTTGATGGTGTCTTAACATTTTATGGGATTATTCTAACTAAGCAAGTATGGAAATTGATATATTTATGTATCTAATAATGAGCTGTAGCAGAGACTCTCCTAGATGCTATAATCTAGGAATAAGTTAATATTAACTCAAGGACTGTGACATGATTTTTTTTAATTTTTTAAATGTAAGTCAGCCAACTATAAGGCCTTTCTTAGATACATTATTAAAATAACCAAGAGGAGAGGTAAGGTTTCCAAAATGTATTATGTAAAGGTTCTAGGGTTTCTCAGACTCCATGATCTGAAATTTACTTGAAGATTCAAAAACTTAATTACAGGTTGGAAATATAAACACTTTGGGCTGATTACACACTAAGTTACTAAAACCTCTGTGTATATGATTATGGTAATTATCTATTGTTGCCCAGCATCTATGCTTTCTTCTCCTGGTAATAAATCTTGGTTTTCAAATGGAAAAAAAACTTTTCCCCTGATTTTTGCCCAAGCTCATGGATGAAATATTTAAGTACATCCTAAGTATGATCAGCATAGCACATCTGTTGGACACATTGTGCTTGGTTCTTGAGAGGCGAAGAGATATTCCCAACTAAGAACATTTATGTCAGCTATCTGATCCTTTTTCTACAAGGTCTGGAGCAAGGGCCAGCACAGTCAGGGCTGTTCCAGGAAATTTCTTTTATAGAAATCCATAGGAGTTTGAAGTAGAGGAAAACTTGAATGGAAAGTTGAGAACAAGACCAAGACATTAAGCTAATGTGTTGAAACTGAAGAAGTTACAAAAAATGAAACTCTACCAGACTACTGCAGTTGAAATATATATATAAATCAAAGAGCCAAAAAAAATAATAGGTTAAGCAGGTATTAGAGACAGGGCTGTTTTTTAAGGCTAGCTGTTCATTCTTTTTGCAGCATTGTGGTTAGACAAGTCAGCTACATTTAAATGCAAACACCAGGTATCCACTGTTATACAATGATACCTTGATCATAAAATATCTGTAGGTCTGAAACGTCCATTCACAGATCATTGTATATCTGATGACAACACTGCCAGATACTATGAGCTTAAACTTTATACACAATATAACAGGAATACCAGGAAATAAAGGTTTGGGAATTTGAGAGTTCCTGGAAAGCACCTGTACAATGACATTCCTAGAAAGCATTGCAGAGGAGAACTGCAGTGGTTTATGGTTTAAGTAACATAGACATTCTGCAAAAAGTTTGGGAGAAACTAAAATGCTGTTAATTGTAACACTGAGCCCCCTAGCCCTGTGCAGACCGCACTCAAATACCACAGCTTCAAACTCAGCCTGATCAAATCAGAAGAATGGGAAACTTCTTTAACAAAAACAAGGCAATAGCTTCAGAATCACAGCTCTGCTGAATTCCCTCATTTTTCAATTGTATTTTTAAAGGCCAGAGGCACAAAGAATGCCAGCTACTTACGAGCCACTCCTTCTCTTCAGAACTCAGCTGCCAGGGACCGAAATTCCCAGCAGCACCTGAGCAGGTATCCCAGCAACGGTACCTCTCTCCCCTTGGCTAATTACAGGCCAGGAGGGTTTCTCATCCCTTTATTTCCTTCCTTCTTCTCATCAGTCACCTTATTTCTCTTCTCTCTTTAGAAGCTCCCCCAAATGGACTCCCATTACCTCTCTAAATCTTGAATTTTCTGCGTCTTGATTCCTCTTCGGAGGGCTTTCTCACATCCTCTGATATCACAGTTCACACCTTCTTGTACTTTTAATGTGCCAACTGTTGTACAATGAGTTCCATTTTTATTCTGTCCTTTGAAATAGTCCACCTTTTCTTTTATTTTTTTATCTTTTGGGTTTTTTTCAGTTTTATTGAGAAATAATTTATACATATCACTGTATAAAATTTAAAAGTACAACATGGTGGTTTTATATATATATATTATACTATATATACATATATATGTATAGTGAAATGATTACCTCAGTAGGTTCAGCTAACATCCATCTTCTCATATAAATACAATAAAAAGAAGAAGAAAGAAAAAAGTAAAAAAAAATTCTCCTTGTGATGAGAACACTTAGGATTAACTCTCTTAACAACGTCCCTATATATATACACCAGTATTAGCTATAGTCATCATGTTGTACATTACATTCCTAGGTCTTAATTACCTTATAACTGGAATGTGTGCCTTTCTTTTTAATTTGAAAGAGAGATGTGATGTGATGGGGGAGAGGGGCAGAGGGGGCAACAGAGAGAGAAAGAAAGAAAGAGAGAGAGAGAGAGAGAGAGAGAGAGAGAGAGAGAGAAAGTCTTAAGCAGGTTCCACACTCAGGATGGAGCCCACCACAGGGCTCAATCCCACGACCCTGGGATCATGACCTGAACAGATATCAAGAGTCAGTTGCTCAAGCAACAGAGCTACCCAGGTGCCCCAGGAATTTGTACCTTTTGACCACATTCTTCCAATTTCCCCTCCCCTCCTTCTACTTCTGGTACCCACAAGTCTGATCTCTTTGAGTTTAGTGGGGACTTGGGGTTGCTTTTTAGATTCCATATATAAGTGAGATCTTGTCTCTCTCTGACTTATTTCATTAAGAAAATGACTTCAAGTTCCACCCATGTTGTCTTATAGCTGAATAATATTCCATTGCAATGGAATATATATGTACCACAATGTTTTTATCCGTTCATCATCAGCACTTTGACATTCCATGTCTTGGCTATTCTAAGTAATGCTGTTATAAACATGGGGGTGCATGTATTTATCAAGTTAGTTTTTTTCATTTCCTTTGATTATATTCCCAGCAGTGGAATTGCTGGATCATATGGTAGTACTATTTTTAATTTTTTGAAGATCCTCCACACTGTTTTCAATAGTAACTGTACCAGTTTACAATCCAACCAGCAGTGCACAAAAGGCCACTTTTCTTCACAATCACACCAGCACTTGCTACTGTCTTTTGGATGATAAAGCCATTCTCATAAATATAAGGTGGTGTCTCATTTTGCTTTTTTTAATTTCCCTAATGACTAGTGATGTTGAGCACCTTTTCATGTACCTTTTGGTCTTTCTGAAGACTAGGTCCTCTATTCTTTATTCAGTCCTTTGACCATTTTTTAATTAGGTCATTTTTTTTTGCTATTGAATTTATGAGTTTTTAATATATTTTGGATATTAACCCCTGATAAGATATATGGTTTGCAAATATTTTTTCAGTTTCATAGGTTGTCTTTTCACTTTGTTGATGGTATTTTTTATTGTGCAAAATCTTTTTAGTTTGATGGGATCCCACTTACTTTTTTATTTTATTGCTTGTGCTTTAGATACCATATCCAAAAGATCCAAGGTTCCATGACAAAGAGCCTTATTCCTATGTGTCCCTCTAGAATTTTCATAGCTTTAGGTCTTACATTTAAGTCTTTAATCTACTCTGAGGTAATTTTTGTGAATTGTATAAGATGTGGGTCCAGTTTCATTCTTTTACACGTAAATATCCAATTATTCCAGCACCATTTTTTGAAGACACTGTCTATTCTCCATTGAGTATTCTTGGTTCCCTTGTCAAATATTAATTGACTGTATATGCTTGGGTTTATTTCTGGGCTCTTGATTCTGTTCCATTAGTCTTTGTGTTTGTTTTTGTGCCAGTACCACACTGTTTTGATGACTTCAGGTTTACAGAATAGCTTGGAATCAGGAAGTATAATTCATGCTCCTGTTTTATTTTTCTTTCTCAAGATTTCTTTGGCTATTCTGAGTCCTTTGTGGTTCTGTTTCAACTACTGGAGTGCTTTTCCTACTTCTGTAAAACATGCCATTGGAATCTTGATAGGAATTGCATTGAATCCACGAATTTTGGTAGTACTGATATTTCAACAATATTAACTCTTCCAACCCATGAACATAGGGTACCTTTTTATTTCTTTGAGTCTTCTTCAATTTCCTTCATCAAAGTCAGTCATTTGAAGAGCTATGAGGAGAACACTTTAAGCAAGGAATAGCAAATGCAAAGACCAAAAGGCAGAGATGTTGGGTTTTTGAAGAAAAATAAAAAAGGTCAGTGTGGCTGAAGCACAGTGATCTAATGGGAGACTGGGAGCGATGAGATCATATAAGGAGGCCAGGTGGGAATTCTTAGGGCAAGATAAGAAATCAAAAGGACCTTGCTTTCATATACTTTTCCATCTTCAGATCCTATGTGGTTCTCAGACTTTGGAACACCATAGTATTAAATTACATATAGAGTCAGGGTGTAGTAGAAGGCCCACATAAGAATGCCAACTTTTTTTTGTTGTTGTTACATAAGTACTTTAAGAAAAAAGAACTACCACTATTCACTATCATTATCATCTTTTTTTTTAAAGAGCATTTTATTTCTAATGAAGTAAAAAGTAGGAAAAACATCATGTCAGACTTTATCAGATTTTTTAAATGAGTACGATTTAAAAACTCACTGGATTGTCCTTTTTCTTATTTCTTAGACCAGTAAATGACACATGTCCTTGGCCCAGAGTTTTGGAAATACCCTTGTACTTCTGTTTATGTTTCTATCTTATTTTCCCCTATAATTATTTTCCATTTTAAACTCTGAAACATCTTCAATTTTTTCTTTTAAATCCATTTATTCAATG
This sequence comes from Suricata suricatta, assembly GCF_006229205.1. NCBI lineage: Eukaryota > Metazoa > Chordata > Mammalia > Carnivora > Herpestidae > Suricata > Suricata suricatta. Next base: position 89,206,014 of record NC_043707.1, read on the forward strand.
TACTCATCAAAGAATATTCTCCCACTTAAATCCCAAGCTTAAGAAAATGATTCTTAAAGTGAAAGAAATCTAACTCTTAGATTATTGAATGAATGTTTCTAATTTAGAGGACTACATCTTTAGGAATGAGCTGTGATTTCTTACACATTATACCTTCTTATAATGTTTTATTAGTCAGCATTCTCCCAAACAAACAGAACCAATAAAATATTAAGACTTATTATAAGGTGTTTGCATGATTACATGGAGGCAGAGAAGTTCTACTAACAGCCATCTGCAACTTGAAACTGCGAAAACCAGAGGTATGGTTTGAAGTCTGAGAGCCAGAGAGCCAACGGGTAGATTCTGGTCTGAGGCCTGAGAACCAGGAGCTCCAAGGGCAGGAAAAGATCAATGTGCCAGCCCAACAAGCAGGGAGAGAAATTAACATTCCTCTGCCTTTTTCTTCTATTCAGGCCTTCAAAGGATGGGAGGATGCCTACCCACATTGGGGATGGTAATCTGCTTTACTCATGCCATGGATTCAAATGCTAATTTCTCATACCCAGAAATAATGTTTAACCAGCTACTTGTGCACCTCAAGGCCCAGTCAAGCTGACATCTAAAATTAACCATCATGAATGCATATACAGTGGTATGGTAACTATCCCCTACTTTGCCTTGTATAACCCTGCTACTGGCTGTTGTGGAAACACGCTTTACTCCCTTTGTCAGTTAGCTATGATGGAATGCAATCAACTATGCCTGTCCCCAGAAGGGGGCTTCCATGGGATACAGGATGTACCTTGGAGCCGCTCTCAGATAGAAGATATATCTATAAGTCATTAAAATCAGAAAATGTTTCTTAAAACTTCTATTTTATAAAATGAAAGTGTGTTTGGCAAAATGCTTGGATTTTTTTTTTTTTTAGTATTTATTTATTTTTGAGAGAGAGAGAATATGAGATAGCAGGGTAGGGGCAGAGAGAGAGGGAGATAGAGGATCCAAAGTAGGCTCTGCACTGACTGCAGAGAGCCAGATGGAGGGCTCGAACTCACAAACCATGAGATCATGACCTGATTTCATTAAGTTAAATACTTAACCAATTAAGCCACCCAGGAGCCCCAAAATTCTTAGATTTTTAACATATACATTGTTAGTCTCAAAATTTTCTGATTATCTCCTCTTAAACAATAATTCAAATCCCTAATTAGCAATTGATAAATAATCTCATTATTTTTATTTTTTATTTTCTTTAAAATTTTTTTAATGTTTATTTATTTTTAAGAGAGTCAGAGATACAGCATGAGTGGGGGAAGAGTTGAAAGAAAGGGAGACACAGAATCTGAAGCAGGCTCTGGGCTCTGAGCTGTCAGCACAGAGCACAATGCAGGGTTCAAACTCACAGACCCTAAGATCATGACCAGAGCTGAAGTCAGACAGTCAACAGACTGAGCCACCCAGGTACCCCTCATTATTTTTAATGACAAAAAAAATCCATAAAATAAAAATATTTTTTAAAAAGAATATTTTGAAAAATAATATATAAGCTTTAATTCCCAATTAATTGAAAGTACTAGTACTCAGTGAAATGTCATAAACTTCATATTTCTTCATTAATGCTTCAGATCCCAAACTAAAATACTGAATACTTAATATGGAAAGAAAAACTCATGGCCGTTGAAACTTGTGGTGTCATTCTTGATTGCAAGTCATTATGTGTACTGTCATGTTCTATCAACACTGATTTAAAAACTAAACAGCAATAGAATTTTTAGCTCAATGATTCAAAAAAAACATGGACAGTAAGAAAATAAATCTATGTATTCCACATACTCCTTTACTAAAATACTTGAGAATACTGTTTTAAGAAAGTTTTAACAAAATTAATCTTTGAAAAAAGAATGTAGCAATTTAAAATGATTCCATATTTAATATAGACTAGATAGTAATTACTATCTAGTACCCATCTGGTACACCCAAAAGACTGGGCTTATGTCTGGTTCTGCCACTTCATTTATGTGACCTTGGATAAGCCACTTCTGTTATCAAATCCTCATTTTAAAGAAATGATCCTAACCAAACTTCTTTATAGTGTTGTTGTAAGGACCCAATGAGATCATATATAAAACACTTTGTAAACTTAACCAAATGTTCGTTGTTTTAATTATTATATAAATAAATTATTATCCCTCTTTTTTAGTGTTTATTTATTTATTTAGAGAGCATGAGAGAGAGAGAATTCCAAGCAGGATCTATGCTGTCAGCACAGAGTGCAGTGGGAAGACTTGATCCCATGAACAGCGAGATCATGACCTGAGCTGAAATCAAGAGTTGGACACTCAACTGACTGAGCCACTCAGGAGCCTCTATTCTTATCTCTTTTATATATCTATAATACAAATTTTCTTTCTTCCTTTTTGTTCCTTCAAAAGATTTAATGTTGGGCAAAGTTATCCATCCCATTCCAGATTGATCTTCAAACTGGGATGCACATTTCTCTGAGAGCACAGGAATGCTCCATAAGTGACTGGTTATTCCTGGCTGCAAAGGCATCAGTGTCCAGCTCCTCTATTTCTATTCATGCCCTCTCCTAGCATCAGAGAGTTCTTAATTCCCACGTCCCTTTTCACAGTAGCCTTTCTCATTAAAAAAATAATAAGTCTATGCCCTCATCCACCCAGACTCTTACCATTATATACTGCATCAGTGTAAACACTTGGGGGAACTAATTAAGGAATATTTGAAAGTATTATTTTAGGGGAAGATTTCTTTAAAGCTTAATCAAGGCACCATAGGTTTATAATATGAGATGACACACGTAAGCTGTCTAGCACTAGATTTGGCTCATTCAATGTTAATTCTTTTTTCTTAATTCATGTTTCAAAACCCTCCTCACTTAATGGAAATATTGAATAAATGCTTTAGAAGAGTAGGAATTGGGTGGTTGACCACACTTAACCATTTGAAAATAAATACATATTACTTATAATAAAGTTACCATTCATTGAGAGCACATTTTGCCTCAGACTCACTAGTTTTTGTAAATGATCTTTCATCCTCCACAGTTCTGTAAGGTATGTGTTAGAATTGCTTGAATTTTAGAAGATTGAGTTCATATAAATAATAAAACCAGGACATGAATGCAGTTCTTTTTGGCCGTTGCTACATTCATTCTTTTTAATTAGAATTTTTTCTTTCCTACCCTTAAAAACACTTTTAAACATGAACGTAATTAGTGTTCCATGAAAAGAAAGGTTTCTATAAATTATAAATTTGGGTTATTAACTTGCTACATCTGCTGTCTATATTTTATAACATTTTAAAAATCATCTTAATAATACATAATGTAGACAACTTGGAAAAGCAAAGGCAAAAAACGAACAACAGCTCCTACAAACCGAAGTAACTACTGTCAATATTTTCATATGTGTTCTACCAATATTTCTTTTACTCAAGTTTAGAAGATTCATAAGTACATTGCAAAGTTGGTATCATATTGCATATACTGTTCTGTAGCACATTTTCAAAATTTATCAATATATAGCAATTTCTCATGTCACTAATATTCTTCTACAGGATTTTTAATTTCTTTGTATCACACACAAATATATTTTTCTTAATTATCCTACCTAATTGGACATTTATTTTTTTCCAGTTTTTGCTATCATAATACTAAGCATTCATATACATATTTTGTCTACTTCTCTGGTTGCTTTCTAAGCATGAGTGCTTAGAGGCGTGTGCCAGCAAAAGGCAAAGCCTTTGTAACACGTTGTGAAAGTGCCCTCCAGAAAGATGATTAGCTTTATACCATCCCTAACACTGTATTTGAGTTCTCCTCTCCTTTTACCCTTGCTCCTGGGATTTTTGAGACATGCAAGATTCATAAAAATGAAGAAGAAAATGTCAATTTAATTACTGATAAGAAATGAATTTGAAGACAGTGCTTTAGATTTGTCATCAAACCGGCTTGTTAATATGTGACCTCTAAGTCAGTCCAACTTATGGGCTCCATCCCTGGCCCAGGTGGCCTCCCCACGCTTCCCCTGGGGTCCTGCCCAGTAAACAGATCACATGGAAGATTACAGGTGGGCAGATCATAGCAGGCAGGCCTTCTTGAGAAAGAATTTTGACATGCATGTTTAGTTTCTTCTCTAAAGCTCCTGAAGTCACTCCGTCTCCCATAAGAAGCAATGGAGGGCGAGAGAGAGGGCTGAGGAGAGAGAGGCCAGAGGTATAGGTCCAGCTGCAGTCCCTCCGTGTGTAACCAGGAGGCAAAACAAACAGAGATTCTGCCCAAATGTTTGCCAATCTTCTGCACTGAATTGTTTAGCCTTAAAGAATAATTTTCTACTTTGATAGGGAAAAATAAGAGTCTCATTTTAATGCATAACTTTGATGAATAGAAGGCTGAATTTGTTTATTCTTTTGTGAATTTCCTCTTCATAAGTTTTGACTATGCCTATATTCATGAGTCATCTTCTGATGTTGATTTATAATACCTCAATAAGGAAGGATGATAATTTGCTCTATTACCAAAATATTCAATATGCCTTTTGCCTCTTATTTTTTTTAAGAGGGTTTTGTTCCTTTAAATATATATTTAAATATATATAATAAACACAGGAGTGTATGTATGCATAGTATATAAACATATATGTCTGTGTGTATATATCTTTACACATACCATTTTTTAAATTAGAAAATAACTAAAATCTCTAAGTTACTAAAAGTAACTTCCCAACTTAGAAAAAACAACTGGTATGATTTTGTTGTATATCCTTCCAGCCTTGATAGATGGATAGATGGATGACTGGATAGAACCAGTTATATAGAAACAAGCACACATGTCTGCTCTATGACAGTTGGGTCACATTTGCAATTTTGTAGCCTACAGCATATGCCTTACTATTCTTAAAGATTCATCAGTATGCATGTGTCCAGTTTCTTCAGTAGGATGTATTTATAGAATGTTTATCTTTTTGATGTAAAGTAGTAAACAGTTTTATTACAATTGAACAGAGCAAACTATTAATTACATGCATAACCACAAGGTGAAGTTGAGAAATATTTTCTACAGATGTTAAATTTTATACAAGTATAGGTACCAACAATCGTGGCACACTTACTCTGTCTGGGAGATGACAGGTTTGCGTTGATATCTATTATGATATTCACATTAATTTCAAGACATGAAAAATATGAGAAAACATGTCTTTCTGGAAACAAAGAACTTTGGCTATTAAGGCTGCTTATTGTGAATTAAAATGTGGAAATGCATGTACTCTATCATTTTTCATTTCAATGCATTCTTATCTATCTTGCCATCTTCTGTACATGGTGAATATTTTAAGATTTACAGGCCTGATGGTTTCTGTCGCATTACTCAATTCTGTCATTGTAGAATAAAAGGGACTTTAGACTATATCTAAACAAATCGATGTGGCTGGGTTCCAATAAAACTTTATTTACAAAAACAACATTGGGCTAAATTTGGCCCATGGGCCTCAGCTTTCAGATCCCAGTTTTTTTTTTAATATACTTTATTGTCAAGTTAGCTAACATACAGTGTATATAGTGTGCTCCTGGCTTTGGAGTAGATTCCCATGATTTGTCGCTTACATACAACACCCAGTGCTCATCCCAAAAAGTGCCCTCTTCAATGTCCATCTCCAACTTTTCCCTGTCCCCTGCCCCCCATCAACCTTCAGTTTGTTCTCTGTATTTAAGAGTCTCTTATGGTTTGCCTCCCTCTCTGTTTGAAAGTGTTTTCCCCTTCCCTTCCCCCATAGTCTTCTGTTAAGTTTCTCAAATTCCACATGAGTGAAAACATGATATCTTTCTCTGACTGACTTATTTCACTTAGCATAATGCCCTCCAGTTCCATTCACATTGCTTCAAATGGCAAGATTTCATTCTTTCTCATTGTCAAGTAGTATTCCATTGTATATATAAACCATATCTCCTTTATTCATTCATCAGTCAATGAACATTGGGCTCTTTCCATAATTTGGCTATTGTTGATAGCACTGCTATAAACATTGAAGCACCTGTGCCCCTATGGATCAACACTCCTGTATCCTTTGGATAAATTCCTAGTACTATTGCTGGGTCATAGAGTAACCCTACTTTTAATTTTTTGAGGAACTTCCACACTGTTTTCCAGAGTGGCTGCACCAATTTGCATTCCTACCAACAGTGCAAGAGGATTGCCATTTCTCCACATTTTTACCAACATCCATTCTTTCCTGAGTTGTTAATTTTAGTGACTCTGATCCGTGTGAGGTATCTCAGTGTGGTTTTAATTTGTATTTCCCTGATGATGAGTGATATTGAGCAACTTTTCATGTGTCTGTTGGCCATCTGGATGTCCTCTTTGAAGAAGTGTCTATTAATGTCTTCTGCCCATGTCTTCACTGGATTGTTTTTGGGTGTTGAGTTTGATAAGTTCTTTATAGACTTTGGATACTAATCCTTTATCTGATATGTCATTTGTAAATATCTTCTCCCATTCCATCGGTTGCCTTTTAGTTTTGTGGATTATTTCCTTTGCAGTGGAGAGCTTTTTATCTTGATGAGGTCCCAATAGTTCATTTTTGCTTTTATTTCCCTTGCCTTCAGAAATATGTCAAGCAAGAAATTGCTGCGGCTGAGGTCAAAGAGTTTGTTGCCTGTTTTCTCCTCTAGGGTTTTGATGGTTTCCTGTCTCATATTTATGTCTTTCAACCATTTTGAATTATTTTTGTGTATGGTGTAAGAAAGTGGTCCAGTTTCATTCTTCTGCATGTTGCCGTCCAGTTCTCCCAGCACCATCTGTTAAAGAGGCTGCATTTTTTCCATTAAATACTCTTTCCTGTTTTGTTGAAGATTAGTTGGCCATGCGCTTGTGGGCCCAATTCTGGGTTCTCTATTCTATTCCATTGGTGTATGTGTCTCTTTTTGTGCCAATACCATACTGTCTTAATGATTACAGTTTTGTAGTAGAGGAAAAGTCCAGGATTGTGATGCCTCCCATTTTGGTTTTCTTTGTAAACATTACTTTGGCTCTTTGGGGGTCTTTTGTGGTTCCATAAAAATTTTAGGATTCTTTGTTCTAGCTCTGAGAAAAATGCTGGTGCAATTTTGATTGGGTTTAACAATATCTGTTATTCCAATCCATGAGCATGGAATGTTTTTCCATTTCTTTGTGTCTTCTTCAATTTCCTTCATAAGTTTTGTATAGTTTTCAGCATACAGATCTTTTACCTCTTTGGTTAGGTTTATTCCTAGATATTTTATGTTCTCAGTGCCATTGTAAATGGGATCCATTTCTTGATTTCTCTTTCTGTTGCTTCATGATTGGTGTATAGAAATGCAACCAATTTCTGTACATGATTTTATATCCTGCAACTTTGCTGAATTCATGTATCAGTTCTAGCAGCTTTTTGGAGGAGTCTTTTGGATTTTCCCATGTCATCTATAAAAAGTGAAAGTTTTACTTCTTTGTCAATTTGGATGCCTTTTATTTCACTTTGTTCTCTTACTGCTGAGGCTATAGGACTTCTAACACTATGTTAAACAACAGTGGTGAGAGTGGACATCCCTGTCATGTTCTTGATTTCAGGGAAAAGTTCTCAATTTTTCCTCATTGAGGATGATATTAGCTGTGGGCTTTTCATATATGGCTTTTATGATGTTAAGCTATGTTCCTTCTATCCCAAGTTTCTTGAGGGTTTTTATTAATAAAGGATGCCGTATTTTTTCAAATGCTTTTTCTGCATCTGAAGGATCTGCATCTAATCTGCAGGATCATATGGTTCTTATCCTTTTTTCTTTCAGTGTGTTGTATCACATTGATTGATTAGCGAATGCTGAACCAAGCCCTGCAGCCCAGAAATAAATCCCACTTGATCATGGTGAATAATTCTTTTAATACACTGTTGAATTCAATTTGCTAGTATCTTATTGAGAATTTTTACCTTCATGTTCATCAGGAATATTGGCCTGTAATTCTCCTTTTTAGTGGGGACAGACATCTGCTCTAGATGAACATTGAATCATTTTGTTTTGGGGAAATTTTATTGGAATTCCATCAACTGTTAAATAAATCTAGGGTTAACATTTTTATAAATAATGCCACTTCCCATCTTGGAGCAAAATATGTCACTAATTGATTTAAATTTATTTTATGTCCCGGTGCAAATTATTTTTAATACTTGATTATAGTGCACATGTCAGGGATCACGATCTCCATTCTTTAATCTCAGAATATACCCACAGTTTATTTATCCATTCACCTACTGAAGGACATCTTGTTTGCTTCCAAGTTTTAGCAATTTTGAGTCAAGTAGCTATAAACATCCTTGTGCAGTTTTTTGTGTGACATGAGCTTTTAACCCTTTAGGCTAATACCAAGGAGCATGATTGCTGGATTGTACAGTAAGTAGTTTTGTAAGAAAATGCCAAACTGTCATCCAAAGTGGCTATACCATTTTGTCTTTCCACCAGCAATGTATGAAAGATCCTGTTGCTCCACATCTTCCCCAGCATTGGTGGTGTCAGTGTTCCAGGTTTTGACCAGTCTAATAGATCTGTAGTGGTATCTCATGTTTTAATTTGCATTTGCCTGATGACATATGATATGGAGCATCTTTTCAGATACTTATTTGCCATTTGTATACTATCCTTGGTAAGTTGTCTGTTAAGGTCTTTGACTCATTTCTTCATCTAGTTGTTTTCTCACTGTTGAGTTTTAGGAGTTCTTTGTATACTTTGGATAACCATCCTTTATTAGATACATTGCTTGCCAACTTTTTTTCCCAGTCTGTGGCCAGGGACATTCTCATTCTCTTGACACTGTTTTTTCAGAAGAAAAATTTTTGATTTTAATGAAGTCCAGCTCATTAGTGATTTTTTTCATGGATTGTGTCTTTGGCACAGTATATAAAAAGGCCTCACCATATCCAAAGTCATCTAGTTTTTCTCTTATGTTATCTTCTGGAAATTTTATAGTTTTGTATTTTATTTAAGTCTATGATCCATTTTTAGTTAATGTTTGTGAAAGATGTAAAGTCTGTGTCTAGAGTCTTTTGGGGGGGGGGGGTGCACATGGATCTTCTGCTGTTCCAGCACCATTTGTTGAAGAGACCATCTTTGCTCCATTGTGTTACCTTTGCTCCTTTGTCAAAGATCAATTGACTATTATTTATGAGGATCTATTTCTGGGCTCTCTATTCTGTTCCATTGATCTATTTGTCTCTTCTTCTGCCAATACTGCATTGTTTAGATTGCTATAGCCTTATAGTAAGTCTTGAAGAAGTAGAGAAATGTCAGTTTTCCAACTTTGTTCTTTTGCTTCAATATTATGCTGGCTATTCTGGGTTAGTTCAAGTATTTTAAACAAAGAATTTAGGTATTAATAACTGCTCTCCCTTACTGGCTGAGGGTTCAGATCAACTGGAAAAAGAAAGCAAAGAAAGAGCATAGAGAGAGGAGGGTGACAGATCTGATAAACATATTCTGAGAAGCCTGTTTGGCCTTAATGCATTAGCTCTCTCTTTCGCCCTGTTAACAGAGACTTGCTAATGATTTTCCATTTATTCCTACAAACACTTTTTTTCCCTTTCATGGTTTATAGCTAAGAGATAATGTGAGTACATTTCTCTTTTTGGCATGCAGAACATAGTTAGGGCATCCCTTTTTATTACTAGTCTCCATCTTGAACAATAAGGACCAACTCATTTCATTGAGCCTGAGACAATCACATTAGTTATTAACGTTGTGTCATTTTCTCCTTTGGATAAAAGATGGTATGTTTCGAGCTTATCCATTTCCATAAAGTTTCCTTGGAAACATTTGCCTTGCAGAAGAATACATTTGCATTGTAGATGAAAGAGTTTGGTATAGGGGTCATTCTGGAGGGTTTGGCTGAAATGAAATGAAAGAAAACTACCATGTGCCCTATGTTAATTACACATAACTAGTATTTTCTGTTGTAGTAGGAAAAGATGCAAAATTGAAAGATCAATGTTTCCTAATTCAGTTAAAAGTAAGATAGAATTCAAAATGTACTGACAGTAGATGAATTATTGGAGACAGATATTTATTCACAGTCTAGGAAACTTAATTGCACTATTTCACTCAAAATATAGACTCTACTGTGTCCTTTTACCTAACCCTCTTGCCTTAGGTATTTTAGGAATTCTCTGCTGCACATACAGAATCATACAATCAACAGGTGATTAATATTCATTGAAAAAAGATTCCAGTTTTGTTTTTCCATTAGCAGTAAGCTTTATTCCTCTCTTATACCCATCTGTATTCAATATGAGGTGGATGTATTTCCTCCTTCTTTTGATATATTTCCTGCTTCTCGATCACATCAAACCTCTTCTGATGACTGTCTTCTTTGTAAATGTTCATATTTATTATGGAAAAATTAGAAAATACATGTAGGAAAAAGGATGAATCACTCAAAATTCCACTGCTCAGTGACAACCACTATGAAAATGGTGGTTCTTGGGGTACCCGGGGGACTTAGTCAGTTAAGCATTGACTTTGGTTTCGGTCATGATTTTGCTGTTCCGAGTTCAAGCTCCATGTTCATGGCTCAGAACCTGGAGTCTGCTTCAGATTCTGTGTCTCCGCACTCTCTCTCTGCCCCCCCCCTCATGTTCTCTCATTCTCGCTCTATTTCTCTTTCTCTCTCTCTCAAAAATAAACAAACATTAAAACAAAATTTTAATGGTGGTTCTTCCTGACCTATAGATCTTACACATAAATATATAAAAAGTAAAACAAACGTGGAATTTGATTCTACATATTTCTCTGTATCTGCTTTCCCATGAACATTTTCTGTATTGATAAATACAAACTCATACCCTAATTTTACTTTTTTTCACTTCTCCAACAGATTCATTTCTTGAAAGGAATGGCTTTTGAGGAGGAAAAACATGAGGGAGAGGTATGGAATAGAAAATAAATACAAATGTAAGCTGTTTTGCTCATTGTTTTATAACCACAACAAATTCGTACAGAGAATGCCCTGTACAAAACAACACAATAAAAGGTTCAAAGATTGAGGTGTTCCCCTAGGCAAGGCTGAAGTCTCTGGTATTTGGAATTTAGGCCGCAGTCCTTGTTTTTGGATGGATCACTGGATGTGTGACAGTCCATGCGCTTTACCAGATTTGAACAGAAGAATGGCCACCTGGCCCAGGTAGAAGTAGATGAAGTGTTTGGTTTCATGTGTCACATAACTACCCAAGTTCCTCCCCACGATGCAGTGCCAGGTGGGGTTGTACTTCTTGTCAAACTCCTTCTTAATATGGGCCGCAATGTCCTTCCCTATGTTGTATTTCTCCAATGCCTGAGTCGCACACTCCACCGAGTCCTGTTGCATCTCCTCTGACATGTTGGCATTTTTGATCACGGCCTCTCGTTCACACATGGTTACGGAGGAGCAGGGGGTGGCCAACTGCAACGGTCTCCTGGGGGAGGGGCTGACAACGCTCACAGCCGGCTGGAGGGACCATCGCTACCACGCTTCTATATATCCTAATTTTAAAGGATTCCATTAAATTCTATCATATGTATACAAGATAATTAATTTAGTAAAAGCTTTATTGTTGAACATAAAGATTGCTTAACTCATTATTTTTTTTAATTTTTTTAAATGTTTATTTTTGAGAGAGACACAGAGCACGAGTGGGGGAGGGTCAGAGAGAGGGAGACAGAATCCAAAGCAGGCTCCAGGCTCTCAGCTGTCAGCCCAGAGCCTGACCTGGGGCTCAAACCCACAAACTATGAGATGGTGACCTGAGCCAATGTCAGACACTTAACCGACTGAGCCACACAGGTGCCCCAAGCTTGCTTAACTTACAAAAAAATGTCTTGGAAAAAATATTCTTGCATGTTTTTTCCTTCCTATGTTTTTTCTTTCTATTAGAAAAGATTCTAAAGAAAATAACTGGATTTAAGAGTATGTAATTTTTAAGGCTATTAATGCATTTTGTCAAATTATTCTTCTAAAAGGTTGTAGCAATTACATGCCCACCTGAATTATTAAAGCACCTACTTTACCACACCTCGTCAAAACCAAGTGTTTACATACTTTTGCTAATTTCCTTTTAAACAGCATCTTTTTATTTTTGAGTGGTTGATGTGGCTTTTATAAAAAAATGAGAGAAAGATCAATATCACTTTTGAGAATCCCCAAAGGATTTTTAGTTATTCCCCATTTACTAAAGCATCATGGAGTCCCACCTAAAATCTACACCTCTTATTAATATAAATCCATGTTCTTAATTATTCTTGCAGTTAAATGTACTACGCATTGCCTATTTTCAACAAAGCCACTATTAAACCTTAGAATGTTATTCATTTCCAATCTTATAGTTATCAATCAAAAAAGCTCTTAAATAAGTCCCTAAGGCTGAATATTGACATCTTTTCCCAGCGGCTTAATAAAATACGCAACAGAGAAAATAGGTTTAAATTGAGCTGCCAGTTTAAGACTTGGGACTTCTGCCATCTTCTCACTGAGATTTGACCCAGCTATTTTTTTTTTTATTTACAATTGCTTCTATCTAGCTGATTCTTCAAAATAAAGAGATTGCAGGACCTTTTTCTTTAGCTGAATACCCAGCTCCTTGATATGGTGAAAGAGAGGAATAAAGTTCCGTGGGCTTTAGAAAATTCCCAGTTGTGATTTAATAATAATAACAATAATAATAACAATAATAATACTTTATAATGACATCCTTTTTATCTGTTTTGACTAATGTGGCATATAGCAAATGTCAAACTGTATAGCAGATACAGCCTATATCAGGGATGAGAGAGGGGATTTAGAGATGGAATGACTTATAAAAAGATACCTTTGGAAATAGCTTTCCTGTGATATCCCAATCTTCTCCCAAAAAGAGAGGATTTACCTCGGTAACCTTTGGCTTATGGAGGGAGCATGCGCTGGCCTCTCTGAGAGCTTTGAATTGTTCTCTAAGGCTGGACAACACTAAGGAACATTGCCTTGACCCTCGTGAGAGAAAGCTAAAGCAGCCTGCAGATAAAAGTTAAAAGTTGCTGCATTGCAGCGGGCCAGCATTTCCAGACTGTCAGAGCAAGGGATGGGTTCCTATTCCTTGTGGTCTCAGTGGGAGCCAGACAGGAAAGAAGGTCAGCCTGGAGCCCTGCTAAGTCCTATCTAGAGGACTATCTAGCAGGATGAAAACCTCCTATAAGGAGAATCTGCTGGAGAGACAGCTAGAAAACTAAGGGTTGGGGGTGGCATGGTACGTGACCGGGGGACGAGACAAAGGCAAAGCATGGCCTGCATCGAGGTTGCTATTCTGAAAGGCCGCCGAAGCCCCCACCAAAGTGAGTCTACTTGAAATATCAAGCTCTTGAAACCATCTGGTCAAGGTCAGAAATAGCAGCTAGCCCACAGTGGAGGAAACAAACAGAAAGCAGCTTCCCTGGGAGCTGGAGGTTCATCAACTAAGGGAAGTCCAACCTTTCAACTAATATGTAAGGAGAAGCTGATGTTTTGGGCTGGACATTTTAAACTTATGAATCCAGATTAATTTAAAACAAAGAGACAGAATTGTCTCTTGTGGCCTGACATAGACAGTTTTATCCAGGAGAAGAACAGAATTTCCTTCCTAAAACAATATTTAAAAGAACAATAGCAGACAATGATAGCTAGCTAGCACATATAGGGCTTTCTACAATGGTAGGCACTGTTCCACACACTTTACCACTATTAACTCTTGTGATCCTCACCAAGATCCCAGGAATTGGCATTGTTATCAACCTTATTTTACATTTTAGGAGCCTAAAGCACAGAGAGTTTAATTTGACAAAAGTCACACAGCTAGTCAGTAGCAGAGCTAGGACTAGATATTTATCAATCTGATTCCAGAGTCCTTCAAGCTCCAAAGTTGGGTATACCCATTAAAAATCATAAAGCACAAATATCTGAAAATCTTCATGGATGGATGTGGTTGGGGAAAAGCTCTGGGAGCTTTAGGAAAAAGCTGCTGGAAGCTTCTCTAGCACACAGAATAGCAATGTCGCCAATTGCCTGGGGCTCCTACTTTTTAGTAATAATTTGAGTAGCAAAGATCATCTTTTCCAGATGAGGCTGAAGTTTTTTCTAAGGGTAGAGAAAATGCAGTGATTTTTTTTTCAAAATGTTACATATGCTGGACCATAATAAGCATCTGTGAATATACATGAATTTAAGGTAATTTAAGGGAAAAGGACAATCCTTATTTAAATTATTTTGGATAAATACCAGGAGTGGAATTGCTGGATCACATGGTAGTTTTATTTTTAACTTTTTGAGGAACCTCCATACTGTTTTGCACTGCAACTGCACCATTTTACATTCCCACCAACAGTGTACAAAGATTCTACATTCTTGCCAAGGCTTACCTTTTAAAAAAAAAATAGCCATCCTAACAGGTGTGAGATGAAATCTTATTGTGGCTTTGATTTGAATTTCTGATGATTAGTGATGGTGAATACCTTTTCATATGCTTATTGGCCATCTGTATGTCGTCTTTGATCTGCACTCCCACATTCATTACAGCATTATTCACAATAGTCAAGATATTGAGAAAATGTCCATCAATGGATGAATGAATAAAGAAAATGTGTATATACAAGATATAGATATATGGATATCTTATCCATTCATCCAACAATAAAAATATATGGATATAAAGATGTATGTATACAGATCTACATATTATTCAACCTTAAAAAAATAAAAAGAAATCCTGCCATGTGCAATATCCTGTTCAAATGGATAAAGTTGGAAGACATTTTGCCAAGTGAAATGAGCCAGTCACAGAAAGACAAATACTGCATGATTCCACTTATATGGCGTATTTCTAACAGACAAACTCCTAGAAGCAGAGGGTACAATGGTGGCTGTCAAGGACCAGGAGCACGGAGAAAAGGGGATTTGTTTAAAGTTCTAGAGATCTGCTCCACAACGTGGTGCCTAGAGTTAACAATACTGTATTGTGCAGTTAAAATTTTTATTAAGAGGGCAGATCTTAGCGGGGTCAGGGCAGCTCAGTCAGTTTCACGCCCACTCTTGGTTGCAGCTCAGGTATGATCTCACAGTCATGGGTCCCAGCCCTGCATTGGGCTCAGCACTGCTTGGGATTCTCTCTCTCTCTGACCTTCCCCTGCTCATGCATTTTCTCCCGTTCTCTCTCTCAAAATAAGTAAATAAACATTAAAAAAAGAAAAGGTAGATCTTACATGTTAAGTGTACTTATCACCAGTAAAAAAAGGGGGAAAGGAGTGCAAGAGGAATGTTTTGGAGGAGATGGATATGTTTGTTACTGATTGTGGTAATGGTTTCACAGGCACATGCGCATGTCCAAACTATCAAATTGTATATATTAAATATGTGCAGGTTTTTGTATATGGATTATACCTTAAGAAAGCTATTAAGGGGCACCTGGCTGGCTCAGTTGGTAGAGCACATGATTCTTGATCCCAGGGTTGTAAGCTCAAGGCCCATGTTGGGTGAGGAGATTACTTAAAAATAAAATCTTTTTTTAAAAAAAGAAAGCTGTTAAAAAATTAAAATAATAAAAATTAAGAAAGGAGCACCTAGGTGACTCAGTGTGTTAAGCATCCAACTTAAGCTGAGGTCACAATCTTGCGGTTGTGAGTTTGAGCCCCACATCAGGCTCTGTGCAGACAGCTCGGAGCCTGGAGCCTGCTTTACATTCTGGGTCTCCCCTCTCTCTCTGCCTCTCTCTATCTCAAAAATAAACATTAAAATTTTTAAACAAATGAATAAAATGAGAAAAAATAAGGAAAACAAAAAAGGCAATCCTTTTTCTGCCACTGATTCAAGCTTGTTTCAAGATGGGTTTCCAATGATGTATGAATATGGGCTAGATCTGATGTTACTGAAATGTGCCTTGCTTTTTCCATATTTTCTATTGCTACCTGGGAGTTAATATTGACTAGGGTAATGAGAGGGAGTCAACAATTACTGAGTATCTATTATACACTGGATAATTTCACTGTAGGTTATCTTATGAAATTCTCATGAGAAAGATAATTATGCGGTAATTGCCATTACCTCTTGGCATCTTGAATAATAACTCTTATTTGTAAAGCACTTCCCCTATACTAGGCACCATTTTAGTTCTTAAATTAATTCAGGGATTCCTGTAATAACTTTATGAATTATTATTTATCCATTTTACAGATGGGAAAACCAGAACAGTAAGAAGTTAAAAAAATTTCCCCCCAATTTTGCCACTAAACCATGAACATTTGAACCCAGGCAGTCTGCAGCAAATCCCATTCAAGTGTTCACTATACTTTCTCATTGTGAAGTGAACTGAAGTCTGGTTGCAATGGACTGAATGTTTATATGCTTCCCCCCAATCATACGTTGAACTCTTATGTCCAAAGTGAGGGTAATGTTAGGTGGAGGGCTTCTGGGAGGTGCTTTCCATGAAAGTGGAACCCTCAGGAATGGGATTAGTGCTGTTATCATACAGACCCCAAAGGGCTCCCAGCCCTTCTGGCATGTGAGGGCACAGCAGAAAGACAGGCCATCTAAAAAGCGGTTCCCACCAGACACCAAATCTGCCAGCACCTTGGTCTTGGACTTCTTAGGCTCCAAAACTGTAAGAAATAAATTTCTGTTCTTTATAAGTCAACCAATTTATGGTATTTTGCTATATCAGCCCTAACAGACCAAGACATCTGGTTATCTTGTCCCTGTGCATGTACGACGCAGAGATACTAGTAGAACTTAATAAAAAAAATCTCAACTGTTCTTAATTTTAAATAGAAAAGAAAGCTTATTAGTGTTCTGACAAAAGATATTCAGGAGCAAAATTTCACGTCTAGTTTTAATCACCATTTGCCTGGCCGACTTTTAGAGGGTTAACTTTGACTTCTTCTGCTGATTAGCCATTGTTTCTGCCGATTGCCATTTTAGATTGGCTTAGTTTGGGGGCATATAGTGTTTCCAGTCTCTCTTCATTGTATTACTTTTCCTTCAAGGCTCAGTTCAAGTCCTGCCTCCATTGTGAGAGGTCTCAGCGATTTCTCCTCTGAATTTCTATATGGCTTTGTCTATTCCTATTAGCTGGTGTCTTGTGTATAAGCTACCTTGAATCAGACCTATCATTTTATACTTGAGCCTTGCCTTAACAATATCCTCTTCATAGCTCCTGAGGCCATGTACCTTACTTATGGGACTAGTCCAGAGGGAACGGAATCTAGCACTGAGTGGAGTGGCATCATGGAACTTAACTACATCGCAGGCTCCAAGAGATGGCCAAGACTCTCCCTCATGATGCCCAAAGGGAAGAGCTGATATTCAAAATATTTACTCAGTGGAATAGACTTCCAACCAATCAGAATGGACACCAGCTGCTAAAGCATATTAGTGTGTAATGACTGAATGTTCTCCTTGCCTAAAGGGATACTAGTTATGGCATAGTACTTAGGGATATGAGCTCCAGAATTAGATGAACTGAATTGAACCATGCTGCTGTTTAATTTTAGGAAAATTTTCTTTGTCTATTTATACTCTATCTCCCCGTATTTAAAAATAATATAATAGTGTTTTCTTCATAGGGTTGTTATGAAGATTAAACATGCTGGAATAAGTATTTAGAATATTTAGAATTATGCCAAGCACATAAAAGCTCAGTAACTATTGATTATTACTGTCAGTTTCTATTAGCTACAGGGTCCAATCTATGCAGTCTATATAGGAGACACCAGACTGAGATGAAACTTTCAGTCAGACTGTATGTCCATAACTATCCATTGGTTGACCACCGTTGAAGCAAAACCCCCACTGGTTAGTAAAAGAGGGGCTTATACCCAGGCACAAGAATGAGGCTGGGAGATCTAAGCATGAAAGCATCTCGTTCTGAAGTTTCTTTCAAGTACAACAGATGCTGGGGTTACAGCAACAAGATTTATTCCAGGATCCACCCACTGGTGAGGATGTGACATGTGGCAAAACCGTCTAACTCAGGGACTGTGTAGGGTGCTGATCTACAGGCTGACGGTCATTGGTGTCAATAGCTAAGTAGAGCTAGAGAAACAAGAACCTTCTGAAGTCCCCTACAAAATTGAGGCACTCACAAGGATACTGTTAATGATAATAATGTTGTTGAAAGTATCATTTAGTTACTCATCCCATTGGTACATTTTCCGAGACCTTACTCTGACTCAGATACTCTGCTTTACAGTGGGATTTCAACAACAAACAAGAGAGGCATGGTCTAGCAGGCCCAGGTGAATTCTATGCCATATTCCAAATTTATCAACCTTAAAAACTTGTACTGACAAGACAGAAAGGCAAACGTTCTTTACTTTGGTAGGGAGCTTCTAGCTTCCACAGATTTGTTTGGCTGGTAATCCTAGAAATCAGGGTGAGAAACATTCCCATCATAAATTTCACAATCTGACCCCAAAGCTCTCAATGCAAGGCAATACCTAATATCCTAACACTTCTAAATCCAAATCATAAGAGCAGTTTAAAAAAAAAAAAAGGGAAGGGGCTCCTGGGTGCCTCAATCGGTTAAGCCTCCGGCTTCTGCTCAGGTAAAGATCTCATGGTTCATGGGTTCGGGCCCCACACTGGGTTCTGTGCTGACAGCTAGCTCAGAGCCTTGAGCCTGCTTCAGATTCTGTGTCTCCCTTTCTCTCTGACGCTCTGTCTCTCTGTCTCTCTAAAATAAATTTTTAAAAAACCATAAAAAAATAAATTAATTAAGTTAACTTTAAAAAAAGGAATGAAAAAGCTCTTACTCCTTGAGAATGCTAGTAATGTGGGGCACATGTGATGTGCAAAGTTTGAACAGAAATATCCATCTTAGCACATTTCATTTTTTCTCTTAGAAGGGTAAGTGCAAACTAAATCCATTCTTTTCTCTGGAGTGAATGCTTAGAAAATCAACATGCTTTGTCCCTGGAAAGAGAAGCTTTGTCCTTTTCTTTGGCTTTTCTCTGTCTTTCTTGGTGAGAAACATGCTTTTTAATAAGGTGGTCAAGGAAAAAGCATATAACCTGTCTCTCTAGTTTTACAAATGGAGTCAGAGGGCTCAGAGACAAAGCAGACAAAGGACCCTAGAGCTCCAGGCCAGTGGTAATTTCAAGAGCCAGCATGGCACCCACCATTTCAATTTCATGAAATTGAATTTGCCCACAGTGATAGATGCTTTGGAAATAGAGAACCCCAGATCCACACTACTCAACACACACACACACACACACACACACACACACACACACACACACACACACCTGCTTTTGCTCTTAACCCTTTGACTGATCAGTGGGTGAAAGACTCACACCTAATTGAAAATTTTTTCCTCCTCTGGGCTCCTAATGAGCGGCTCATCTTTCTCACTTGAAGAAGTAATGCCATCATTTTCATAGCATCGGGTAGAAAACAGCTTCCCAGCAGGTGTGTGGTAGCTCAGCTTAAAACACAGCTGGTATTACATTTGAGAAGATGAAACTGAGAAAAAGGGTTTTATCTCCAGCCTTAATCAGTGGCTCTCTGCAGCACCCAGGTCAGCAGGCATTCTGTGTGCTGAACTTGCCTTCTCTCCCACTAGAAGGAAGATGGAAGGTGGTAATGAGAAGAGAAGGAGGGCAGCCTGCAGGTGGTCAGTGACCCAGTGACCCAGCCGTTCTGGGACCATCTTTTCCCTTTATTACCTGCCCACTACACATGTACTCTGCTTTTTCTAATCCTGACTCTGTGAGTTTGCCTAGAGTTGAGCCCTGGCAACAGATGTACTGAAAGTTTAAAAATCCATTCTAAATGTCACAGTGCTCCAAGCAAAATAGTTTTTCTAGAAACATTAGGTGAAGATCATAAGGATGGAGATGGGAACACAAGAAACTCCAAGTCCACAATATCCCAATTGCATTTATATTTGAATATTAAATATCTATTGATTGATTACTATAGGACAGACATGGAAGGTCTTCACAAATGTGAGTGAAAAATGTCAGAGCGTCTGCCCCATGAAGTTTATATTTGAATGGAAGAGACAGAAAATAAGTTTTAAAAAATGTAATCTTGCGACAGTAATCAGTGCCAATGAGGAGAAGTTCAAGGTGCCATCAGAGGGAATTTTGGAAGAATCTGATCTAGACTGAGGTGTGTGGGGGATTGTTTCTAAGTAAGGACAACTGACCTGAGATCTAAGGGATACAGAGGAATCACTGGGGGTGGAGGATGGAGGGAAGAAAGTGAATTTCCAACAGAGGAAACAGCATGAGCAGATACCTGTGGAGGGAAGCAGCAGGTGAGAACCGAAGAAGCCAGCAGAGCTAGGGAGGCTGGCCGGCTGGGGGCCAGGTGGCCATGGGGGGAGGTAAGGCTGAAAGAAGTTTTGTATTCTATGTTAATGATCTGGACTCCATCCTAGAAGCAACAAAAAAAAAAGACTGAAGATTGTTTTAGGAGGATACAGGGGGAAATGTTTTGCATTTTGGAGTGGTCTCTCTAGTTGCTGCAGTGAAAAAGGATTAGAAAGGACCAAGTCACTGAAAGAGGCCAGATAAAATGAATGGTGGCTTGAGTGAGTGCTGGCAATAAAGATGGAGAAAACTAAATAGTGCTTGATGTATTTAAGAAATAATTGATGCATTGTTTTGATTATTCACAACTCAAATCAGATTATCATTTTTTACTCACTAATTCATTACACAAACATATCTGAAATGCCACTATGTGCTAGACCGTGGCAGTACAATGAATAACGATACAGTTCGGATTGGAAAGCATTGCAAGGGTTGACTTAGCAGAGCAGTCACGAGGGTAGGCTTTGAAGTCAGATGGAAGAGTTGAAGTCTGACCATGCTTCTAACCAGCTCTTTGACCTTGGGCAAGTGAAAGACTCTGAGTCTTTTTTTTTTTTCTGAGTCACTTTTATCAATGGGTGTAAATGGCACCTACTTCACAGGGTCATCTTGAGGATGAAGAGGATGATGCATGTCTAACTAATATAGTGATTGCATTAGAAAGTTTTTTTTAATAAATGGTAGCTATTTTCCTATTTTACCAAACAATAGAAATATCAAAGATTCATCAAAGTTGGCTTATTTGCAAATGCAACACAAATTTAAAGGAAATATTATCAGAAGGAGTTAAGATGGAGGAGCAGCAAGGATACCCTGAGCTTGTTTCATCCCTGAAATGCAGCTAGATCAGCACTAACCCATTTTGACCACCTAGGAAATTGATCTGAGGATTAACACAAAAATCTGCATAACTGGAGCAAAACTCAGCAGGTACGGGGTGCAGAGAAGTAAACTGGGGGAGAGAAAAGCCACAGAGGATAAGGAGCTGTTTTTGCAGAAAGAGGACAGAGAAAGAGAAAGGGAGAGAGTAGGGTGCATCAGGAATGCAAGGAAAGCGCTCTCCCGAAATTAGCTGGAGAGACAGAGAAAGAGTGAAAACACTGTCAGGAGCCTGAACAAGAAATTTGTTCCCCAAAACCATTGATGGGAAGAAAGGGGAGGGTTTCAATACCACCAGGATTCTATAAACAGTGGAGCACAGAGTCTGAAGTTTTGGAACTCAGTGCCTGGAAGTGCTCTGGTGAGGAAGCAGGGCAAATCCCCAGGGGCAGGCAGCGGGGTCTGAGGGGCCCATGTGCCACATGGGAAGAAATTATTCTCCGGCATGGAGTGCACTGGGTAGAGGCCAGATAGTCTTCCCATAGGCAAAGGTCCCAGCAGACCCTAGAGAGCAACCACATTTGCTGGTATTGGGACAAAGACACCAGAATGCAGTGAAACCTGGTACCGGCTGTGTATTGTGATTTGCCATAATCTCTGAACTCTGACACTGTGTGACGGCATGAACATTTTCTGGGGCAAGCTAGCATCCAACCATTGCTCAGTGAGACCCTCCTCCAGAGAGGTGACATCAAGTCACAGGGGTCTCTGAAGCCTGGGGTTTTGAAACACAACCCATCTGATAAAACTCTGGAGGGAGGTGCTTGCTACCTGGCAGGCAGACAGCTTGGACATGGAAGCGCTAGAGGCAGGGTGTGGACAGAGGCCCGAGACAAAGGAGGGGTTTTGATCACAGTGAGAATGCAAAGTTCCTGTGCCAGAGACTAGGGAACTGGGTGAAGCCATTTCCACCACTCCTGCACACACTCATGGGTGCCACACTCATCCACCTCCGTAAGCTAAGTAGTGCCACCTAGCGAAGAATGGATTCGTTACACCAAACCCCACCCAACTGTGTTTTCCAAGAACATCTCATTCAACCTGCTTAGTGTACAGACTATAGAAGTCTTCATAGTTTCAATTCTAGGGGAAATTGGATGTAACATCATTCCAGTTTCATTCTGTTTGCTGGTTTATTTGTTCATTTTCCTTGCTTCTGTTTTTGCTTAAAAGTTTTTTTTCTTTCTTTTCTTCCTCATTCTTAGAGACAGAAAGATAAAATTTTACTTTTATTTTCACATATTTTTCATTTATTTTTTAAAATTTTTGTTCTATTTTTTCTTTATTTTATTCTATTTTATTATATAATTTTTTTAATTTAAAATTTTTTCTTATCTTTTTTCCCTTTTCTTTCCCTTTTTTGTCTATTCTATCAAGCTTTCTTCAACAGACAAACCAAAACACACCTAGAATCTAGATTCCTTTATTTGAGTTTTTGTTTTGTTTTTAATTTTTTAATTTTAATTTTTTATTTTATTAATTTTTTTCTTCCTCCAGAATGACAAAACAAAGGAATTCACCCCAAAAGAATAGACAGGAAGAAATAATTGGCAGGGGCAAGATGTCTGAACTAAAGCATATGCTGAAAGAAAAGCATAAAATCCCTTTCTGTGAAGATAAATGAAATAAAAAAATGCTACAACTGAGACGCAGTCTCGAACTAATGCTACAATAGCAGAGATGGATGAAGCAGAACAGCGAATCAGTGATTTATAAGATAAAATAATGGAGAATGATGAAGCAGAAAAGAGAGGGAAACTAAGGCCAAAGGTCACAATACAAGACTTAGAGAACTCAGTGACTTATTAATAAGGAATAACATCCAAATCATAGGAGTCCCAGAAGTGAAGAGAGAGAAAAGAGGGCAGAAAGTTTATGTGAACAAATTATAGTGGAAAACTTTATTAACCTGGGGAAAAACACAGACATCAAAATCCAAGAAGCACAGAGAACTTCCATTAGATTCAACAAAAATTGACCATCACCAAGGCATATCATAGCCAAATTCACAAAATACAGAGACAAGGATAGAATTATGAAAGCAGGGGGAAGGGGGAGAAGAAAGTCCTTAACCTATAAGGAAAGACAGATCAGATTCACAGCAGACCTATCCAGAGAAACTTGACAGATCAGAAAAAAGTGGCAAGATATATTCAACATGGTGAATCAGAAAGATATGCAGCTAAGAATTCTTTATCCAGCAAGACTGGAGAGATAAAGAGTTTCCCAGACAAAATAAAAACAAAAACAAAAACAAAAACCCTAAAGGCATTCCTGACCACTAAACCAGCCTTGCAAGAAATTTAAGGGGGACCCTTTGTGTGGAGAAAAGACAAAACAAATTAAAAAAAAAAAAAAAGACCATAAGCAACAAAGACTAGAAAGGACCAGACAATATCACAAGAAACACCAACTCAACAGGCAACACAATGGCACTAAATTCATATATTTCAGTATTCACTCTAAATGTCAATGGACTAAATGCTCCAATTAAAAGACATAGGATAAGAAAACAAGACCCATCTATATGCAGCTTACAAGAGACTCATTTTAGACCTAAAGACACCTTGAGATTGAAAGTAAGGGAGAAAAATCTATCATGTTAATGGTTGTCAAAAAAAAGTTGGAGTAGCCATATTTATACCAGACAAACTAAATTTTAAAATAAAGACTGTAATAAGAGATGAAGAAGGGCATTATATTATAATTAAGGGTTCTATCCACCAAAAAAAATCTAACAATTGTAAACATTTATGCTCCCAACTTGAAAGCACCCAAATATATAAATCAAATAATCATAACCATAAAGAAACTCATTGATAATAATACCATAATAGTAGGGAACTTCAACACCCCAGTGACAGCAATGAACAGATCATCTAAGCAGAAAATCAATAAGGAAACAATGGCTTTGAATGACGCACTGGACAGGATGGACTTAACAGATATATTCAAAACATTTTATCCCAAAGCAGCAGAATGCACACTACTCTTGAGCAGACATGAAACATTCTACAGAATAGATCATGAAATGGGTCATAAATCAGCCCTCAACAAGTACAAAAAGATGGAGATCATACTTTGCATATTTTCAGATCACAAGACTATGAAACTCAAAATCAACCACAAGAAAAAAATTTGGAAAGACCATGAATACTTGGAAATTAAAGAACATCCTACTAAAGAATGAATGGGTTAACCAAGAAATTAAAGAAGTAATTAATAAGTACATGAAAGCCAATGAAAATGAAAACACAAAAATGAAAACACAGCAGCCCAAAACCTCTAGGATGCAGCAAAGGTGGCCATAGGAGAGAAGTATAAAACAATCCAGGACTTCCTGTAGAAGGAAGAAAGGTCTCAAATACACAACCTAACCTGCCACCTAAAAGAGCTAGAAAAATAACAGCAATAAAAGCCCCAAACCAGCAAAAGATGGGAAATAATAAAGATTAGAGCAAAAATCAATAATTAAAAAACAAAAAACAAAAAAACACAACAGTAGAATAGGTCAATGAAATCAGGAGCTGGTTCCTTGAAAGAATTAACAAAATTGATAACCCCATAGCCAGACTGGTCAAAAAGAAAAAGGAAAGGGTCCAAATAAAAAAATCAAAAATGAAAGAGGAGAGATCACAACCTATACCACAGAAATACAAACAATAATAAGAGAATACTATGAGCAATGATATGCCAACAAATTGGGAAATCTGGAAGAAATGGACAAATACCTAGAAACACATAAACTACCAAAACTGAAACAGGAAGAAACATATAACTACCAAAACTGAAACAGGAAGAAATAGAAAATTTCAACAGACCCATAACCAGTAAAGAAATTATATCAGTAATCAAAAATCTCCCAAGAGTCTAGGGCCAGAGGGCTTTCCAGGGGAATTCTACCAAACATTTGAAGAAGTAACACCTATTCTTTTGAAACTGTTAAAAAAAAAAATAGAAATGGAAGGAAAACTTCCAAATTCATTCTATGAAACCAGCATTACCTTGATTCCAAAACTAGACAAAGACCCCACTAAAAAGAACTACAGACTAATTTCCCTGATGAACATGGATGCAAAAATTCTCAACGAGATACTAGCAAACCAGATCCAACAATACATTAAAAGAATTATTCACCACAATCAAGTGGGATTTATTCCTGGGATGCAGGGCTGGTGCAAATCAATCACTGTGATAGATCACATTAATAAAAGAAAGGATAAGAACCATATGATCCTCTCAATAGATGAAGAAAATGCATTTGACATAATACCATCTTATCTTTATAAAAACTCTCGAGAGAGTAGGGATAGAAGGTTCAGACCTCAAGATCATAAAGGCCATATACGAAAGACCCACCACTAATATCATCCTCAATAGGGAAGAGCTGTCCCCCTAAGGTCA
Organism: Suricata suricatta; assembly: GCF_006229205.1. Lineage (NCBI taxonomy): Eukaryota > Metazoa > Chordata > Mammalia > Carnivora > Herpestidae > Suricata > Suricata suricatta. The sequence continues at coordinate 89,231,646 of NC_043707.1, forward strand.
GGAACACTACAAGGATGTCTACTCTTACCTCCATTATTCAAAATAGTGTTGGAAGTCCTAGCCTCAGCAATCAGACAATACAAGGAAATAAAAGGCATCAATCAGCAAATAGGAAGTCAAACTTTTAATCTTCACAGATGAAACAATACTCTACTTGGAAAACCTAAAAGACTTCACCAAAAAACTGCTAGAACCGATCCATGAATTCAGCAAAGCTGCAAGATATAAAATCTATGTACAGAAATTAGTTGCATTTTTATACACCAATAATGAAGCAGCAGAAAGATAAATCAAGGAATCAATCCCATTTACCATTACACCAAAAAGCATAAGATACTTAGGAATAAACCTAACCAAAAAGGTGAAAAAAATCTATACACTGAAAACTATAGAAAGCTTATGAAAGAAATTGAAGAAGATACAAAAAAAAAAAGAGAGAGAGAGAAAACATTCCATGCTGCTGGATTAGAAAAACAAATATTGTTAAAATGTCTGTACTACCCAAAGTAATCTACATATTCAATACAATCGCTATCAAAATAATACCAGCATTCTTCACAGAGCTAGAACAAACAATCCTAATATTTTTATGAAACCACATAAGACCCCAAATAGCTAAAGCAATCCTGAAAAAAACAAACAAACCAACAAACAAACAAAGCTGGAGGCATCACAATCCCGAACTCCAAGCTTTATTACAAACCTGTAATCATCAAGACAGTATGGTATCAGCATGAAAGAAAGACATATAGATCAATGGAACAGAATAGAGAACCCAGAAATGGACCCACAAACATATGGGCAACTAATCTTTGACAAAGCAAGAAAGAATATCCAGTGGAAAAAAGACAGTCTTTCAGCAAAACAGGACAGTGACATGCAGAATGAACCTGGACCACTTTTTTACACCATACACAAAAATAAACTCAAAATTAATGAAACCTTAAATGTTAAGAAGGAAGCCATTAAAATCCTAGAGAAGAAAAAGGCAACAATCTTGGCCACAGCAACTTCATACTTGATATGTCTCTGGAGGCAATGGAAATAAAAGCAAAAATGAACTATTGGGACCTCATCAAGATAAAAATCTTCTTCCCAGTGAAGGAAACAATCAGCACAACTAAAAGGCAACTGATGGAATGGGAGAAGATATTTGCAAATGACGTATTGGATAAAGGATTAGTATCCAAAATCTATAAAGAACTTGCCAAACTCAACACCCAAATCTTCCAGTGAAGATTTGAATAGACATTTTTCCAAAGAAGATACCCACATGGCTAACAAGCACATGAAAAAATGCTCAACATCACTCATCATCAGCAAATTACAAATGAGATACAACCACACAGCTGTCAGAATGGCTAAAATTAAGAACTCAGGCAACAACAGACGTTGGCAAGGATGTGGAGAAAGAACTCTTTTGCACTGCTGGTGGGAATGCACACTGGGCAGCCACTCTAGAAAACAGTATGGAGGGTCCTCAAAAAATTAAAAATAGAACTGCCTTACGACCCCACAATTATACTACTAGGTATTTATCCAAAGGATACAAAAATGCTGATTCAGAGGAGCACATGCACCCCAATGTTTAGAGCAGCACTACCGACAATAGTCAAAGTATGGAAAGAGCCCCAATGCCCATCGACTCATGAGTGGATAAAGAAGATGAGGTATATATATACAATGGGATATTACTCAGTAATCAATAGGAATGAAATCTTGCTATTTGCAACAATGTGGATAAAACTACAATGTATTATGCTAAGTGAAAAAAGTCAGTCAGAGAAAGAAAAATATTATTTCACTCACATGTGGAATTTAAGATACAAAACAGACGAACATAAGGGAAAGGAAACAAATACAATATAAAAACAGAGAGGGAGACAAACCATAAGAGACTTTTAAACACAAAGAACAAACTGAGGGTTGCTGGCGGGGTGCTGGGTGGGGAGGAGGGCTAAAGAAGTGAGGGACAATAAGGAGGACACTTGTTGGGATGAGCATAGAGTGTCATATGTAAGTGATAAATCACTAAATTCGATTCCTGAAATTATTACACTGTATGTTAAAAATACTTGGATTTAAATTTTTTAAAAATTAACGATAAATAAATAAACAAATATGTTTTTAAAACATCCAGTCGGGATTTTAATCGGGATCATGTAGAATCTGAAGATTAATTTAGGGAATACTGTCATCTTAACAATATTAAATCTTCTAACCCATGGACACAGGTTCACTTTCTATAAATATAGGTCTTTCATATCTTTCAATTGGGACTTGTAATTTTCAGTGTACAAGTGCTGCATTTCTTTTATTAAATTTTTAACTATTTTATTAAATTTATAACTATTTGGGGTGGCTCAGTCGGTCAAGCATCCAACTTTAGCTTAGGTCATTATCTCGTGGTTTGTGGGTTCAAGCCACACATCAGTCTCTGTGCTGAGAGCTTGTAGCCTGGAGCCTGCTTCAGATTCTGTGTCTCCCTTTCTCTCTCTCTGCCCTTCCCCTGCTAATGTTCTGTCTCGCACTGTCTCTCAAAAAATAAACAAACATTAAGAAATTATAACTATTTCAATTTTTAGGCGATTGCAAATAGAACTGCTTTGCATTCATTTCTAGAAGGTCAAACTCAAAATGATTTTTGTATATTGAATTTATGTCTTCTGATCTCTTAGAATTGGTTTATTAGAGCAATTCATTTCTTTTTAGTGGGTTTACCCTGAGATTTTCTTTGTACATGAACACACCATCTGCAGATAGACACAGGCTTACTTCTTGCTTCTTAGCTTATATGCCTTTTATGTATTTGCCTTGCCTAATAAATCTGGCTAAAATATACAGTCCAGTCTTGAATAAAAGTGGTGAGAATAAAATAAAATCCAAAAAATAAAGGACACATGGTGGGATGACTAGGTGGCTCAGTTGACTGAGTGTCTGACGTGGTTTCAGCTCAGGTTATTATCCTAGGGTTGTGAGATCAAGCCCCACGTCGGGCTCTGCATCGGGTATTGAGCCTGCTTATGATTCTCTCTCTCTCTCCCTCTGCCACTCTCCCCCACTCTCTCTAAAATAAAAAGTATATACATATATTAAATTTAGAATAAATAATACTAATTTTGAAAACAGTTTGAAAATTCTTGGAGCAGTGCAACTGCCTATATTTGCTGTAAGAATATTTATCAGGCAAAGAAAATCTCTGAAGTCTAAAGTTTAAAAAACTAGACTTTAGACAGAAACAAAAGCAAAAATAAACCAAAGGACTACATCAAAAAAAAAAAAAAAAAAAGCTTTTGCACAGCAAAGAAAACCACCAATAAAACAAGAAAAGCAACCTACTGAATGGGAGAAGATATTTGCAAATGATTTATCCAATAAGGTACTGATATCCAAAATACATAAAGAACTTCTACACCAAAAAATAAGAATAATCTGATTTTACAATGGGCAGAGGCCATTTTCGACATTCTTCTAAAAAGACATATAGATGGCCAACAAACACATGAAAAGATGCTCAACATCAATATCAGGGAAATGCAAGTCAAAACCACAATGAGATATCACCTTACACATGTCAGAAGGCTAGAATCAAACATACAAGAAATAACAAATGTTGGCAAAAATGTGGAGAAAAACGAACCCTGTACACTGTTGATGGGAAGGCAAACGGGTGAAGCCACTGTGGAAAACAGTATGGAGATTCTCAAAAAGTAAAACATAGAATCACTTTATGATCAGTAATTCCATTACTGGATATTTACCCAAAGAAAGCAAAAACAGTAATTTGAAAAGATTGTGTATACACCCTTATGTTTACTGCAGTATTATTTACAATAGCCAACATATGGACGCAAACCAAGTGTCCATTGACAGATGAATAAAGAAGATGTGGTATACATTGACCTGGAATATTACTCAGCCATAAAAATGAATGAGATCTTGCCGTTTGCAACAACGGGGATGGATCTAGAGGGTATTTGCTAAGTGAAAGAAGTCAACCAGAGAAAGATACTCATGTGATTTCACTCATATGTGGTATTTAAGAAGCGAACCAAATCAACAATGCTAAAAAGAGACAAACCAGAAAATAGGCTCTTAAATACAGAGAACAATTTGTGGTTGCCAGAGGGGAGGTGGGTCCGGGAATGGGTGAAGGTGATAAAGGAGATCAAGAGTACACTTACCATGATAGCACTGAGTAATGTATAGAATCACTGTACCGTTATTTGAAAACAAAACAGAAAAACAAAAACCTCTCCAGCCAATAAAACCCACATAGAAAAAAAGTCTTCCAAAGGGAACATTTATTAGGCAAATTCCATATTATGTAACTGTTTCATTTTCCCTTCCTTTATTTTAATGACTGATTTTGTAGCATGGTATGAAATAGTATCTCAGAAACAGATTGGAAATGTTAACATTGATCCTATAGGAGATAAAGGCTCTACTCACAAAGGCACCCTTGTGACCACCACCTAGAAATGAATTCAGTCCGTGGCTTTCGAACTGTTCTCAGATCCTAATATTTCTTTAGAGGTGTTTCAGGGCTGCAGCCAGGCTGGAAGAGGCCAGGGCTTCCCTGAATGAATTCAACAAGCTTGCTTCCATGCCCAGCTGCATCTGTTTCACATGTTAGCCTTCAGTACAAAATTTCACTTCATAAAAAAAAAAGCCTGCTGCATTTTTAAAAGTTTGAAACTCACTGAACTAGGATTTCTGCCAAACAGAGGAGAGTGGGCCGTCATTTGTACGGCCCCAGAGGCTCAACAAATGTTTTTTCCCTCTCTACATCCGTTCTCTATTCTTCCTATCATTATTCCTTTTTGTTTCTTTCCCTTCTTTTTCTTTTCTCCTTCTTCCCCTCCCCTTCTTTCCATTTCTTCTCTATTACAATAAAACATTTGGTTCAGCACCGGTAAGTCTCATTGATGATTTTGTATATTCAATAAGCATTTACCTCTGAAGACATGTGGTTCTGGGGATTTAGTTGCTGGTGTTCCCGAGAAGCTCACGGTGCAGGAGAGTGTGATGTGCACCGAAGCAAACCAGCAATGCAACCGGTTGTGGTCAGAGACGCAGGCAGGCAGAGGGCAGGTGAGCGGAGACCTCTACAGCATGGGTTCTGGAGTCAGACTGCTTGAGTTCCTCACATTCCCATTCAACTATTTGCAGCTGTGTGATCTGGGCAAGCTTTGCTTCACTAAGGTTTAAAGAGAGAAAGAGAATGGGCCTCAAATGGAATCACTTGTGCTAAGTCCACATCACCAAACTGAGACTTCATATCTACCTTAATTACACGTTCGACCTCTTCCAGGAGTGGCATCTTACAAGAGTCCATCCTGAATTACCTGGTCTGCACTAGTGAGGTCATGGGTGTGCTCCAAAGCAAGGGGCCCTACCTGAAACAGTCCACTCTTTGCTGGTAACCTCTTTGTCCCACGCCTTCCTGCCCATAAAATCTTTAATTTTGTATAGCTCTTCAGAGCTCCTTTATATTTGCTACAGGGGATCGCTGAATAAAGCCAGTAAGACCTTTAAAATTTACTCAGCTGAATTTGTTTTTTTCAGTTACATTATCCAAAAATTGGAGATATTATTCTTTATTTCATTTGGCTGTGGTGAAAAGTAAATGAGTCAATACATGCAAAAAGCTTCAAATAGTGCTTATTAGCCCGTGCTAAGCGCTAAACGCGTGTGTGTGTCTTTTTAGTCCAAGATATATTAAATGCAGAGGGGCCTGAGCAGAGCAAAGAATTTGGTAATCAGTGATATTTAAGCTGAGTTTTTGTTTGTTTGCTTGCTTTGTTTTAGAGGCCGGGGGAGAGGCAGAGGGAGAGGGAGAGAAAATCTGAGACAGGCTCCCTGCTCAGCTCAAAGCTCAACCCCATGACCCTGGGATCACCAGCTGCACCAAAATCAAGTCGGAAGCTGACTGAGCCACCAGGTGCCCCAAGCTGAGTTTTCCATACTAACAAAATGCTTCAAAATGGAGCAAGCAAGCCCAGTTAATAGAGTCTCTTTTAAAGTAGGGCTGGGAAGCCATTAAGGCAGGATCAGTTTCTGAACGTTTTGCCAACAGCAAGCCCCCAGCCTAGACGCCACTCCTCTGTCACCAGGACTCCTGAATCACTCCCATTCTTCACTGGGTTAAAAGGAGGCAAAACGCAGATGGTAGCTACACTTGGGGTGAACATAGAGTAACCTAGAGGCTCTCAACGCTTACGTTGTCCACCTGAAACTGATGTACCAATGTGTGTCAACTACAATGTTTTTTAAAAAAGGGAGCCAACCCTACTTGACAAATTTCAATCCCTCATTTGCCTCCCAACCCAGTAAATCCCAGTTAACCTAGTCTCAATCCCTGTTTTGCATAGAAGACCTAAGTGAAAACTGCTCTTTATAACTGCTCTCTGTCGTCCTCGGAAGACAATTCAGATTCCTACCTGTATTTGTGTCTCCCAAATTGCAATTCTAATTGCCCAGATAAATGCCTGTTTGCTTAACTTTTCAGTAAATTCCTTCTAGGTAAATGTAGTGACCAGAAAATTATCTTCAATAGAAAAAGAGAAGTAAAATGATATTCTGAGAAGTAACAATAGCATTCCACGTCCCTAAAGGGAGAGAGCACCAGTCACTAGGTTGCTGGTAGTAACAATAATAGCTCGTGCTAAAACTTATAAAGCACAAAAAGTACAAAGAAATAAAACTAAAATTTTTATCTAATTCTATCATCAGAAATAATCATTAAATATGTTGCCTCTTTCCTTCTAGGCTCTATAAAACCCAGTTCATGCAATCTAAATGCCTTACTGTTTTTCCTGATTAGAAAATCATTATGAGGGACACCTGCGTGGCTCAGTCGGGTAAGCATCCAACTTCGGCTCTGGTCAGGATCTCTCAATTCGGGAGTTTGAGCCCCACTTCAGGCTCTCTGCTGACCGCTCGGAGCCTGGAGCCTGGAGCCTGCTTTGGATTCTGTCTCCCTCTCTCTCTGACTTTCTCCCACTCATAGTCTCTCTCTCTCTCTCTCTCTCTCTCTCTCTCTCAAAAATAAATAAACATTAAAAAATAAACTCATTATGAACATTTCTCCATGTCCTTATTCTTCTACAACACGTTTGTAATAGCTACACAACATTCCATTTTAAATTGTAAATAGCATGCTTTTTAAATCCATTTTTAGCACATTTTATTTCCTTTGAATAATTTCCCAGAACTGGAGTTGTCAAATTAAAGAGTATGGCCATTTTAACGCTGTCGCTATGTATGCCCAGTCAAGATACCTCCGGGGAGATAATGTTATGAATAGGGAACTTGCCGAGTGACCCAGTGGGCACTTGCTGTGAGACATGCATCTATCTGAGAGGAAGGAAATCTTAGGGCTGAGGTATAAATGCATACCTAACTGGGAACACAGCACTGCATCCCATGTCCAGAGGAGAAGATAAGACAAAAGCCAGGAGGCAAAGAAAATGCCACAAATGTTTTGTGGCATTTCTGCTCAGAGAATTTTTTACAAAAGTTTATTCCTTCTACTAAGCAAATCAATCCCCCCCAGCCCATCCCCATCAATAAGTATACTGTCTGCCTTATTCCTGTTTATTTCTCACTCCCATTGAGATTATATGTATGAGAGAGAATTTCCACCTTTACTGTCACAGGGGTCTAGGTCTCAGAACTAACTTGGCTTTTGCAATAAAGAGCCCTTTATTGAAGTGAAGCACAGGGTGAGTACTCAGTGAAAACCGTCCTGAAGGTTGGAGGGGTAGGAAGATCTAATGTGTGTTCAGAATCCACTCTGGGCCAGAGACTTGCCTGCAGAGATCAGTTAATCTCCCAGTTACTGTCTACATTGTTATCATTACAATTATCACCAATTTAAAATAGGATTAAGTGACATAAGTGATCCTGCTGCAAATAAGTGGCAGCGTAGAGCTCATCCCACACCCTGCTGGACCCCAAGGCCCGTCCTGTTTACCCCATCTGGAGAGGGGGCTGGGAGGGAAGAGACTCCAAATGTCAATTCCACGCAAGCTTCTAGCGTATGCTTCAAGGAAAGTCATTCTTTTTCCGTCGTTCCTTGGGATAACTAGGCCGTCTGAACTGAATGTCAAAGGCTTGGATTTAACAGAGTGCTGGGGTGCCTGGGTGGCTGTCAGTTAAGCATCCAATTCTTGATTTCAGCTTAGGTCGTGATCCCAGGATCATGGAACCTGCTTGGGGTTCTCTCTCTCCCTCTGCATCTCTCCCCCATCCAGCCTTGCACGCTCTCCTCTAGCTCTCTCTCAAAATAAATAAATAAACGTTTAAAAAAAAAAAAAAGAAACAAAGAGCTGAGGGAGGGGGAGGTTTGGTGCTCGGGGAAAGTCCGGAACAATAGCAACAAGGAGTCTGGCACAGCCTGATGTTTGGTTACTATTTACTTAAGGAAACAGTAAAAGACACAGTCTGTTTCAGACGCTGCTTTACTCTTTTCTTTCTGCAGGCTCCCTACCACCAGGTGGCCACTCATTGGGTTGACAAACGATATCACTTTGGGACTAGAATTCAGGTTCTGGTTTCAAGGCTCCTGGCTAGAGGTCTGAGCTGTGCAGAACTTCAAATCAGTCCTAGCCAAGGCAACTCATTTGCCTTAGAAACCCAGAGCTTGAAGGGACTTCTGCCACAGGGGAGGAGGGGGGTCAGGTGGATGTCAAAAAGAGGAGGTATGAGTTAGAGACTGGCTTCCTAACTCCTGCAGGGAGGGTGAGGCGCCTCCAGGCTGCCTCCATTGACTCTAGAGCCACACTGAACTCACCCGTGCTTTTTTGGTCTTGTCACAAGTGCACTGTGAAGGCACACACAACTTGTGTCTTTTCACACTGCTAGCTTTATTCAATCATAAAGCAAGATCGAGATTCCAAACTCAATGACATCTCACTAGGTGTTGGCGTCTTACACGTCACACAAAGCAAAGCACAAGACAAAGTCACACAACAGACAAGATACGATGAGAGGTAAGAGGTTAATGAACCAAACGTGCAGTCGGTTTCTATGTTCAAGCAGGGGGGGGTCTCTGCTATGATGTTCAGGGATTACCAGGCAGAACTTTTGGTGGTGGTTGCCTTTTTTAAGTTTTTGTAAAGTTTATTCATTTTTGAGAGACAGAGCGTGAGTGGGAAGGGGGAGAAAGAGAGAGGGAGACCAAGAATCTGAAGCAGGCGCCAGGTTTGAGGCTCCAGGCTCCCAGCCTGACACCAGGCTCAACTCCCGGCCAGCCCTCGAGGAGATGATGACCTAAGCTGAAGTCAGACTCTTTAACCGACTGAGCCACCCAGGCGCCCCCCGTGGGGGTTGCCTTTTTGATTTGGTCAGATGTAAAAGGATCAATGTCTGGAGAGTTTGACAGTGTACTGCAAAAGCCGTCTTTCTAAAAGAGTTTAATCAATCTGGGGCCTTTGCAGGCTTCCTCTGTTCTGCTGGATATTAGTTCTGGGTGTCATCAACTTGTGCCAGTTCAAGTGATATCAGGTCTTAGCTGTAATGCGTTTGGCTACTTACGTATGTCACTACTTGACATGAGCGTCTCCATCTTGCTTTCTACAGTTCTTCGGGCCTTGGGCATTTTCATAAGCTGTGGGGAAGCTGTTCCTAGAGCTTTTGATTTACGGCTGTCCTATAACATTTGCTGTCTTTTTATAAATTGGACAAGGGCCCTCCATACTAGACAAATTAATTAGAAATATTTACCCTTTCTGTATTAAATTCAGGGACACGTACTTCCAGTAAGGATTGAGCAGGTGGTAGGAAGCAGGCAGCAGCACTTCTGCGCTAAGGAACGGCTTCCTAAAAGAAAAGCTGTAGTTGTGTCTAAGGTTCTGAGTGGGCTAAGGTTAAAGGTTCCAGGTGGGTACCCCTGGGTTTCTCCCCAGCCAGATCCACCTCTCCCATCCAGCAGGCAGTCCCTCAAAAGGATATTCATGGGGCTAAACTCCTCCGCCCAACCTCCACTTCTTAATGAACAATCTTTATTCATTGCCTCTTCTGGCTTTGAAAAACATTGAGGTTGGAATCTCTAAGGCTATAAACTTCCCACAGTATATGTACTTGAAAAATCCATGAGTCTGGTGTAAGGGCAAGTCCTTTATTATCTTCATCATATGTATCAAAAGCTTAGAAGCCAATAAAATTCACTAAAAAAATGAGAAAGGGGACCTAAAGACAAACACTTTCCCTAACCTAAAAATGTTAACAAGAGACAGGAATTTAGCGTGCATGCAAGCTAGATAGTGACAAATACCTCCCAGGCATCAAAGGTAGTGTCCCGGAATGTTCTAATCTCAAATGCCCTAAGGGATCAGTTTCGAAAGGTTAATGTTGGCAATGGCCATCTGTAAAACAACTGGGTGTGTGATGTGTGTGGCACCTGGAGTATATGTGTTCAATGGAAAAAAGAAAACGAGTTAAAATTTTTCCCTTAAATTTTTCACTGACAAAATCAAGCAAAGCAAATATGTACTCATGTATATATTCAGCAGACATATTTTAGCTTAGTAAAAAGATTGAAGAATGCCTGGAGGAAAATACAACTTAGTAGAATAAACTATTTACCAAAAGTTTAGATCAGAAACAGAATGAAGAGCAGGGGAAACTGAGAAAGTTGTGTACTTATAGAACTAAGCAACCAGCATTTTTTATCATCTGGGGAGACAATAAATGAGTTGGCATACAACATTGTTAGTTTCATTCAATTAAAATTATTTTTGCTATTGTGTAAAGTCTTTCTTTAGACATTTTTAAAAATTCTTTAAAAATTTCTTATGGAATTTTGCAAATATTTACAAAAACAGAGAACAGTATAATGAAACTTCATGTACCTAACAAGTTCAACTAACATCAATATTGTGCTATTTCCATTGCTTAATCAATATCTAACCCCCAAAACACACACACACAGACACACATGGTATTTTTTTCTCTTGCTTATAAAAGCAAATCCTAGATGATACATAATTTCAGTAAAAAATTTTTTTAACTATTTATTTATTTTGAGAGAGAGAGAAAGTGCGAGCAGGGCAGGGCCATAGAGAGAGGGAGACACAGAATTGGAAGCAGGCTCCAGGCTCTGAGCAGTCAGCCCAGAGCCCAAGACAGACAGGGACCAGAGATCATGACCCAAGCCGAAGTTGGATGTTTAACTGATTAAACCACCCAGGCGCCCCATTTAAGTCTTTTTTAATATATAGTCATTCTTCCTCTTTCTTTGTTTTTATACCCATTTATCTGTTGAAGAAAACAAGTCATTTGTTTTGTAGAATTGCCTACATTCTGGATTTGGTTGCTTGCATCTTATGGTATCATTTGACATCTTCCTCTACACTCTGTAGTTCTTGGTTACCTGATGTTAAATCTAGAGCAGAAGTGATCAAACTGTAGCCTTTGGGCCAGCTACCCAATTTTGTAAATTATCTTTTTCTTTTTAATACAGCCATGCTAATATTTTATGTATTACCTATGATGGCTACAACAGTGGAATTGAGAAATTATGACAAAGATCATACTGCCTGTAGAGCTGAAAATATTTACTATCTGACTCTTCAAGAAAAAATTATCAACTCCTGATCTTAAGGCTTAAACAAGTTCAATGATTTCTCTGAGTTCCAAACATACTCCTTCATATTGCCTTATTGCGTAGCATCAATACTACCATCTCACAGTATTCAGGACCCAATAATCACACAACACAGTAATTCCTTTATTCGCTGAATAGGCTATACGCATGAGGAGCTCCAAGTGGCCAGGGGGCAGTTTCCAACTCAGAAAACTGTGCGGAGGCATGCCTAGGGAGAGGCAATCCCATTCACATGGGAACTGGGACCCCTAACAGAGTAGAACTCAAGGTTATGAAGACAGAAAGCATAAACACGGCACCTAAGTCACTGGAAGTGATGAGGTCAAACCTCCTTCTGTCTGTTGCTTTCTGGATCCACCTATTGTAGCTATTGAGGACATGGCACTATACTGGTCATTGACTTGCTTAGCACCTCCTGAGTAACAATGTCCACCGGTGAACGGTGCTCTCCCAGGACCAGAGTTTTTGCTAAGCCCTCAAAAGCCCATTCCAGTACTGCTGGGACACGTGCTTCTTAGTGCTAGGGCAACAGCATGAATCATGTGGTCATGGGCCCACTGTTGCACGTTCTTTGCGGCAATATGTTCGCTTAGTCTGAAGCAGTATCACATCAGAGATTATATCAGGTATCATATCAATAGGTCATAAACCCGAAGATGGTGATGGGGACAGAGATATCACAGGTGACATGGCCAACTCTCTGCTTGGAGCAGGTATCAATTCTCATAAGGACAAAGTGCTCCCCACTCCATGTTAGAAGGTGTCCAATGTAAAAACTTCACAAGGTAGATGCCTGGTAAAGGCTACTGTGGCCACACAGAGCCCCGAGCTCAGAAGCACCCACACTTGGTGTTTTGCACTGGGCCTCACAAATTATGTAGCCACTTCTATGACTAGTCTTGGAGAGAAGAAGCCCATGCCATTGGCTTCAAAAATATCAGCTATTCCTGCAAAAATGGTCCAAATGTTCATGGTGCCACTGCACAAGCACTGATATGGTTGAGGGTAGTTGGCTCGACATCCACGAGCTGAGTCATTCCATCCTCCTGGTACTTCCAGACCTCTTCTACTAGGTATTAAAACTGGACAGGAACCAGATATCCTTCCACAGCAAGTCCTCTGGCATCCAAATTCACCTTGCATCAGAGTTTCTAAGAACTTTGAAATTCAACAAGAAACAGGTCAACTTCCTTTCTTTTGTTTCCAGGCCATTCAGTAACACCTGGTGACCTACCCTAGAGACCAGTTATGTGCCCTCTGAGAGGCAGCCATGGTCAAGTTTCAGAACTCCTATTATGCCTTCCCTCAAGGCCATGGGCAGAAGATTACTTACCATTTACATTAGTAAAATAGACTACCCAGCCTCCAAGTGACTCTTCCCCAAGCAATATCTGCTCCTAATGATGCCTTCCATTCACACCTCCAGACGTTAAACCTGGAAGCCTTTCCATGGCAACTTTTCTTGTTTAAAAAAACACACACACAAAAAAACAGGAAAGTGTCCTCACCTGGAGGCATTCCAATTTACCATCTTTACAAGATCATAAAGAGTATGATAAGCAATATTAGGCAGTTTGTACTGTATTCTAAATATGGGGGCGGGCGAGGGGTGCCTGGGTGGCTCAGTCGGTTCAGTGTCCGTCTTTTGATTTTGGCTCAGGTCATGATCTCAGGGTTTGTGGGCTGACAGATGTTGAGCCTGACATCTGGCTCTATGTTGACAACACGGAGCCTGCTTGGGATTCACTCTCTCCCTCTCTCTCTGCTCCTACCCTGCTCTCCTCTCTCTCTCTCAATAAATAAATAAACTTTAAAAAATAAAAAATAAAGGTAGAATTGGAACTTGAGAATTTTAATTAGAAGAAAGACTCTGCTTAGATTTTTTATGTCGGGGAAAATTATTCTAACGGCCGTGTGGAAATTGGATTTTACAATAGCATAACTGGAAGCTCAGACATCTGTAAGAAGGTTGTTGGAAGTTATGGTGGGTAGGACACAGGAGAGTCCAGACCAAGATGATAGAAGTAAGAAAATTGAAGGAAGAGATTTAATCTCCAGGACTTATCTGTATATGGGACATGAAAGGAGAAGCAGGCACCAGAACAGAAATAGACACCCAGGTTTTCAACCTGGATAACTGGACAAACTCAAGTTAGCCACTCACACCAGTCACACGGGGAGAGAAGGGCTAGTAGGAGAAACAGATAATGATCAATGTCATTGGGATGCTTGGGTTTGGGGGATGCAGGAGGGCTTTGTAGCCATGCTCTGGACTGAAACAAGGACCACCCCTACGTCATAATACAGGCATCTATCACTAACTGGAGGAACATCCAAGTAGACATTCCAGACAGCAGTTGAATAAATGGGTCTGGAACCAAAGAGCCACATCTAGGCTGACAAGATGAATGTACACGTTATCAGAAGATATATACTTAGACTATGGCAGATGGAGAAGCTATTCCAGGGAAAATATGTAGATTGAAGAAATAAAATGGTCATTATCAAAGCCCCAAGAAACATCAGGATAAAGGAAGAAGGCTTCATAAAAGGCTGAGAAAGAGAGGCTACAAAGGTAGGAGGCATCCATGAGCGTGTAACATTACAGAAGACAAGATGGTATAATGTTTAAAGGAAGGAGTTGTCAACAGAGTCAAATGTTACCAAGGAAACAAAGTCCAATCTGCATCAGGGAGTCAGTTTCCTGCCTAAATGCCTTCAGAGACTCACCTTTCCCAACAGAGAAATGTTCACAAGCATGGTGTAACAGTCGGTATCTGCTAGCGACACAAAGGACACAGTAAGTATTTTAAAGAGCGGGTGTTTAATGGTAGGAATTGGTTACATAAGTGTCAGGAGCAGAAAGGGAACAAGTCAAACTCTCGAGATTAAGACCTGTGGAGAGCAAGCCTTACTGATAGACACCTAAAGGGAAAAGATGGTGTTTCCAAAACTCAAGAGCTGGGAATTCAGGCTTCTCGGAGGAAGCTCTGGAAAGCTGGCACTCAGCTCACTGAGGGAGAAGAATTCAGCAGAGGTTTGGATTATCAAGGGATTTTGAGGTGCATCTGGGGAAGGATCAGAGGGCAGCCGGCTCCCTGATGGCCAGTGGAGTTGCCAGCCAGCTGCTGCTGGCAACCATGGGGCATGGAAAGTGGAGCCAACTAGAGAAACGTGGACCGCATAGGGAAACAGGGAGGAAATCCACTTTCTCCTTCTCCCAACTCTCCAGCCTCTTTCTAGTGCCTCCCAATGGCAAAACCTAACAGAAAAGCAATTGGCAAAGGAGTCCAGAAAATGCAATTTGCAAAGTCCTTGGTCCAGCACCACAAATCATGTGGAAGAGGCTAGATTTGTTGCTGAAAGATAACAGACTTTTAAAAACCAGCCCCCCAGGTGCCTGTGTGGCTCAATCAGTTGAGCATCTGGCTTCGGCTCAGGTCATGATCTCACGGTTCATGGGTTCAAGCCCCACGTTGGGCTCTGTGCTGACAGCTCAGAGCCTGGAGCCTGCTTCCGATTCTATAGCTCCCTCTCTCTCTGACCCTCCCCTGTTCACACTGTCTCTTCTGTCTCTCAAAAATAAAAAATAATAGTAATAATAATAAATAAAAACATTAAAAACCAGCCTTCATGGCATACAAAACCCTGTATAATCCGCATCCACAAAGCAATGTAGCTTGAGCTGGAAAATGCAGCTTTACCATTTACCAGCTATACAAACAAGAGCAAGTTAAATGCACCTAAGCTTCTATTTCCTCTTCTACAACATGGAAATACAATAGTTCATCTCTCCTGTTATGCTACATATAGGATCCTGAGAAACCCCATGTTCTACCAAAGTCACACACTAAAGATAAAAGGACCGAAGGGAAATTTAAAATTGGGCAGGTCTCTCCAAAGCTGTGAAGCATGGCAGCCAGAGAATGAACAAAAGCAATCGTTGGAATCTCAGGAGGGGAGTCAGAGGCCCAAGGCAGGTCATTCAGTACACATGAAGGCTGCTTCTGGGGATATTTGTAAAACATAAAATTACAGAGCAGAGATAGTATCCTGTTATGCGTGAAGAAAATGGAGACATTAGTGGAGCTCTGAGCCAGAGGAGCTCAGAATGGAGAGAGAGGGACGCGTCCCTGCCTGGAGCCAGGAGCCTGCGCAGGCTGAGCTCTCTGGAGAGGCCCCAGGGCAGGCTCTCAGTTTTACTTTTCTTAAAATAGAACAGTGGGGGCCCCAGCCTAAGCGATAGCTGAACTGAAGGCTTTCTCATCTCCTGCTGAAAATTCTAATTTTGCTCCTGCTCTTCCAATTCCCTTCTCTGGAGGGGGAGATCGTGTTTCAACCAACCCAACTGCATTATACTAAAATCATTCCCCTATTTTTCCAATCACGTGCGGGTGAATTGGTGTTACAGTAACCCGTAGTATAACAAAGCAAACTCTACCAATATTCAGGGTTTTGTAAAAAAGTGAGTAAGAGACAGCCTATGAAAATAGGCCCCTAGAATACAGAGCCCCTAGGATGTAGTAGCATTGGTGCTGTTGTTCTTATGCCCCCAAAATCTTCTTCAGCTGCTTTCTCTCGGGCAAACTAAGCTCCAGCCAACCAAGACTACTTGTAGTAGTAGTGCCTGCAGTGTACCCTTGCAGTTCCACACATCTGCATGGCCAAATGTCCACCAGTCCCCCACCGGCCATCCGCAACCCACGTGGGCTGGCTCACTCCCATTCGCTGAGACTCGCCAGCCTGGACCCTTACAGAGTTCCAGGCATTGCTCTCTAAGCACTCACTGCACTGCAGGCTGCTCCCCCAACAAGATCTGGAGTGGCTAGGGAGCAGGCATTGTGTGTCACACACCTCTGGAGCCCCAGGGAAACAAGAGGCACCTTTGGCTGATGACTAGGTTTCCAGGAGGGGAGTGGCAGGCAATAAGCCTGGGATGAGATTTCGGAGGGCCTTACATGCCCAATTCTGGAATTCAGATTTTATGTGGTCAATGTTGGATTACCTGTGAAGGCTTATAGCAGGAACAGCCAAAACTAGCCCTCAGACAAATGAAAAAGGCATCTATGAGTCAGATGGATGAGCCGAGGGAAGACGAGGGACTCAAAACAGCTTAGGAGGCTAGTGCTGTGGGATGAGCAGAAGCAACAGACGGAGCAGGGAAGCCAGAGGGGGAAAGAAAGAAGATAGTCCTAGAGATAGAAGCTTCAGCACTGGACACTTGTTTAGATGAGGAGAAGAGTCGAAAGTAACTCCCAGAGGGCGCCTGGGTGACTCACTCCGCCTAAGCATCAGACTCTTGGTTTTAGCTCAGGTCATAATCTCGTGGTTTCGTGGGTTCAAGTCCCATGTCAGTCTCTGTGCTAGCGGCAGGGAGCCTGCCTGGGATTTTCTGTCTCCCTCTCTCTTTCTGCCCCTTCCCCACTTGCTTTCACTCTCTTTTTTTCTCTCTCTCTTTCTCTCTCTCAAAATAAATAAATAAGCTTAAAAAGAGGGAACTCCTAGATTTTATGCATAGGTTTCTAGAAGGGTAGTGGCCCGGATTTCAGAAAGAGGAGGCAGAGAGTGTTCATTGGAAGTCGGGAGAAGTTGAGTTTGATTTCACTAAGGTGGTGTTTCAGTGGCTAATGGGGAGAACCTACATTTTAGCTCTTCTCAGCTCAAGTTAAACCGTACGATTAATAAGTCTTTTTTTTTTTCAAGTTAATAAGTCTTAAACGTTGACATCCAGGGGCATGTGAGTGGCTCAGTCAGTTAAGTGTATGACTCTTGGTTTCTGCTCGGGTCATGATCTCATGGTTGGTGAGATCCAGCCCGGAGCGAGGCTCTGTACTTACAGTGTAGAGCCTGCCTGGGATTCTGTCTCTCTCCCTCTCTCTCTACCTCTCCCCTGCTTGTGCACTCACTCTCTCAAAATAAATAAACTTAAAAAAGCGTTGATATAAACAAGCCTCTCCAATGGCAAAAAAAAAAAAAAAAGTCCTTGTGCTCCGCGCTTCCCTCCCTTGACTTAATACTAAACTGACACAGGTTTTCCCCACTATCTGAAAGTATAACGCTCCTATGAAAACCTTTCTAAAACAAAATAGAATAAAGCAAAGAAGCAATAACCATTAATTTTTATGAAAGAAGCTTCGAGCTCTCCCAGACCCCAAAAATAACCTCCAATAGGCTTTTCGGATACATCAGGACACATCTTGCCAAGAGACGCACAGAATCAATGGAGATAAAGATGCTCACAGACGGTTCAAAGCTATGGCGGCTTGACACTGAGATTCCAAGTGTAGTTCTGACGGAAGGCGCTTGGTGGCGCCACTCTCCCTGCTCAGGGCGCACACCGCCTCCGTTCAGGCTGGCTGCAAAATATATCCTGACGGCTATTTTCACTTTTCACCTTTTTTTTTTCTTTCATAGAAGCAAATACCCTCTTTGGATTTCCTTCGGTTTTCAAAAACAGATACTAACACTGATCTTTCACAAAAGTGAGGTGGCATAGCGCAGAGTTTTGAAAAGTATTGTCTGTTTCTAGACACTTGCTTGAGATCATTTCTCAAGGCAATGGAAAAAGAGGTTGCAGTGAGAGCTGGGAAATTACCATGAGGAAGGAGGACTAGGGACAGATGTCGGGGCAGGAGACCGTGGGGGAGGGCAGGTAGGGACATGAGCACAGTGCCAGGTCTCCGGACTCTGCAGCCAGCAGCATGCCAGCCCAGCAAAGCGATGGCATTAGGGAGACCAGACTAATGCCCCTGTCTCCAGACTGCTGATATGAGGGAGCTGCCGTCATGAAACAGAGCTGCCCTTTTCTGCCCTCCCGTTCCCTGCCTGGGACACCCACCTCCATCCTCCACCCACATCCCACAGTCAAAAAGTCCAGGAATGTAGGTCTCTGCTTAGGAATTTTTTTTTAAGTTACAAAATATTACACCAGTAATCAATGTTCCCCATAGAAAAATATTCTCCTCACCATCAGATAAATACTGTTTGATATCTGGTCTTTTATCAGAAATTTTGTATTCTTGGCATATGTGTGAATATATGTATTCCCCAGATTTCAGGGGAAAAAATAAGGAGCTGTCTTCTGAAGCCGTTACTGCATGGTTTCCATTAACCATTTCCATAACTTCCTTGAACAGTTTGGAGTCTGACTTTGACGACCCACCCAACTGAGGGTCTAGAATAAGCAGGTCAGGTGCTTGCAGACTCTAGTGGTTCACACACCCCAAATGAGGGGGCTTTCTCTTGAGCAACTCCATGTGCAGAGTTTTAGCCAGGGGAGTCCTAGGTTTAGCCAGTGGGAAGGCCCCACATCCTTGGGACTATTTCAGGCTCTTAGTGTGTTCCAAATGGGTGGACTGCAGGGGACAAGCATTTTGCAAGAGACTGGGGTGGCAAGGGGAGCTGGAGGGGGGAGGTTTGGTGAAGGGAGAAGAAGGAAGAAAATTTTTAAAAACCCTCTCATTTGAAAAATGCTCACTGGGCAACAGTCAGTCACAGCAAGGCCTCCATATGAACCATCCACCCCTTTATTGTTTTTAAAGTTTATTTATAAGAGAAAGAGAGAGAGAAAGAGAGAGGGGAAGCGCACTATGAACAAGGGAGGGGCAGAGAGAGCAAAGAGAGAGAAAATTCCAAGCGGCCTCGACCTTTTGTCAGCACAAAGCCCGATGTGGGGCTCGAATCCACTAACCATCAGATCATGACCTGAGCTGAAATTAAAATGGGACTGTTAGCCAGGTGCCTCATCCTTTATATCAGAGGTCCCAAGGACCCAGGGGAGAAGCCGCTCTGCCTGCATCCTGTTGGTGGACTGGAACTTGACACTCTGAGGTCCTTTACCAGAACTTTTCAGAGACACCCAAAGAGACAAGCCAAGAGTCTAAAACAAGCTCCTTCAGAAGAACTGCAGGGGACACTATAGCCACCTTGCAGGTGTGAGCTGACAGTGAAGCTACTTCTTGCCTTCCCATGGAGGACCAGCAGGTGGCAGCAGAGCACAATGCAAATCGGGACCAGCCCGGAACTGTTTCCTAACCCCTTGGAGATTTGGAGTCCAGGGATCCTCTTTCCTCTTTCCTCACCCACAGCTATTCCAGTTTTCACACCCCAGTTAAGAGTACTTTCCTATGAGAAGCACAGTATTTGATAAGCGGCTTTCGATATTTATATGCCTTCAGGCCCGATTCCTTTCCTTACCAAGCCACTTACTAGTTCTGACTTGTTGGAAAGTTTACTAAGCCCCCATTTCTTCTTGGGGTTATTAACCATTATAAAGATTAAAATAAGAGGATGGTGTTAAATCATCAGCGCAACACTGGCCATATGGAAATTCCTCAGTAAATGTCAGTGATCTTGCCCCATCTAAGACAACGTAAAGTGAGATGAATAAAGAGATCATCTGTTATAAAGAGGTGCCATTTCAAAAGTTTAAAAGAAACAATGACTCTCAGGTCAAAATTTTTTTGTTAATTTATTTTTAACTCCAAAAGCAGAGCCAACGCTTCTTTGTCCTAAACATTTTGCTCAAAAATTGATTTTGTTCAATGTCATTAAGTGATAATTTACCAAAGACCTACTAGGTATCAGGCACTATCATAGATACTGGAGGTACAAATATAAGTAAAATATTTGATTTGTTAATGTTTTCTTGAAGATTTTATGTCTATGTGTATGTTTGTGGTTTTCTTTTTTATAGTATCTTTGTCTGGTTTTGATATTAGGGCATTTTAGCCTTTCAAGAGGAGTTAGGAAGTATTTTCTCCTTTTTTTGTTTTTTTTATTCTGGAAGAGATTGTGCAGAATTGGTATTATCTCTTCCTTTAAAGCTTTGTTGAGTTCACCAATGAAAACGTCTGGGCCTAGAGGTGTTTTGTTTGTTTGGTGGAAAGATTTTTAAAGCAAATTCGATTTCTTTAATAGATATAGAACTAGTTGGGTTCAGTATTTCTTTCTTACTAAGCTTTAGCTGTTTGTGTCTATCAAAGAATTGGTCAAGTTTACGGAAGTTTCCAAATTTTGATTGTGTGCTAGTCTGAGAGAGCAGAAAATAATACCCAGAAAACCTAGAAAACGGCTGCCTTTGCAAAGTGCCTAGCTTAAGATATGACAAGGAGACCTGAGCTTCTGAGATTAGGCTTCCAGCAATTCACTATGTGTTCATTTGGGGGAGGGGGGGAAATGGATTTACTTTGTTCCAGGCACTGTCCTAGGCATGAAGGATATAGAATTGAAAGAACAATGCCATCCCTTCGTAAAGCTTATAAGTTTATATGGTAGTGAAATATACAAACAAGAAAGTAAGCAAGACAAATATTAATACAGCTTTGGTTAGAGGATGGTTTACAAAAAAAAGAAAAAGGAAAGGCCTGAAAAGTCTCAACTTTAGATAGTTTGGTCTCGGATGGTCTCTGAGGTGAGAAAATTAATTCAAGCAGAGACCTGCCTGACGTGAATCAGTGCCCCATGCAAATGTGGGGGGGACAGCATTTACAGCCGACAGGTACTAAGTAAAAACCAGACTGTCATGTTCTGAGAATCTGACTCTGCTATGTTCTTATCTGGGTTAATGTATCTGACCTCTTGACAAGGATTTTGTTTGGTGTGTCCTTCTTTGTATGTGGGTTTTCATTCTCTTTTTAGTTCAGCTCATTTTTACATATACACATTTCTGCCACATTGAAAGAGATGTAGTTTTTTTTATTTCTACAAAAACAGCAAATTTATGAATCTCTACCTTTTTTCAGCTGAGAGGAAACTAAAAAAGTCTCTCTACGCTTCTGTATCTCCTCTTTCCCTTTCTCCCCACACTTACTTCCCTTTGCCTCAGAAGTTAACCTGTACGTTCTGCATCAGCACGGCTCCAGGCCTCTTTCCCTGGTTGGGTCTGACAAACGGAACCTCTGGGAGAAAAGTGGAGGGGAGGGGGGGAGGGAGGAGAGTCACCCGGAGGTAGTCCTCCCTCGGTTCTCTCCTCAGCTAGAGCTGAGACGCCTCCAGCTTTCTGTATCCCTCAACTCAAGCTCACTGCTGCTCTCAGGTGGCTTTTTCATATGTTCTCTGGTGGGAGCTCAGTCCACTCATCTTTTCGGACCTATGGGTGGTAGCAGTTTGGCTGTTACTTTCTTGACACCCTTATGAAAAACAGAGTCCAATGTCTTAGCGGAAGAGGTCAATTGGAATGAATCTATTAATGGGCAACCTGCTCAACCATCTTTGTCATACCCTCCTCGGAAGACCAGAGGACACTCCTTCACCAGTTCAAAAAACGTCTTTTTGAAGGGGGACCTGCATCTTGAAGAGCTCTGTGGTGACTGTCCTCTGAGGCTGAGGCTGGAAATGACTGTGCAGTATGATGCAATGGCATGGAGTTCCTGATTTCCAAGGGGGAAAACAGGATACTGGTGTGGGATGGCCAGATGATGGCACTTCAGAATCAGTGACAAAGTGGCACCAATAAGGAAGAAGGAAATACAGGAAGTTAATCAGAATGCTTAAAAGTAGCCTTAAACAAGCAAAAGAAAGAAGATAGCTAGGAAAATAAAGAACAAAAGAATGAAGATTAAAGCATGAGAATCAATATCTTTTTTCATTGAATTTGGGAGGAAAGCTGTCTACATTTCATGCAGTCATCAACTTGGTTTGAAAGACTTGGGTGGGAGCTGCTACCCTTCTGGGAGACCATCAGGCTCTAGAAGATAAGAACCCTCAACTTGAATCTAGTAGGAGCACCCACTGCAGCTCCCAGGGTGTTAATGGTGGCCTCTGCAATTGCCCCTTGAGGGGGGAGGGACTCCAATGGCTTCCCCTGGGCCTTGCCAACCATAATGGCTCCCACTCCTTGGGGCAGAAAACAAACATGGTGATTCTGATGGTTACAAAGAAAGCCTATTTTCACTAAATAATCTGGAACTAGGTAAAGAAACACAAGATAAAGCTGAGGCTCAGGCCAAGATTCCGCCTCTCAGTCATCTCCATAAACTCTAAACTATGAAACTCAAGGGTGTTTCTGATCTCTGGGAATCAGTGTTAACTCAGACCCAGTCTATAATCATGCCTGGAAGAATCATTAATTTGATAAATGGCTACAGTTGTTCTCAGTTGAGAGTCTTTGGTTCTGCAAACTGCCTTTGTTCTAGGAACTTGGTAAGAAGCTGTGACTCGCTACCGTGGGTCCTCATGTCTTCTCAGCAAACCCCCAGTTTTTCTTCCTATATATGTAAGCAACACCTTACTCGGCTGTCCATTTACTTCATTTCTAGAGGCCCTGGGATCAGCGAGCCACCACTGCAGAACACTGTGCTTACAACAATCTGGCAATTCCACATTCCCTATCAGGTTAGCAGGGATGATACCACAGAAGAGGAAAGAGTATTTTGGGTTAAAGATCTGAGGGTGAGCTCATTCTTAGGCTAGAACATGAGAAATGCCTGAGGATTATTAGAGGTCCCCACTATTTGGGTTTATTGATTTCAAGGGAGAGGTTGTGAATTTGTGCTAAGGATTAAGGTTTACACTCTAGTGTCTATATCAATAAAACATTTGCAAGGTTTGACAGAGAAATTTCACCTTGTGAACTAGTCAACATCTTTATTATTGTTTGATACAGTCAGTTTACCCACATGCTTACTAATTTATTAGATGAAGACTATATCTTGTATCCCCCTCTGTCCTGGGTTCCATTTCGTTCTTATCATATCATATGGTGGTCCCTCCAGTGAAGGTCTATCATGGTAAACGCTAAGTCCAGTGTTATTTTCTCTCATGACACAACAGATATTATTCTATTCTGGTTTCCACTCCAGCTTTTGAGAGTCTTTCAAAAGTTTAATTGTCCTTCTTTTATAGATTGTTATTTTTTTTCCTCTGGTTTCTTTTAGTATCTTTTCTTTGTGTTCATAGTTTGGAAGCGTCATCAGATATCTGGATAAGGATTTAATTTTATTCACAATTTGGGCCAGTGATTCCCAGATCTTAAAATTCATGTTTTGCAATTCCCAGCCATTATGCATGAGCACCTCTACCTTGGCCAAGTCCTAGGGAATCCACACTGTGTATAGGCGAATTCATCTAGAGAGCTGCTGCATACCCTAATCATCATAACGTAGACAACACACACCTACAAAAACACCATCCTGACCTGATTCAAACAACTCATCCAAAGTTCAATTTTAGCTTCTGCTAACATCTTGCCATTTCTACAGAGCCAATGGCTACATTTTTCAATGTGTGCATTCTGTAGCATATGCCTCCCAAAAGATGCTACTCCTTAAGTACATAACGTTTCACAGGTAATGATCCTAATTTGTTAGCTATTTTAAATAGGACTAACATTACATATCTATAAGGGATTTTTATTTTAGGAAACTAATTTTCTCACGTATAATGCATGAGAGTCCTATATTTTTCTGACTTTAGGTGTATATATTTCTGATGACGTTAAGGGTGACATAGCAGACCCCCATCTCTTATACCTCCAGGTACTCTCTGGCAGGAATCCCTTCCTTCTAGGCCTGATTCTTCTCCCTAAAACTTTTCTCTCTTCTACAACGCTATACTCCCCACAGCACCTCTGTTAATTCTCCAGCACTCTTGGCCTATAAATCTGGCTGAGCTATTGACTCCAGCTGTAAATCTCAACTGGGAGCAGTTTGTTTGCCGCGTCTTTATGACCAGAGTATGCAGCGCAGACAGTCTTGTACCAGGCAGCGCTGGCCACATATTGCTGACATTGCCACAAGGAGAAGCGAGGGAACTGGAATCTGTCGATTTGCTACAAGGACTCTAATGGGTCAGTTGCCCTGGAGAAAATAATTAACATTTTTCACTTCGAGTGCCCTCTACTGCAGACGGAACATCTCCCGGCTCAGGGACAATAACCACTCCCAGGCACCTCTCACCCACTTCACCAAGATTTTATTTCCTTACAGCACTTTCCTACTCAAATAGCCTCGTTTAGGAGACAGGGATCATCTCTTCCTCAGATCTTTTGACAAAACTCTGAAGTTTAAAGGCTGTAACGATGCTGTATGTCAGGGATGTGGGGGTGCCCTAGAGCACATGGCACTCAAGATGACCTTCACCTTAAGTTCCCTCCCACTCCCATCCCAATGAAGAGGCCACAGGTAATTCTTCCCACGGTGACAGTGACAAGAACCGCAAGCATCTAAGCATAAAGACTATATAATAGTGGTGCTGGAAATTACTGAAACTAATTACACTATCTTCTTCTTCTGTTGTCTAGACTGGGGAACATAGAGAAGAGCTTGAATCTACACCTATTCAGAAACAGAGATGCCACAAGAGGCAGCCTGAGTGGGGTCCGGGGAATAATGAGGTCAGCATCATCTGGCACTGCCTCAGGCTCTGACTGACATCCAGCTCTAGCTCCAATCTTGAGTGGAAGTAGTTTTCCAGAGAGGCAGGTGCTCATGGATCACCACTGAAAAATGAAGAGGGGCAGACTTGGAGCCCAGAACCTCAGTCCTAAGGCAATTAAGAATGCAAATTTTTAATGTTTTTTTATTTATTTTTGAGAGACAGAGAGAGACAGCGCAAGCAGGGGAGGGTCAGAGAGAGAGGAAGACACAGAATCTGAAGCTGGCTCCAGGGTCTGAGCTAGCTGTCAGCACAGAGCCCAACACGGGGCTCAAACCCACGAACCGTGAGATCATGACCTGAGCCGAAGCCGGACACTTAACCGACTGAGCCACCCAGGTGTCCCAAGAATGCAATTTTTTAAGTAAATCTAAAATATTCTCATTTGTTCTGTGACATAACATCAGTTCTGTAGAGGTGAAAAATTTCACACTCAATTTGAACCAACTCAAAGTGGTGATTAGGAGAGATCCTAGCATACAAAAATTTATTGAGTTTGGGAGATTTGTGTTAGGTTTGAAATGATAAGATTGATAAAGTGGCTCTCTTGCAGCTTCACTGTTCCCAGAATATTGGGAAACACACCCAATGTTTCTAGATCTGGCTGGCTAAGGTATTTTCTGAAAATAAATACTTATTTCCTTAAATTGGCATAACTATTCTTTGAAATCAAAAGAGCTTATTTTACTCAGAAATATGCAACATCTTCAGGTATAAGATGGGGTCTAAAACTGAATAAAGTACAACCCGAAGGTACCTGTGTACCTAAAGCAGAAAGTGGGTAGACTAGATATTCTCAGACAGATATCCCACTGCAAAACAGCTACTGCCCTATAAAAAGTTAATGAAATCTTCAAGGTCAAAAGTCTTGAAAACGGATTAAAAATTCTTGAAACCAGAAAGATAAGAAAACCAAAATTCAGATAAGAAGTTCAGATAATAAAAAATAGAGAACACCGAGATTAATTTGAGTTTCAAGTGAAAAATATATATATTGCAGGGGACATACTCATACTAAAAATTATTTTCATTATTTATCTGAAAGTCGAATATAACTAAGCGGTGTGAATATTATGTGACAACCCTATCCCCCGGCCCATTGGTTAATGTGTGTAAGGTACTGGGAAATGAGGGTCTGCCATTGCAAACAATGGGAGCGAACCCTGAGAGCTTCAGGAAAACACTAGGACCCTCTTTCTGTCCAAGGAAACCAACATAAAAATGCATTTGTCTTTCTTACATCTCTAGGTAAAGAAAAAAAAAAAACACATGGCTCTAATGTCTCTCCATGAGAGACATGGGACTGGAATTTGAATTTGTATTAATAGAGTAGTGAGTGAAACTGTAAGCTGAGAAATTAAAGTTCAACATGATTGGTAGCACTCCTGATGCCAGATATAAGAATATGCAAATCCACACTAAGGAAGTCATCCTTAACTCACATCTCTTAAAGTTTCCAAAAACAAACTTCAGCCAACTAATTCCATAATGAAAAATCCACAACTTAAAAAATATACATGAGTAAACAAGTCACTATGAGTTAGAGCTAGCAGAAATAATCAATTTAGAAGAACTAGGACTTCATTTTTTGTAACTAGAACTTCAAATATTGGCATTATCAGCTACAGAATATATGACAATTACCAATAAGTTACATTAAAGTAGATGTTGAGAGTTAAAAAAAATAAACATTAGAACAAGATACAATGAAAATGACTAAAAATTAATAACTCAAGCAACAATAGATGTTGGTGAGGATGCAGAGAAAGATGAACCCTTTGGCACTGCTGGTGGGAATGCAAACTGGTGTAGCCACTCTGGAAAACAGTATAGTGGATCCTCAAAAAACTAAAAGTAGAGCTACCCTACTAGCAATTGCACTACTAGATATTTATCCAAAGGATTAAAAAATGCTGATTTGAAAGGGAACATGCCTCCCAATGTTTATAGCAGCACTACTGACAATAGCCAAAGTATGGGAAGAGCCCAAATGTCCATCGACTGAAGACCGGATAAAGAAGATGTGGTATATGTATGCAATGGGATATTACTCAGTGATCAAAAAGAATGAAATCTTGCCATTTGCAGCAACACAGAAGGAACTAGAGTGTATTATGTTAAGCAAAATGTTAGAGAAAGGCAAATATATGATTTCACTCATATGTGGAATTTAAGAAACAAAAGAGATGAACACAGGGGATAGGAAGCAAAAATAAGATAAAAACAGGGAACCAAACCATAAGAGACTTGAATACAGAGAACAAACTGAGGGTTGCTGGTGGGGTGATTGGTGGGAAGATAGGCTCAATGGGTGATGGGCGACGGGCACTAAGGAGGGTCCTTGCTGGGATGTGCACTGGGTATAATATGTAGTTGATGAATCACTAAATTCTATTTTTGAAATCATTATTACCCTCTATGTTAACTAACTTGGATTTAATTTTTTTTAATGACTAGAAGATTTGAAGAAGAATTCCTCAAATTAAAATATGTCATTAAAATTTACAACTCAATAACCATATGGTAAGGCTAGGCTGCTGTAACAAAAATACCCAATAATAACTCAGTGTCTTAAAGGAGACAAACTGATTTTCTTCTCATATAATAGTCTAGGGGAACATTTGAGGGACACATTAAACTCCAGTTCATTTGGCCATTCAGGGATACAATGTCCTGCTTCATTATCCTCTTCATCCTTATTTTCATCTACATTTTGGGGAGTGGGTGATCATGGGTTCCAGCTAGTCACAAGGGAGAAGAGAGAACAGAGGAGGTATGACTAGGCCCTACCTTCCCATCCTGGAAGTGGTATACATCTTATCTCTTCATGGTATATGGACAGAAACTTCAATTCAAGTATGCCCCTTGGCAATTCACCCTCTCACTCCACTCAACCCACCGACCCCAGGCAAATACTGATCCACTTTCTGTAAGATTACTTTGAATTTCCTAAAATTCCAAATAAATAAAATCATTTGATAAGTACTCTGTTCTTTTGGTCTGGTTTTTTTTTTTAATCAGTAAAATTATGCTAAGACTCACCCACGTTACTGTGTATATTACAGACTAAGTACTTAAACTGCATTTCACATATTTTTGTTGTTGTTTTTGGTTTTTTTTCATAATATTTTGTTGTCAAATTGTTTTCCATACAACACCCAGTGCTCTTCCCCTCAAGTGCCCTCCACCATCACCACCACCTGTCTTCCCCCCTCCCCGCTCCCCCCCAACCCTCAGTTCATTCTCAGCATTCAATAGTCTCTCAAGTTTTGTGTCCCTCTCTCTCCCCAACTCTCTCTCCCTCCTCCGTTCCCCCTGGTTCTCCATTAGGTCTCTCCTATTTTCCTGCTAGACCTATGAGTGCAAACATATGGTTTCTGTCCTTCTCTGCCTGGCTTACTTCACTCAGCATGACACCCTCAAGGTCCATCCACTTTCCTACGAAGGGCCATATGTCATTCCCTCTCATTGCCATGTAGTACTCCATCGTGAATATATACCACATCTTCTTGATCCATATTTTGATATGCAGCTCAACACTGCTTTAAAAACCAAACCTTTTCCATTTTCCCTTCCCCCTTCCTCAGCATATTGGCTTGGTTTTCTAGTCTGTGGTTCCGATACTGTTATGTGCTGTTCCAGCTGACTCTCACTAATGGGATCTGTGTCCTTGTGTAAGTGACTTCGTCAATAACCATATGTTCCTGGGAATTTTGATGTCCTCTGGGTCTAGGTTGAAGGTGGATTTGCCCAGAGGCCATTTATATTTGCTTCTGTACTGTACCTAGCGGCTCAACCAAGCTGGAGCTCTTGAAAGTAAATATTCAAGCTTCTTTTTCTGGACCACAAAAGTGGCATAAATTCTGGCCTAAAATCCATGTGAATGAAAATCTGAAAAAATAAATCTGAGTGAATACAAACTTGAAAGTAGGTTGCCTTTTTTTTTTTTTCCTTCTATTTTTTCAGCGTGGTCAAGAACAATGACTGAGATACCAATACAAGCCCTACCACCCTTCCGTGCAGAGCGATTTTATCTCGGTCACTTCTGAGATCTTCTATTTATGAAAGATCTACCCAATATTTTTTTTCTTACATGTTTTCCCTTTCAAAACTAGGCTATAGGTCAGGGAGATCAGTTAACTCCAATGTTAGCATACTCCTCTGGAATTTACCTGTTTTTCCTTCAATGTAGCCATACATTAAAATGATTTTTTTTTATTTTTTTTAATGTTTTTTTTTTTGAGAGAGAGAGAGAGAGACCGCATGAGCAGGGGAGGGTCAGAGAGAGAGGGAAACACAGGATCTGAAGACAGCCTCCAGGCTCTGAGCTAGCTGTCAGCACAGAGCCCAACACGGGGCTCGAACCCACGAACTGTGAGATCATGACCTGAGCTGAAGCCGGACGCTTAACTGATTGAGCCACCCAGGCGCCCCTAAAATGATTTTTTAATCTAGCAATTGTTTTAGATATGCTATATTGGGAGAGATTTCTCAGCTGGCGTACTGTATTGCTGGATAAAGAAAGCTTTTACGTTACTTTTGAGGCATAGATGCATAGATGCAAATAATAGCTATTTGCTAACAGATAGTTGTTTTCAGGTGTTACAAATGGAGAATTAAAGCAGTATATTCATGTTCTTTAAAGTGCACCATGATTGCCAGATGTCCTATACCTGAACTAATTTGATAAC
The DNA here is from genome assembly GCF_006229205.1 of Suricata suricatta. NCBI lineage: Eukaryota > Metazoa > Chordata > Mammalia > Carnivora > Herpestidae > Suricata > Suricata suricatta. The sequence continues at coordinate 89,261,322 of NC_043707.1, forward strand.
CACTGGTACATTAAAGAGATTAAAGCAACAGTAACTAATATTGTCAGAGGGCTAGTCTGTCATACGGTAACCATATATTTTGTTTGGTCAAACTGGGACACTTATAAGAGTGAAAGGGGTCATTAAATATCTGTAAAGGCAGACCTGGACAGGCACAGTGGGATGTATCACCGCCTACTTATAAACACACATCTAAAGCATGAAGTTTAGAGCACCTACCACGTTACTATTCCACAGAATCGAAGATGGTTCTTGGAAGAATTTAATATTGCATGTATGATATGAATTATTTGTCTTATTATTTAGGAAGATACAAGTTAACAGTTTCCTCCCCAAATTTTTTAATTGACAGGCAACGTTGGGCACCTAAATACTGTTGTAATAACATTTTTCAATACTTTTAACTACAGTTCAAAGACCCAAAGGATTCTTTTTTACAAAAACTTAATGACACTAAAATTGCTCTAGAAAGAATATCAATGAAGTATAATGAGCAGGGCTGAGGAATCCAGCGATCCAGATATTAAGACATATTGAGTAGCTGGTGATAACTAACAAAGCTGGTACCAGATGAAAACAGATTGAACAGTCAATGAGAAAGAATAGGAAACCCAAAAATAAATACAAATATACTTGAGAATTAATAAATGATAAATGTTACAGTGGGCCTGGATGGCTCAGTCGGTTAAGCATCCAACTTTGGCTCAGGTTATGATCTCACAGTTTTAAGTTTGAGCCCCATGTCACGCTCTGTGCTGACAGCTCAGAGCCTGGAGCCTGCTTCGGATTCTGTGTCTCCCTGTCTCTCTTTGCTTCTCCCCTGCTCGTGCTCTGTCTCTCTCTGTCTCTCAAAAATAAATAAACATTGAAAAATAATAATAAATGATAAATGTGACATTTTATGTGAGGGGGGAAATGGTTGTTCTCCCAGAATCAAATTGTGTTGGCACAACTGAGTGCCCCTTTGGGAAAAATAAAAGCTAGGTCATCATTCCATTCCCTATAGCAGAATTAATTCCAAATAAATTAACAATATTCATTCCAAAATAACAGCACAAAATACCAGAAAAAGTAGTTATTAAGGAAGTCACAGGACAAGAAACTTCTTTAGGATAAAGGGAAATTATCCCAGATAGAAGCACAGAGATTGAAGAAGGACTAGACTACACTACAAAGGGTAGATTTGAAAGACTATTTACTGCTATAAGCAACAATGTAACAACACTTTAGATGTTTATGAAATACACGGAAATCAGTTATATGACAAAAGTAGCAAAAGTGGCAAAAGAGGGATTAAACATTACTTAAAATCATCACATATTACAGAAGTGCAAACTGAAACCACGGGAAACCGGTACACAGCCATCAAAATGGCTAACACTCAAGCGGCTGACAGATGAGCGTTGAAGCGGCAGGACCCTTCCGCCGTTACTGATGCCGGTGTAAGTTAGTTCAACCACTACTTGACAGTATCTATTAAAGCTAAATTAGGACCTAGTCTGCATTCAGCAATTTTATCCCGGGTAAATACTCATGGGGAAATGTGTAAAACGTCACCAAAGTCTTGGGTACTTTACAGTCTATGAGCTATATCTCAATTAAGAAAAACTAAGATCACATATGTAAAAAATAATTACAAGAAATCAATAAAATGACAATAATTCAATAAGGAAGAGGCAAAGAATATGAAAGCAGAGAAAACTGAATGGCTTATAAATGTGAAAATATGCTCCACTTCATTCAAGATGAAATTAAAATTTCAAAAAGATACATCAGACAATTTGAGTTGATTTCTTACACTTGCAACCAATAGTCCTGACAAGTAGATTTGCAACACTATGCCAGTACAACTATGTACAAGAATGCTCACTTCAGCACTGAACAGAAAATTTTTTTAAAGTTTAAAAAAAACCCAAAACCCCACAAGTGTTCACCAAGTGTAAACTTTACATAAATCATTGTACTTTGATATAGTGGGACACTATTGAAACACTACAAATAATGAAGTAGGTATATGTGGGTTTATATGGCAATATCACCAAGATATATTAAGGGAAAAGGGTAATTTTATGACAGCAAGCAGAATACAACTGCAACTATATGAATTTTTCAAAAGATATGTGACTAATAATCACAGGATATTTGGAAGAATAAGAACTGAGGGCTGAGAGACACTGTGCTTTTTATCTTATATTTCTCTATACTATTTGAAATTTTTCCAGTGTGTATTTTGTTCTATTTACATTTTAAAATCAGAAAGCATGAGAAAGAATGAAATATGCCCATTTGTAGCAAAGTGGATGGACCTCGAGGGTGTCATGCTAAGCGAAATAAGTCAGGCGGAGAAGGACAGATACCATATGTTTGCACTCAAAGGTTTAACAGGAGAAACCTAAGGGAGGACCATGGGGAGAGGAAGGGGGAAAGAGAGTTGGGGAGAAAGAGGGACACAAATCATGAGAGACTGTTGAATACTGAAAAAGGAACCGAGGGTTGAAGGGGGAGCTGGGGGAAGAGGGGTGGTGGTGATGGAGGAGGGCACTTGTGGGGAAGAGTGCTGGGTGTTGTATGGAAACCAATTTGACAAACTATTAAAATAAATAAATAAAAACCCCAAAAAATCAGAAAGCATGAAATAGAATGTATCTGAATACTAGCCCTCACAGTGGTTAAAAATTCAAACTGCTAGAAATGTTCACAGATCACTAAATCAAGATTTCTTAAGGAAATAAACTAAAGAGCTCTTGATGTTTAAAATGAGAAATTTGTCATCACAAGGGGGTATGATGCCAACAAAAATTTGGTGTGCGGTAACGTATTGCGTAGGTACCAGAGACAGTAACTATTAAGGGAGATCCTTGCATCTAAAATGTTTCCAAATCCCTTTCAAAGGCAAGGCATTAGGTAACTATTTTGAAGATACAAAGGCTAACAATGCATAAGAATTTTATATTAACTACATAAACTACAAAGATTACTTCTTTGTATTTTCAAATCTTTACTGAAAGGAATCATACAATAGATGAAATAATTCTAAGATAAATTTATAACTATTTGGACTTTCCATTTCTTGAAATTCTGACATTGCTTATGATTTATAATAAAAAATGAAAATATTCACAGTTGTCAGCTACTTTGCTTTATTATGACTTTAGGGACATATAGAAGAATTAGAATAATTACATTTTATAAAATGATTCTCAGCACTTAGGTTTATAACACATATTAATGTACCAATGGTGACTAAGAGAAAGTGTTAACTGCATGCCAAATACTTAATAACAAGTTTTAAAAGTACAACTTCTGCAATCTAGGTATTTCACTACAAAATTAGATACTTTCCAAATTCTTTCTCAGTTCCAGGGAATGAACATTATTTAAAATATCCTGTCAAGGTACTCACAAAATTGAATTTAATGCCAAACATCTGGAGTAGAATTAATTTTGAAAAATAGACATCTTTAGCAGCTTTCCAAAATAAATACTGATTGATAAACTTTGTATAAAAATAATTTGTTCAATATAAACACCCATGGAAACCGTTTTTTAATATAGTTTATTGTCAAGTTGGTTTCTATATAACACCCAGTGCTCTTCCTCACAAGTGCCCTCCTCCATGCCCATCACCCCCCTTCCTCTCTCCCCCTCCCCCTTCAGCCCTCAGTTTGTTTCAGTATTCAAGAGTCTCCCATGATTTGCCTCACTCCCTCTCCCTTACTCTTTTTCCTCCTTCCCCTCCCCATGGTCCTCTGTTAGGTTTCTCCTGTTAGACCCATGAGTGCAAACATATGGTATCTGTCCTTCTCTGCCTGACTTATTTTGCTTAGCATGACATCCTCGAGGTCCATCCACTTTTCTACAAATGAGGAGACCATTTTTGATGCTCATACGAATAACATGTAACAATGACTCAGTTCTAATGGAGACCTTTGTATGCGAAATTGCCCCCCCCCCAACGCTGTGACTGTGTGTAGGCATTTTATAGTTTTAACTTAATTGTGCAAGAAAAGGTAAAACTACTGACTTATCTAGTTTCCTTTTGTAAATGCTTCTTCACATTTTCTTTGGTGACTGCATTATTTTTTTCTCAAATGCATCTTTCCATAGTATAGTGGACACTTTTGTGTTTTTACATCTGAGAATGTGTTTTCTCAATAATAAATACTTTAGAAAAGTCCTTAACAATCAAGACGACCCTCAAAAGATGAACAGCAGAGCACATTTCCTTTTAAAACTACAGGAAGGAATTTGGAAAGAGGTCTTTTTCCATCATGTCTAGGTGACATATGGTTGAAGCTCGTCCTGATCCATTTAGCATGTTGTCCAACTCCACATGGGCCCTGTGGGCACAGCTCTGATGGCCTAGCTTGTATCCCAAGCCAACCAAAGTAGCTTTGGAATCTGGCATCGGTTTGTGAAGGAATTTTCTCTTCTCTCAGCATTTGAGGAGTCAAGGTGAATATTCCTAAGGGAATGTGACCATATGTTTGATATTTGGAAAGTCGGAATTGGTTTTATTGGAAAAGGAAGAGAGAAGATAGACACAGCTCATGCTCAGTGTTATAAAACCTTATTCAAGGTCCAGGATCACCCACTTGTTTGCAAATTTCATCCAAGTCCTCTTAGTACTTGAGACGAGGCTTCAAAATAAAAGAATATCTGCTCCTATTCCGCTTGTCCATATGTTGTCCATACTCCTCCAGCCCATCTCCAAATGGGAACACAGGGCTCCATCGGGAGACCCCTGCTGTTTCTGAAAACCACACCTTGATTTGTTTTCTTCTTTGTTTTGAGGGGTTTAACATAGGACACATATAATCTCATTAACTCTGACAAGTGATTTGTCTTATGTTGAAACTTGAGGCCATATCTCAAATTATTAACTTCTGAGTTTCTTTTCATTATGTTTAGATTTAGATTTAGAGAAACTGACTAGTAACTTGTGTTGCAATTCAAGGCCTTAAGTGAAATACTCCAAATTCCAGATTTATCCTAAGTTTAAAAGGGCAAACCCATATTTCAGCTTTTTTCTTCCTTAAAAATTTTTTGAAGGAAATTTTGGAAAGAAATGGAGAATATCGGACCATTCTGAAGTATAAAATGTTCTAAATTTACCTAAATTTTTATGAAAACCCATTATTTAGTGACAGATAATTTTCATTAAGACCCAATAACACATAGTGACATGTGCAGTGAAACAAACTTTCAAAAGTGAAAATCAGAGCCCTAACACACTGACACTGATAAGATCTAAATCTATAAATACCAGTAAGCTAAACTCTACCACCTTAGCCCTCTCCATGAAAGAACTTCCTTGGCATTTCAATATTTGAGATGTTTTCATTTGTTTTTGGAACTGAAGCTGTACTGGGATATCAATGATCTCATTAACATATTGTTACTAAATTTCTTTCTTAGACCTGCAGTACTGTGCTGGTCATGGCACTTCTGAATTCACTACCACATACACAGAGCATGGGGAAATCTTAGGCTGTTTGGAACATCCATCACTTTCTCTTCCCCATAGTCATGTAACCATGGGTCCCAGACAACAGAAAAATGTGCCTCAGTAGACATGCTCAGTGTTTAGTCTTTAACTCTCTTCTATACTGTACCTTCAATTAAACCTCAATATTCTACGAGCAGCATTAAAAATAATGGTCAATTTTGCCAGAACTTCCATACATGCAATAATGTCTTTCTGTTTCTGAATCATTAAACCACTTAAAACATCAGTGGGGGAAAAAAGTATTATCTCGATTTATCTTTGTAGGGACCTAAGGCTTTCATACCACACTATTATTCAGTGAGTTGATGTGAGCCCTCTGCCTTTCTCTTGTGAGAGCCACCTGGTGAGTATGTCAGATCCTCAGCAATCTCAACAATCCTTATGACAAGAAACAGCTTTATTGATTTCTAATTGAAAATGATCATAAGGTGTGAAAAAAATACCTGTGCCTACCTAGAACTGCTCATTTCACATGGCCACAACTAGAATAGAGAAAGGATGTAGGGTTTTATTCAGGGTAACAGTAAAATCAGCAGGATCCTCTCTCTGGCCAAGTATGAAATTGGTGTTGTTTAGCAATCTAATAGGCATATTACTGAGGACTAACGTATTTATTTTGATTATACTGATCATCATGAAATTCTTATTTATTGCCACTCAACATCTATTTCTGTGGTTTTCCTGATTTAGTTTGTTGCTCAATATGCTGTCTCAGAGTTTTCTTGCCACATCAAGAACTGAAACAATAAATATTAAAGTCTTTAAAGGCAAAAACAACATCTGTGTATTTCTCACTTCATTTTCATGCTGCATTATATTTCCACTTAACAAATTTTATTAGCTTGTGAGTCATTTTTTTAATGGATAGCAATGTAAGGTATAGGTTTAAAACATAATCACTAGCATTAAAAGATCTGGGTTTAAATCCAGATTCTGGTTCCATCATCCACTAATTCTGTGACCTTGGGAAAATTACTTAATCTCCTAATTTTTTTTTTTTTTTTGATACTGAGAGAGACAGAGCATGAGAGGGGGAGGGGCAGAGAGAGACGGAGACACAGAACTGGAAGCAGGCTCCAGGCTCTGAGCTAGCTGTCAGCACAGAGCCCGATGCGGGGCTCGAACCCACGAACGTGAGATCTGACCTGAGCCGAAGCCGGAGGCTTAACCGACTGAGCCACCCAGGCGCCCCTCTCCTAATCTTTAATAGGGGTGTTAGAGTAGTACCTGTCTCATACAATTATTTTAATAATTAATTGTGATAAAATATGGAAAGCTTTAACACAGTGAGTGGTTATATGAAAGAGAATGCTCAGTAAGTGAGAAAAAAAATAGTGTACAAGCAAGTGGGAATCAGGGAAGACCATGATTCCAGGCTGATAAACAGTAGCATTTAGTCATCTGACTGTATCAGAAAGCCACCACTGCAACATCTTTTATACAGAAGAGTTAAGCAGACACTATGTTTTCAAAATGCTTTTGTTGTCATCACAATGCTGTTTGTATTCTGGTATTGCCATTCTGATAGGTGGTTTCATTGCATATCTTAGATTTGATACATAAAGATTGGCTTACTTGTCAGACTTCAGAAGTATACCCCCCAGGCCAGAGCTAAATGTGCAACAGTTAGCAGAGTGCCTACCACAGCGCAAGTGCTCCAGGCAAGTTTGTTACATGGCAAAATCTTCAAATCACACAGTCAAGCAGCACAAAATACAAATACATCACATACTTCAAAAACGGACGAGGATGCTGAGGATACCTCTTATGTAGAAGTGTGTGACCTGTTATGTAGAAGTGTGTGTGTGTGTGTGTGTGTGTGTGTGTGAGAGAGAGAGAGAGAGAGACGAGAGAGAGAGAGAGAGAGAGAAAGAGAGTCAGTTGAAAACAAAAACAACTCAAGCTAAAACAACCACACCTTTGAAGTTACATCTCATAAGTGTCTTTCAAACAGGTATAACTGAGAAGATTAGCACTTTCTACACAGCTCTAATGTTCGCAAAAGATGGTATTTGTTTCTATTAGAAACAAGCCTTTGGAGACCTTCTTAGTGTAGCCTGTTAATGAAATCATTAGAAGAGTCCGTCCACATTGCCGAGCTCTTGAAGAATTTCTCTCACTTTTTGTTTATATTACTGAGTGAGGACAGATACCTTTAATTTGGAAACAATCACGTTCAAATTTGACTCTGACATTTTCCCTCCTCTCCCATATCCACACCATGGTGGACTGTCTTCCACTTCATATGATTCATTGGAACATAACTCTGAGATGTTTCTTGAATGAAATTAGACAGTTACGTCACACATTGTGTTTTCCATTATCTGCTGAGTCTGAGTGGAACAAATCTGAAATTGGGGCATGTAAGATACAAACGTCTTCTGACCATTAGTTCCCAAATTGAAATGATTTTCTACCAGTTGTGAGCAAGTGTCCTGGAGGATTCTGATGTCCGTGAATAAACAGTGGGCTGGGAATGGACACAACACTTGTGACTCATCAGTCAGAAACACACCACTCTCTCTTTTTTTGAGGGAGGTGACCCCTAAATAATAGACAGACCTCTCACCATTATTTTCTTCAGGAAAATTTCCCTCAAGTTTCAAAAATTCACCTAATCCTTCTGAGAATGGACGGTGTGGTGAAGTTATCGGGGGATGCTGATCTGATAATATAAAAAATGCCTGGGTTTCTATCTCCCATGAGCTGTTAGAGAAAGAATCCTTCGACGGAGAGTTTTTGCCAGAGAAGCATTTGCTAACTGAACTGTTTATAAGCCCTTGCTCTTCATCAGTGTCACCTGACTTAGAGCTGCTGAGTAGAGTGGCATATCTAACAGAGGGCTGTCTCCTGCTTTCATCCTCAGAGGTTACCACGCCGCTCTCGAGCTCAGAGAAGTTAGCACTGTGGGGCTGGTCACTGATACAAAGAGAACCCTTTTCGAGATCCGGAGTTGTCACAAGTAGAGAGACCATAGTTGTTGGCACCATCTCATCTTTATTTTTCCATGATGTGTCAACACTGACATCTTCTGAAATCGTTTCAGGCTCCAAAAGAAGAGGACCAAATGTCACTGATTCTGTTTGCTTGATAAAAAGATGCTCAAATGTTTCTGGCTAAAAGAAAAGACACATTTTAATGCTCAATTGTATTATTATTATTATTATTATTATTATGTTTCACTATGACATCATTGCAGAAATGAACGTGTAAAAGGCTTACTACCAAAGGACGTAAGTCCAGCACACATTAACTTGTTTGGGACTTTCTGAAACAGATATGTCAAACATCAAATGGGAAAGTGTTTAAAGTGGGATGAGACAGACTTTGGTTTGAGTCTTTCCACTTCTATGACCATGGACAAGTACATTAACCTCTTTGCCTTTTGGTTTCTTCATCTGTAAAAAATGTGTTCAGTCAACAGTTGCTTCCTAGCATTGTGGTGAGGAATAAATTGGAGAGGGTCTGAAAGTGCTTAGATCTCAATAAAGATTGGTTGTTGCATATCTCCTGAAGAATTCCTAATATTTTACAGCAAATAAGGTTTCCACAAACTGAAAAATTTAATCCTCAAATGAAAAATTAATTGAAACAAAATCAAATGAAGAAAGCTACTAGTCCAAAGATAGTTAAAATATCTATGCCATGACATTAGATACGATATAAAGGTAAACTATTTGTGACTGTTGAGACTTAATCTACCTGACACCATTCTGAAAAGCATTTAAGGCCATCTGTTCAAGAAACAAGACCTAACACCAATTTGCTGAAAACAATGATGGTAAAAGAGATGATCACAGACTCTTAAATCACCATTTCTTATACATAACTTCATATAAAAATACATACTATGAAACATGTGGAATGAAGACAAAGACACAAAACAAATGCACATCATATATTTTATAAGAATGCTGGTTACATCACAACAAAAAATCTTGCCAAGCAGCTACAAATCAAGAATGTAAAAAGCTCAACTCATGCAATATAAACATTTTGAAAAAATAAATGCAAAATAAAGAACACTGTGGACACATCACATTGAAAAATTAACAAAACTAAATGAAGTGCTACTGAAAATGTGTTCAATTGTAAATCATACATCTGATTGACCTTTTGAATTTTACAACTTTTAAACTACTAGAATGAATTCAAATTTATTGCCTGAAATAACAGTATGTCCAACTATTCTTCATAATAGCAAATATACTTCATTTAAAAACACAATTCATTAGCATGAAATGAAATATATTGGTGATAATAACCATAAAGAATAAATATACCAAATGCTAAATATAATAAAAATGGAATACATTTATGTAGATATTAAAATGCTGCATAATGACAAACATGTTAACATACCTTCTCTGCTACTTATGAACATAAGATATGAAAACTGCTCCTATACCTTTTTTTCTGGTGGAAATTTATCATTAGATTTATTATTTGTTCCAAGTATCTACTTGCTCATTTTGTTTTTTCTTAAACTTACTATTCAGAGTGCCTTAAATTTCTTAAAATTTGAATGAACCTAGAAATTAAGATATCAAATAAAGGAATTACATGCTATCAACATGAAAACAAAAAATACACACAAATAGCCAACAGCATGCAGACTCACATGTGTTCTTTAGATAAGGCCTCTGGTATATTTTATGGCCTCTAAAACCTTATAACTGGGCACTAATTATTGATACCAAATAATTTACATGTCTTTAAATGCATTCAGATGGAAGATAATAAGAAATCACATACCCATATATTATGGAAGCATATATATTTCATCAATGGGTCACAAGCCTTTATTAAAAGTACGTTCATTAAAAATCATTTTAATCATTATATGCACCTAAGTTTTAAAGATTTTAGAACAGTCTGGGAACATACTAAATACATATTCAGCTGGTAGGAATTAAAGAATATTCTTTCATAATTTCACACTTAGATTTTATATTCCAATGATACTCAAAGTCAATGAAGGGAAAAAGGACACATTCTTGCTCATTTTTAGGGTCTTTTTTTGGTAGTCAAATAAAACTATGAATGAAATATAAGTGTAAGTGATCTAATTTTAGCCTGAATTTGAACATTATTTAGGTTCATCAAACAGAGGCTTTGGTTTATTTTGAATGTGAGCAACACTTAGTATGCTAGCATAAGAGAAATGGCAAGGGTCTTTTTTTTTTTTTTTTTCAGGAAGAGATGTCTTATCCTTGTCATGAACTTTTTTAAAAGCTCCCTTTTTGCCTCACTGTGTACTTCTCTGCCTGCCAGAAGCTCTGGGTGGTTCAGTGTAAATAAATTTAAAAAGGAACTTCACAAAGAGATTGAATTGGAGACTGATGTGTTTTCTGATCTGGTCAGTCTGACCTGGACATGCCAGGTCATCCTGATATGAACTGTGACTTCCATTGGACTGTGACCAGCACAAACTCTAACTTCTGGCTTTCTTTGAACTGAAATGGAAGTTAACACATAAGCCGTTTGCAAGGATACCAAAAATGGAAATTCCCAGCTTGACCACAGTTAGATAGACATAAAAGCTACAAGACATTCAAAACAACACCTAAGTGGGTCGGTTTATAAGTTCAGATGTCTATAAAGGAATATAAAATGGAAATTTTTGGACATGAAAATACTAACTAGTTTTACTGTCTTTTATAATTAGATTCATTGTGTTTGCAAAGTCATGTATCAGAAGTTGCAGCTTTCATCTAGTTACAGCACTGTCTACTACTTATCGGATAATATCTACTAAATACATGGGAAGGGTAACGGTCACAATTTTTAATGTTTTATGACCACCACACAAATCACAATCAAAAGCCAGACACCATGAATAATACTTGTTAAACTTTAGGTGACCTGAAAAGTAATCATATATTCGAACTGTAATGGACTTAGACCTACATCTTAACCCCAAATTTACCCTTCTATTTTAAGTTCTAAATTGGCATCATCCACATTTTATTTCTCAATAGTCCAACCAAATATTTTTTAAGATTTGCCTCCCCTTCTTCAAAATGTAAAAATCTTCTAGTACTCTAGAGAATGTTGGGAAGAATTGAGTTCATCAGTAGAGATCATGATTAAGCTTCAAAGAATATCCGTTCTCTGTTTAGATAAAATAAGAAAGCAAAACAAAAAATCACTCAGAAAGCAAAAGATAAAAGATTTTAAAAACATTTTTCTGTCAGGCATGGATTCTGGACTAACAAATCTTCTGTGATACTACAGTAATGCACCTTTTTAGGAAAGAGCAAAATTTTGAACTAATGTAGCCTCTTCTATTTTCCTAAAGCGTGCCTTAACATCACACTTTAAGAACAGTCTTGGTGACCTCAGAAAAGGAAAAACTATACAATAATAATAGAATAAGGAGAAAAGAACAAAGAGCTGGAAAGATAAATAGGCGGGGGAGAGTGTATTAGAGAAGTATTAGCTTGGAACAAGAAAAAGAGGAGAGCAGTAAAAACAAAAACTTAAAAATTAAGAGAAAGAAGAGCTAAAATATTGAAGAATAGAATAACAGACTATTACCATGATTTCTCTAATCTAGGAAATCTAATCTAGTCAAGGGGGGAATCTAAGAAACCATCTGGTCCAAGTGTCTCCCCCCTTTTTTTTTTAAACAAAGTAACTGGGGCTTAAATTTTCAGAGCTAATTAAGGCAGAGTGAGGACCCTGACTCAGTTCTTTATTTTCTTTCAGTCCAACAATATTTCTATAAAACAATGGAAAGATGAAAAAGATATCCTAAATTCAAACAGCCAAGAAAACATATTATTTGTTTTGCTTTTTCTACTTGCTGTGTTAGATTTCAGCTGATTAATTCATTCTCTCTTCTGGGTCTCTATAACCAATGGGCATGTAACAAATATTAAGAACACGAAAGTAAACAAAACTGAAATCATATTCTAGGGGAGTGAGGTGGACACTTCTTAGTAATGTGCACTCCTAAATAGAACTTCCAACTCAAAACTGCACCAGCTCTCCCCACTTCTGTAAGGCCAATTCAGAGCTGCTCTGCCTGTGAGGCTGGTATTCTGAGAACTGCAGGCCTTTGAGCTTCTTCTTTGGAGGCCTAGAGCAGACAGAGGGATCTTGGATAGTCTTTGAATCACAAGGAAAAATCCATTTGGTTTTAGCTTTCCTACTCCTAAAGTAAGTTGTTGACTAGAGGACTCTCTTGGGAAGAAGACAGCCAAGAAGCAGGGTTAGATCCTCAACCACCAAAAAAATTACAGATGATTTAGACTTCGAGGAAGAAAATGATAGATTAGGCAACAGTGCTAAAAAGGAAGATAAAAAAACACATTGGTTACAGTCTTTTAAACACTTGAAAATGTTTATTAGAAGAAAAGCAAGTCTATTGCATCACTATATTTTTCTCCAAGAATTCAACTTTAAGATTCTGATTTCTATACTTATATTTTATTTTTAATTTCTTTTTAAGATTCTGAGTTTTAAAGTATCAAGAGAAAGGGTGTAGCATGGTATTCTGGTTCAAGATGACAAGCTGGACACATTTGTCTCTCATCTTTTTAGAACTCTGTTAGAATGAAAATGGACAAACAACAAATATATACCCACAGCACAGAAGATAAGCTGAGAAGGCAAGAGGGAATAACATTTGAATTCACTTCTAAAAGATGGAAAACAACCGAAAGAGTGTAGACCAACGAGGATGAGCAAAGAAAGCTACAAACCAAAGTATCTCCACAGCGGGCTGTGGCTGAGGAGAAAGCCAGTTTGCCCAGTTGAATCCAGCTGCAATGGTGAGTGAAGAAAAGACAGGTAAAAACACAGGCAGATAGGAGGGAACAGGGCTCTGCCAGTTCTCTGCTGTACACAGAACCTTTATATTAGAATTATCTTCCACACCCAAATTGAGGTTTTGTTTTCAAAAGCAACTATGGAGATATCCAGGGAGCCACCAGAAGCTGTGGGTTATTAGTGTCTGTGAGTACATTTTTCCTCAGCTAGCCAGAGCCGAATCTACCCACCCAGGGCAACAATCCCTGCCTGTAAGCATTGGGCTCCCAATGAGCTTATCTACTGTTTCATTGTAAAACATTAAAGGAAACCAAAGAATTACTAGATATTTGGGGAAAGTCTGAGATTAAAAAATTAAAAGCAAATATAAACAAGAAGAAAATATGATGCCGGCAGAAAGGGAATTCAGAGGAAAGGAAAAAAAGAGAATTTTTCAAACAAACAATCATCCTTAAATTGGCCCTTCTAGTAAGACTTAAGAAAATAGCATATGCATAAAACCAGAACCTAATACTCCGAGAAAAAAAAGCTTGCAAATTTACAAATGGAATAGTGAATAAAAGTTCAACAGATACACTAAAAGAATAGCATATAACAAGGTCTCAAATGTAAAACAAAAGACCAAAAAAAATATTAAAGAGATAAGAAATATAGAAGATCTATGCTGAGGGTTCAACAACTAACAAATACAGATCCTAGATAAAGAGAACAAAAGAAACAGGGAGGAAAACAGCAAAGAAATAATATAATTTCTTAGATATGACAGAAGGCATAGAATTGGAAGTGTCTTCAAGTTGTGACCAAGCTAAATGAAAAAAGAACCTCCCAAGACCCATCACTGAAATTTTAGAACACACAAATGGGGAGAATGTTTTAAATGCAAGAAAACTACAAGTAAGCAGTGAGGACTAAAAATCAGAATGGCATCTGACTTCTCAGAAGCAATACTGGGTGCTAGATAGATGATGACACAGGAATTGCTTCCAAGTTGAATTGGAAAGATTTGTTCAATCTAGGAATTGATACTCCACCAAACTATTGATCAATGAAGGCACAGTGAAAAGAATTTCAGGCATCAAGAAACTCTGACTTAGCATATAACATTTCTTAGGAGGTTACTTAAGGATATAGTTAATCAAGAAAGAGGAAGGAAAGGAACTTAGGAAGCAGCAGTCACTAGAAACCAGTAAAGAAAAAATTCTGGGTGATAGCTTGTAGAAATTTTAGAAAACACCTTATCCAGATAGAAGGAGGAGGATATAGGGTTTCCTGGGCAGAGTACACGGGGAAGAGGTGTCCAGTGAAGAAGCTTGTACAATAGCAGCCCACAGATATTCAAAAACACTTTTAAAGAAGCAATTAGTGGGGTATCTGGGTGGCTCAGTCAGTTAGGAATCAGACTTCAGCTCAGGTCATGATCTCACGGTTCATGAGTTCAAGCCCCATGCTGGGCTCTGTGCTGACAGCTCAGAGCCTGGAGCTTGTTTCAGATTCTGTGTCTCCCTCTCTGTCCCTCTCCTGCTCATGCTCTCTCTCTCAAAAATAAACATTAAAATTTTTCTTAAAAAGACAATTCGAAACACTAAAAAAAGCAACAACAAACCCAAAAAAACTAAAAATGAAGTCAACTAAAATTTGACCAACAGGTGAAATATTTCTAATACCTTTAAAAAAAAATTCTCTTGTGACATTGGAACTACCAAGAAATCTCATCACATACATTACTTGTTTTTCAAGGAAGAGTGTTTACATACCCATAGCAATGTTAAGTGCAGTTTATTGACTTTCTATTTTTAAAATGTTTATAGGACAAAACATGCTATCCATCCTGACTTAGAGCAGAGTTCTATTTACATCGACTGGAAAGTGGAGAGAGCAATGGAGGGAAAGGTAAGAGTGCTAATGTCTTTATTTAAAAATAAAGCTCCTTAGGAGAAAAGCTCCAAGAAGTGGTCTTTATTGATAGAAATAAATCGAATTTAAGAAGATTCTTCTGAGGTTGCCGAGTAATTACTGAAAAAATTGAGGGAAAAAAAAAAAAGGACAACACAGTATGTGGTAGGAGCATGGGGAAAGGAGAAGAGAAGGAAAAATATGCATATGAGTAAATATTTATTATAGTCAGAAATCAGTTGATAATGTCTACATTCCATAGTGGGTAAGCATATTATTTTTGGAAATATAAAGGTGACCTGCCAGAAAAATTAAAAGCAAACCAGTTTAAAGTAATGGCATTTGGAGAGCAAGACTAAAGGTAGCTAGGGGTGTAGGAGGACACTGTACTTTGCAATAAATGCTCTTCCATACTCTTTCACTATTAACCTATGCAAACTAGTCAAATGTTAATGCAAAAACTTATTTTTTTAAATAATTGGACATTTATATACCCAGAGAACAAAGAGATATATACAACTATGTTCCCTGCAGTGCTGTTTGTAATAAATAGAAAAAAGCTCTTAAACAACTTAAATATCTATTACGGGAATAGACATATGAATTATAATATAGTTATGGGATGGAATACAATGGGCCAGTCCACATGAGTGAACTACATTAATGGAATCAACATGGAAAGACCTCCAAAAACAATACTGAGAACAAAAATACTTTTGAATGATATGTAAGGCACAATAGCATTAATTAATGCCAAAAGTATTATTGTTCATTGGTCATGGACACACATATACAGATGTAGGATAATACAAAAACACAAACTACACAAATATATACTATAGTCTTGAAAGTCAGTACTCCTAAAAGGGAAGGAGGGACTCAAACAAATGAGTGGAATAAGCAGGACAAACTTTATCTGTAATTTTTATGAATAAAAAATATGAGGCAAATACAGATTTTGATTAATTATAAACCAAAAGGAATGGGAATGAAAGCTTAAAAATGGAAGAGATGATTTTTAGGGAACATTTTAGAAACCAGGTTAAATGTCTAAAGAATTATAAGTATAGATTACTTTCATAGAGCCAATGTTCAAAATAATCTGAGTGTGAAGAACAAATTAAAGGAAACACTTCATGTAAAAAATTATTATCTCCATAAAAAATACTGTCGTTTTTAACAACAATGGACTACCACAGTATGTTTGCCTTGCAATACATTGTGGGTTTTTTGTTTGTTGTTTCCTTTTGTTTTAGAACGGGATGTATCCCCCTTTGCTTATCCATTCAGCATTTGATGGATATTTGGCTTGTTTCCACATTTTTGGCCATTATAAACAATGTTGCTATGAATATGCATGTATAATTCTCTGTGTAAATACATGATTCCATTTCTACTGGATATATACCCAGCATTGGAACTACTGGGTCTTTTGTTAATTCTATGTTTAACTGCTGAAGAACTGTTAAGACCATTTTCCAAAAGGGCTGCACCATTTTTTTGTTTATTTATTTACTTTGAGAGAGAGAGAGAAAGAGACAGACAGACAGAATCCATGCTGTTAGCACAGAAAGGGCTGCATCAGTTTGCATTCCCGCTGGCAGTGTATGAGTTCTAATTTCTCCACGTTCTCACCAACACTTATTATCTGTCTTTTTGATTGTAGCCATTCTAGCCAGTGTAAAGTGGTATCTTGTGTTTTGGGCTTGTACTTCCCCAATAGCTAGCAATGTCAAGCATATATTCATTAGTGCTTATTTGCTATTTATAGATCATCTTTGCAAAAATGTCTATTCAGATCTTTTACCCATTTTTAGAATTTTGTTAAAATATATATAACATAAAATTTACCATTTCAACTATTTTTAAATGTACAATGGCACTAGTTAAATTAAGTAATACATTGTTAATATGGAACTGATGGCAAGGGTAGCAGTTTGAGTCCAATGGACCAGGGTTTAACCAAGGTTTTTACAAGAACAGGATAGATGATCAAGACAAACCACTGAACCACTCTGACACTCAGTTGGTCATCATAAAATTTACAACTATTAAGCCATGAAAGAATAAAATAAAATAAAATAAAATAAAATAAAATAAAATAAAATAAAATATGAAAGCAAAGAACCAATAGTAAATTTGCTTTACCCTCTTTAGAAATACAGGATGAATTACACTATATTATTTTTCTCTATTAGACTATACACTTATTTTATTTATTTAGGAGATAAAGTAGAAGATAAGATTTTTTTTAATTACTGAACTTTAGAAGATCATATGTTTACCATTAGTAAAATCCTTGAAATTATATTCTTTTTCACTCTTCAAATATCCCCATTATATTCCAAAAACTCATTTATTCCTGACTATGTTATCTGTGTACCTATTCAGCCCTAGAAATAAATTAAGCATCTTAAAGACTAGTTGTGTTCAAACAATATCTTATAAGATTATATAAAGTAAAATATTTGCAGAGAGGAAAAAATCAGCCTTACAAATATGGATATTCATATCCACTTTAAGTATCTTAAAAATTCTTCATACTTCTTAGTTTACCAGAACATAGAAAACTTTAGTGATATTTCAGTTGCCTTGTATAACATGTCTGTCAGATGATCTGCTGCAGCTTTGTGCCCATTTTCATCACATCTATGTGAGACAGAAGGAGCACATAGTCTACAAATATTTCCTGACCAAACCTCTATCCATCAAGTGGTTCCTTTGCGCTTAGCATTTTCCGGAAAGGGGAAAGATCATTTGGTGCAGGCTCAAACTGCTGAGGTGGGCCTGATCATTTCCCTGCCCTGCTAGACACTTAGAAACCATTTTCATGGTGGTGCATGAGGAAGACTTCAGAGCTTCACATGTTGAAAACAGAATATTTTACCTTCCCTTAAAGAGACAGTGAGATAGTTATTCCCTGCATTCATACATTCTTGTATAGTAAAACATTAAAATTTTTGCTTATATAGGCAGTTTTTCTGACCAAAAAATGCTCATATTACAAGAACCCCTCATACTTAAGAAAATTAAATATTACATAATTAAATTTTTTTAAATAATTTATTTATTTTTGAGACAGAGAGAGACAGAGCATGAGTCAGGGAGAGGCAGAGAGAGAGGGAGACACAGACTCCGAAGCAGGCTCCAGGCTCTGCGCTAGCTGTCAGCACAGAGCCTGACGCGGGGCTCGAACCCACTAACTGTGAAATCATGACCTGAGCTGAAGTCGGACACTTAACCAACTGAGCCACCCAGGTGCCCCACGTGTAGTTAAATATTACACTGTCTTTTAACCTCTCTATTTTCAGTTTGTGAATGTGCTACCATCCTTCCTACCTCAGGGATCTATATTTGCAGGTGGCTTTGCCTGGGCGCTACCCTTCCACCATAAAACCTACTTAATGACAACACATCTTCCAGAGCTTAGTTCAGTTGTCACTTTCCTATCTTCACCCTCTCATCCCCATCCATCCTACACACTAAGCTCAGCACACTGGATCCTTTTCTTTTACAACATGTTGTTTATAATTATTAGTATATTATATAGATTATATATATATTATTATTTTCATTATCATTGATGAATGCTTATCTTTCCCACTAGACCACTTGCTCCAGGAGTTTCTGTTTTCTGATCATTACAACCTGAAGGTATTGCATAGTGACTAGCACAGAATACGTATTCAACAAATAGCCCAAGAATGAAAGAGTGAAACAAATTAATGAATGAATTTTAAAATGAATAAACTATTTTGGAGATAGGTAAAGAAGACAAGATCTCTGTGTTCTGCTTTCCAGCCAGCCACTCCTCTATGACCTGTTTTATTTCCCAGATCCTAAGGAAAATCTCTTGAAAATTTGTTTCCAAAGATCCAAGCAACATCCTAGACTTACATATACTCACTATGTGTTTAATGAATGAATGAACAACAAATAAATATATATGGCTGAAATATCACTATAGCTACAAAAAATGTTACTGTATGAATTCACAACGGAAGAGCGAGGAGAGGAATAAATATTTTATGAATTAAAAAAAATCATGACCTCTGTTTAATGAAAGGGGACTCTATGACTTGCAGCGGGTAAGGGCATAACTGAGAGAGGTGTGGGGCTGGTTGGACTCAAAACAAAGTGAACCTTCTATATAGAGAAAGATCATCTTTAAAACTAGTGCTGCCCGATCTGAAGATAAGATAGTGTCATTTCTGCTTAAAGATTACAATTTAATTGTTTGCACTGTTATATCTACAATAGTACATATTTGTTCATTTGTTCACTGATAATCTGGAGGGCAGTGTTTTTCTAACCTCACGTCACAGGACATTAGTATTTGAAATCAATGTACTGGGTTGCTACCAGTATTTTTAAAACAAAATAGAATTTTGAAAATACCACTGCATATAATGAAACCATTTTGAACATCTTTTTTCAGTTTTGCATATGTACATCTATGCATGTACTAGGCTGCAAGGTAAGATGTATTTCTTACTGTGGGTCATGGTCAAATAAGAAAACAAATTGAAAGCCACTGCTACAGAGAACAATGACTAACAACAAGCTCCACAGTGAGACAAATGGGCAAGCCAAGCCTGGTTCTAAAACAAGTCACCTAATCACTACAAGCTTCAGGTTTTTTTCTTCTATAAAATGGAGATAATGATACTTACCCCACAGTGTAACTTAAAGAATAATAATTTAAAACATATAAATATGTAAAACAATCATAACTGTTACTAAAACTTTACTATGTTACAAGTGCCATCTTCTTCAATCCCCCAATCTTATGATGAAAGTTCTATTAAACTTCATTTTACAGGAAAGGAAACTGAGATACCGCAGATTGAAGCAAAAATCTTAATGCATATATGACTACGTATCTCAGTGATTTGCACATTCATAGGCAGACACTATTCTGAATTACCAGCAATGCTTTACTGAATCCCCACTTTCATACTTTGCATGCAGCAGGAGTTCAGCAAATATTTGGGAGAGGTAAAATACCCGCTGCGAATTCAGAGCATTCTTCACAATAAATTAAACAGTAAAGTGCCTTGGGAACTTAGAGGGGGAGAAATTCTTCTGAACTACTTTTGTTAAAGGAAGCTTTGGGGAAAAGGGCCTAGCGGAGCAAGGTCTTCACAGATGTGGTAGGGTCTGTAGAGGTAGAGGGAACAATGAAGGCATGGTCAAGGCCCAGAGACAGAAGAAATAGTATATGTAAGTTGAT
Organism: Suricata suricatta; assembly: GCF_006229205.1. Taxonomy (NCBI): domain Eukaryota; kingdom Metazoa; phylum Chordata; class Mammalia; order Carnivora; family Herpestidae; genus Suricata; species Suricata suricatta. The sequence continues at coordinate 89,281,733 of NC_043707.1, forward strand.
AACGGACTGTAGAGAGGAGTCATTGAGTACTAACTTAAAGGGACTGTACTTTATCTTGTAGCTAAAAGGAAACCAGGGAAGACTTTTCAACAGTGACTAATAATAAAGATGTAATCATTGAGAATGCTTAATGACCTTCATATGATTGCTGTTTAAAACATCATGCTGACATTTAGATATGAAAACTGAATTCTATTTTCTCAATTTTATGGGTGGAAAATCAACCTGGCTTTAAGGAAAACTGTTAGAATTAATAAAGTATTAAACACTGGAGATTTCTGAGAAATTCTATTATAGATGTAAGTACAAATTATAGCTAATTCATAAAGTACTTTATTTTGAAAAAAATTATGTACTTAAATGTAAGTTTGACTATGATAATTACATTTTTCAGGTTGTGGTATTTGTGTGTAAAATTATTTATATAGTTTTTAATTGATTTAAATAATTATGGAGATAATTACAGGGATTAAAAATATTGATTCCAACCTTTACCTAAAGACAACCAATCTATACCATAAAAGTATATCCAAATATCTGTTTTTTATCATATTAACTCTTAATATTCTAATATTTATTTTATTATATAGTGATACAGAAAAATACATATATATTTAATGCTCACATGATAAACTACCTGCTGAATTTTGTTTCATCCTGGTTTTAAATCTCTACATCTCACTATTCTTGCAAATATGCAATAAATTAAAGAGAACTCATATTTAAATGAATACAATAAGATTTAAGCCTTATCCTTAAAATATTTTAAAACTTAATAATGTTTGCCACTATATAAGGTATATAGCACTTAAATGTAATCTTATATATTTTGGGTTAAAAAAATTGAAAAAGGGACCTTCTGAAAATTAAGTCCTTGTGCCCAGGAACAGTTCTTGGGGTTTGGAACATCTTCCCAAAACATCTTTTTCATTCTGCAAAGGATAAATAACAAAACATTTATATTGAAAATGTTCAGAGTTAATGAATGCACAAACTAGAATTTAATCAGTGATGTCTCAGCAGGGCTTGATTCATTTCAGATGCTATCCCATGAAGATTTCCACAGAGTTTTGGCTGGATCAAATCTAATAATCATTATAATGATAAAAATAACCAATGCTTTTTGAAAGCTCTATGCCAAGCACTGTGCTGAACACTTGGCATGGATTTTTTTGGAGAAAATAATATATTAAAAGTGGCCATCAACTGAATTTCAGAAACAATTCCACTTGATATGGCTCCATCAGCTCACTTGACTGAAAGATCTATTTGGATTCTAAAATCACCTGTCCCCCTTTTCTGCTATAAGACAAAAGTTTCTGTAGAGATTCGGCATGTACGAAATAACATCCTCAGCCCAGACTTCTCAGCACACACTGATGGGGCACCCAGAGAACAAGAAATTCAAGGCTCTTTGCCACACTGGACAGCCTGGAGAGCCATGCAGTGCTGATTTTTTTTTTAATGTTTTATTTATTTTTGATACAGAGAGAGACAGAGCATGAGAGGGGGAGGGGCAGAGAGAGAAGGAGACACAGAATCTGAAGCAGGCTCCAGGCTCTGAGCTGGCTGTCAGCACAGAGCCTGACGCGGGGCTCAAACCCACGAATGTGAGATCTGACCTGAGCCGAAGCCGGAGGCTTAACCAACTGAGCCACCCAGGCACCCCTGATTTTTAAAAACAAACTGACCACTCCAGGTAAATCTTCCTCACTAAAAGCCCTCAACCCCAAATCTACAACTCTAAAAGCCATTTTTACCATGGATGCCTAGGATGTCCTGTTATAAGCCTGTTATTTACTGAATGTATTTACATTTTAAAAATTAATTTCTTCCATGATGTTTATGTGGTAACAGCCCCTTACTTTTTAGGCTATCTTAATTGTATACTGAATACACTTAAACATATTTAGGATATTGTAATGTTTCTGAGTTTAAATTAAGGCTTAAATATGCTCAAGGGCTTTTGTCATAATGATTTTTCACATCAAGTACATTACCTTTGGTGTGATATTAATAACGTTCCAAGCAATAAGATTGAAGAGGAAATAATTATCGGCACAATTACATATAGACCTGCATCATTCTGGTGTTTTTCAATATCATCTGAAAAAGAAATAGAATTCACATGTTGTGGAAGCTTGAGAAAATAATAACATCTTTCTGTTATCAAAAATTACAACAGACTTTTCCTCTGATTTCATCATAAATCTGCATTATCCTTAAAGATAAAAAACAAGAAAGAAAATAAATATATAGTTATGATCACTTTAATAAAATGATTTTGTTCAGAATTATGCTTACTGCAGTTTAGCAAAACATTTCTTTCAAAATTATTTCTTTGCCAATTTCATTTGACCATGTAAGGTTATATGAGTCAAAGTGCCAGTTAAAGCTGTTCTGATGACTCTGTCTCAGCATCTGCTTCTAGGGAAGCCAACCTACAACACCTACTAACGTCTACCTTGTTCACTAAACACACATTGTCCTTACTTTTCTTGAACCACCAAGCATGTTCACTCCTCAGAAACTTTGCACTTGCTAACCCTTTGCCCGAATGGCTCTTCATTTGTACTTGCAGGGCTTGTCCTAAATGTCACCCACGCAGAGAAAAAGACCAATTCTGGCTATCCGAACTAAAGCACCACATTTTTAAAAAAATGTTTATTTATTTTTGAGAAAGAGAGAGAATGTGTGAGCGGGGAGGGAGAGAGAAAGGGGGTGGGGACAGAGAATCCCAAGCAGGCTCTGCGTTGACAGCAGAGAGCACTAAGCAGAGCTCGCACTCACAAACCATGAGAACATGACCTCAGTGGAAGTCAGACACTTAACCTACTGAGAACCCAGGGAGCCGCTAAAGCACCACATTTTAACTCACCTTACTTTTATTTTGCTTCATGGAACTCACCTTCTATCTGCTGTTATATTATACTTGACTTGTTTACTGTCATTCCCATTAGAGCCTTGGGTTTAAGCTCCATGAGTACAGAGCCTGATGTTTACTGTTTAATTCCCAGCTCTTGTGTGCAACATGTATTTGTCAAATAAAAGTGAATGATTTGTTATAATTATCTTAATTCTGAAACCAGGCAAAGTATTTCTCTCTTGAAACTTCATCATTAGGTTGCTTGGATTTGAAGACAATGTGAACAGTAACAGCAAAATCAAAATGTTGATTCTCCAAGCATGGTAAGATGAATCAGAAATTTAATAGGAACAGTGAATTTCTTTCTATAACTACCTCTCCAGTTTTATTTTTTAAGGACAAAATGTTTTCTTCAAAAGACTGATTAGGGGCGCCTGGGTGGCTCAGTTGGTTAAGCCTCCGACTTCGGCTCAGGTCAGATCTCACATTTGTGGGTTCGAGCCCTGTGTCAAGCTCTGTGCTGACAGCTAGCTCAGAGCCTGGAGCCTGCTTCTGGTTCTGTGTCTCCTTCTCTCTCTGCCCCTCCCCCTCTCATGCTCTATCTCTCTCTGTATCAAAAATTAAAAAATAAATAAATAAATAAAATAAAAAATAAAACAAAAGACTGATTAAAATTTAAAGGCTCCTAAGTATGTACCCCCAAACATACTGTTTGGGGTAGATGAAGTCATATGAATTATACAGAAAATTAATATTTTTCCAATTAGTCTTTCTGATGATGTATGTTATTGTACAGCTGCATATCTCTTTTTATTTCGTTTCCATTAAATTTTGTTTCCACTAACTTTTTACCCAATTTCTGACTGAAAATTTTAATCTCCAATACAAAAAGACAATACCATGCTTGGTTATTCTCCTTCTTTCTACCACCAGGGAACCATACACCCTTACTGCAGTCACTCCCTGACATATCTATGTAAGACTCTAGACTCTTCCATGACTTTATCAGGAAGAAAATAATCTGATTGCAATATAACTGCTAACTGAGTAGGAAACCACACATCTGTGTAAACAGAAATCAAAGGAACATTTTTACCTTGGGTAAAACTATTAATTATCTTCGGTTTCCCCACTCCTTCCATAAATACTGGATAAAGACTGAATTGATACTTCTCAATGGGGATAAAATGATCTGAGGAGAAAAATTCATTAAAGGGTCATTCCTACTGAATTAATATTTATGAGTGAAAGTTATATAAAAAATTTTAGGTCACCCTCCTATATTTCCACACATAGAAATTAGTTGTTTTTTATGGATTGAAACAGATTGACTAAGGGAGTTTCAAAAATAACCTAAACATTCCAATTTCTCCTAGTAATGAACAATAATTTTTAAATAATTTTTTAAAATATTGCCCTGAGGCAGAAGAGTGAAATTTTCAATAGCATGTTTCAATGATTACCAATTTGTTCAAGCTCACAGACTATTAGCTTCCAGTTTCCCTTTCTAAGACAAAATGCCCTACCTCCTCTCCCATATCCCCAAAGCTAGCATAGCTTTCATAGGCATTTAGCTTATGTAGTTTCCCTGTTCAAGGCTGCAGGGAGGCTAAAGTCCTATGAAATGCAAAGAAGTGGGGGGGAATGGGGACCAGGAGTCCCCCTTGCTTATCCAGGGGTCCCTTGCAACCATCTGTATAGAAAAGCTCAAAACAAATCTATCAGTGATGTATCATTTTTACAAATGCTAATAATAAAAATTATATATTTCCATGGTTTAAATAAAAGCACAGAAAATACTCATCTGGACAACAGTGGTAATAAACTGAATTTAGTTCTCTATCAATCATTTCTATTTGCCCTGATGCTAGGGTCTTTGGAATGAAATTAAAGCATAAGTCTCTGGAGTGATAGTGTATTATAGGATCATGGTAATCATTAGCTTCCCTACTTAAACTTTATCAAACTTGGAGATACTATACTGTATTATGCACTTTAATCACTTCCTGGAGCAACTGGTCTACCCTGGGGAGTTTATACTGTCTATATCACCAACTCCTACATTTTTAGACCTTTAACCTGGCACCAATTTTCCATTAGTATTATTATATATTGGTACACAGATTTGGGAAAACAATTTGGTGGTAGATATTAAAAGCCATTAAAAATAGTCTAGGAAAAAAGATAAAAGCTATAAGCAACAGAAATGTTCTCAAATAAATAAATGGTTTAAGTAGACTTTAGAATAAAATGCTACATGATCATTAAAAATAATGGTTAAAAGGAATGGGGAGAAAACAGAAACATGCTTGTGATATATCAAAGGAACAAATCAGAAAAAAGGTGATAGGTGATCTGTAAAACATTTAAAAAGGATCAAATGTAATGAAGTGAATGTTTATGATAAAGGGATAGAATTATATGTAGTGAGATGGTCGTAACATCTATATATTTGAAGTTGTATTAACTGCCTATGTTACTGAATTAATAATCACCCTCCTACTACTGCATAAGAGAAACTTATTAAAACACAGCAAACTCACCATGAATATAATACTTCTTAACAGATGAAGGGATTCTAAGCCATTTAGTTTCACTGTCTTCATTAAGAATTTTCCACTCAGTGATAAAATACATCAGAGAGAAATCACTGGGGGATAACTTCCAGGAAAGAATCACACAACTGCTGTTTAAAGGATAAGCACTGAGTGACTGCACGGTATTTACTGAGGGGAAAAGAAGGAAATTTGTTTTTAAGTTCAAAATTAATTTAAAACATCGAATACCCTTGAGGAACATGGAACCTACTGGACAAAAGGAGAAGGAAGAGAAGGCTGACATTTACATAAATAAATAGAATACAATTGTTTTTGTACCACAGAGTCTATATACAAAAATATATGGGAATATATGTTATTGAGGAGAAACCAAAAAGGGGATTTGGGATACAGTCAAGTAAGTTGCTCTCCACTGGAATACTGCACAAGCCTATTAATCATCCTCTCTACTTTCCTCCAAACTCTTCTCTCCTGCTCATGGAGTTGTGCCTTCAAAGAACAAATCTGATCATTTAACACCCTCCTCACAGGGTCTCACTTAAAAGCCTCCACTGGAGGGGCACCTGGGTGGTTCAGTGGGTTGAGCATCTGACTCTTGATTTCAGCTCAGGTCTTGATCTCAGTGTTGTGAGTTCAAGCCCCTTGATGGACTCTGTGCTGGGCATGAAGCCTACTTGAGAAAATAAAAAATAAAAAAATAAAGCTACTAGATTTCCATATGTGAAGACAAAATTCCCTCATGTCCTCTCCTATGCCACAAGGACTTTAGGTCAGACTCTTCTTCTCTCAAGAGTCAGTGCTCTTTCCCCTGCCATAGGATGTTTCATTCCTATACTGCTGGCTTAATAAGGCTTCTCTAATCCTCAATACCAAGTCAGGTTCCTATTTTCTTTTATAAAGTTATACTCCTCTCTTGGGAACATTTATTTCAGTTTGTAAATAGGCATCAACTTGTATGATTATTTGATTAATTAATAAATAATAAAATAATCAAAAAGTTGATTTGGCTCTGTGGATACTGAGACCATTAGTTTTTCTCACATTGGAATTCCCACCACCTAGCATAGTGCAGCATTCAATAAATATTTCTAGAACATCCTGATGGAATATATTTTTAGTGTAAACCACTGTAGAGGTGTCATGGAACTTACAAGAAGCTCACACTATATGTAATCATTAATATAAGTCAAGATATAAAATGCCTTGGGGTGCCTGGGTGGCTCAGTCGGTTAAGCATCCAACTTCGGCTCAGGTCATGATCTCATGGTTCATGGGTTTGAGCCCCATGTCAGGCTCTGTGCTGACAGCTAGCTCAGAGCCTGGAGCCTGTCTTCAGATTCTGTATCTCCCTCTCTCTCTGACCCTCCCCTGTTCATGCTGTCTCTTATTACCAAAAATAAATAAAACATTTAAAAAAATTTTTTAAAGATATAAAATACCTTAAGAAAGGTAGGAAGTACCCCAATTTAGGACATATCTAATTAAAGCAATAAGCAAGACTTTATGGAAGAGATTAGTAGAGAAACAATAATTTGAATTTTCCATTAAAAAGTTATACTTTGAATATGTAATGCAGATTAGAATCTCCTATTAAAGGTAATTTTTAATTCTCTAATCAAATATATCAAAATTAATGAAAAAAGGCTCACTTTTTTAAAGTTATTTAATTATTGAGAGGGAGCATGGAAGAGGAACAGAGAGAGAGGAAGAGAGAGACAGAATCTCGAGCAGGACCCATGATGTCAGAGTGGAGTCTGATGCAGGGCTTGAACTCACAAACTGTGAGCATGACCTGAGCCAAAACCAAGAGTTGATGCTTAACTGACTGAGTCATCAAGGAGCCCCAGTTCATCACTTATATTAAATAAAGAACAGGTTAATTTTCAAGGGTGAGCAAATACTTTTATCCATGTCATATTATTACATATATATGTAATAAATATAACACACTCACATACATGTACTTATTTTTACATACATGCATGTACACACAGAGGCAGAGAGAAAGAGATTAATTCACATACAATTTGCACTGATCCAAAAGATTTAAGTATCGGATTTATTAGAATATTCTCATTTATCATAATTCTATCTTAACATGGTTCTACCACATGAAAACCCAAGGGCCATATTACATAACCAGGGTACAATCTGCTTTGTTATTTTTCAGAAAAGAAGAGATAAAAGACAGAAGACAGACTTTCAGATTCAGGGAATTGCAGGCTTCTTGGAAGATCATTTAGAATGGGAAGAGTTTGTAAAGATTAAATATTGAAAGGGGCACAGGTTTACTATCCTGTACCCTTTCTTACCTTTGCTCATAGGCCATGAGAATGTTAAATTAAAATTCACAAAAGAAGCACCAATTGAATTGACAGCCAGAACTGTAACAGAATGTGCTTGCTCTGTCCACAGGAAAGTGAATTGAGTGTGATTTCCCACATCTTCTGACCATGTTCCGTTGAGGGAAGTATGATGTTTTACCACATATTTTCTTACACTACACAATGAGTCATTTTTCATCAGAGGCTGTAATAAACATGAAAATTGATTAGTTTAAGGGCTCCAGTGCTTTTTATACCAACCAAGCTCATGAACTCTTCTTAAAAATTCCCCACTGGGAGGCAGGGTCAGACCAGGGCAAGCTCTGTCTAGTTCAAGGCTGAAGTACGGCGAGGTGAGGCAGGATAGCCGGTGTCTGACCACAGACACAGTGAAGGCATTGGGGTGGGTATGGAGCACAGAAAACTTGGTTTTTTCCTTTTGGTTTTTTTTTTTTTTCATGTGAGACTCAGAGAAAAAGTCATTTAAAGATAATTAACTATGATACAATTAGGACACTTTTCTACTGAGAAATTTCACACTAATTTTAGAGAAAAGAAAGACCGGCAGAGAGTCAAGAGTTTCTTCATCCGAAAAACCAACAAGGAATAACCATCTGGTTCTGTAAAGCAACAAGAAAGAGCTGAAAAGATATTAATCATCATTTATGTTTACCCCAGTATCATTTGTTTTCTCTTCTTCTCATATGTTGCTAATTAAAGTAACAGAGGCTATTAGAACCATGTATATGGCACCCCAGAATTTCTGCTCCATCGTTTTAAAAAAATCATACCAGATCACTGAGGATTCCAATGTAAAATACATATCTAGTCCAATTCTGCTCTTCCACTGTACAGAGCATTAACTATACACCCACTACCCCCATTACTGCCACCTGTTTCAAATAGCACTCAGTGCTGCCAATGCCTTATAAACCTATCAAAAATGGCTCTACAATAGACTGGAAGTGTTTCTCAATGTATATATATTTTTTGTCATCAAGATTCTGCAAAAGCAGAAAAAAACAAAAAAAATACAAATGCATACACATGTGTGCCTCCAGGGTATGGAACAATCTGGGTAGGTGAGGAATAGGATTTTACCAGGTATCATCAAGTCCAGCCCTACATTTATACAGATGAGAAAAATGAGGCCGAAGCATCTAAGCGACTTTGCCAAAGTAATGCTGCCTTCGCTATAATACATTCAGCTGAGAATAGAATGAAGTTCTCTAACTCCATGCCAGTGCGTCGTAGCTCTCTGCAATCACATCTCAAAACTGAAATGAAATATCAAACTGCAGAGCCTAAAAAATGACAGGATTGTGAACAATGAAGTAAATTTTCATAAGCATAAAAATAAAATTTAAAAATAATGTAAAAAGCAGGAATACCTTCCAAAGTAAAGTAACATTTCTCTCTTTTTTAGTGGTGTCTTCATTAATTATTCTCCAAATTTCAGGTCCTCTGGTAGGAACTGCAGAAGGACAAGGAGCCCAAGTTGTACACATGCTCTCAGAAAGAATAGGTTTTAGCCTACTTGAAACACACACCCTTATGCATTTTTAAGAGACATTTACAAAATCTCTACAGACCTTTTATATCTGTGACAACTGTGTAGGCTGGACTACTCCAATTGCTCCAATACCCCAGCCCATCCAGCCTCTTACAGCGCACCTGGACAGCATAGATGGCACACAGGTCTGGCACCAGGACACTGGCAGAATTGGATTTGGCATCATGCACCTCATACATCTGTAAAATAAGCTTAAGTGTTAGAGTAATCATTACTAACACCTATCTAGCTAAAGGGTCCTGAACTGCATTCTACTTAAAACCTTCATACTATTCCAAAAGTAACAGAGAGCTGACTTTGTGTTTTCTGGCTTTAGAAATACTTGGCTTGGATCTTGAGCTCCTTCAAATGAAGGATTGTCCTAGTCTTCCATGGTCTCCTTCTCAAGCCAAGATTTGGACTGACCTACTGCAACCTCGTTCCTAGCTGCTCTTAACTCTATTACTAATCTCTGTCCACTAATCCTCTGCCCACAGACATTCTTAATAATTTTAACTGAGTGGTTACATAGTGATATCTCTGATAGTCTCCTCAATAACATGGTAAATTGTCATATTCCTTTCTGCTAAAATCAGGATGATCTAAAGGCATAATTAGGGTTCCTGATATTCCTGGGTCTTTGCCGGCTACCACCTGAAAACTGACATGGGCTGTCATCAAATGCACACTTGCCACTATGGGTGTGATTTGGGTTGTTTGGTAAAAGCAGCTTCTTCTAAAATGTGTCCATTGAACATAAGTGTACTAAAGAATTCTAGATGTTAAAGGAAAAGGGGTTCCTTGCTAAATTGAGTTTGAGAAACACAGAATAAAATAAAGTCACAAATGTTACTCTGATGCAGGACCTCTCTAAACCTTTAATATGTAACACAGTGCAATTCTGTACTAGGAACACACAGTGATACAGGGGTTCCTACATTTATTCATCCGTGCAATCTTTTTTCAAGGAATATTTCAATATTCGGTCAAACTCATTTTGGGAAATGATGGGTTACCTGGGTGGCTCAGTCAGTTAAGTGCTCAACGTTAGCTCGGGTCATGATCACACAGTTCATGAGTTTGAGTCCCACATTGGGCTCTTTGCTGTCAGTGCAGAGCCCACTTCAGATCCTCTGCCCCTTCTCTCTCTGTGCTCTTCCCCAACTCATTCTCTCTTTCTCTCTCTCAAAAATAAACAATAAAATAATTCTTTAAAAAGGGTTAGACCTATAGAAATATCTACTTAACAAAAGTAGTAGCTACAGAATACAGGAAGATGTACTTTTATGCTAATAAAATTAATCATATGCAATTAAATTCTTAAACGGTTATAAGAAATAACATTCAGTGAGGCAAACTAAGACATTTCTAGGTAAAATGTACCTTCCACTGTACTTCTTTTCCACTTAAGCCATAGCGAATCTGGAATTTAAGATTATTTTCTGGAAAAACTGGCTTTTTCCAAGATATTTTCAATACTCCAATTTTTACAGTAATTTCCACTTTCACACTGGATGGAGGCAGTGGTTTCACTAGAAAATTTAAAAATAGTACTGTATAACAGCAATTTAAACAGTGATAATATTTTTAAAACATTATTATGATGTTATAATTTTATACGCTATAAAGCATCTATCCTTCTCAGAGCTTTCTTATTCATTATTTCACTTGATCCCCTACAATTTTATGTGATACATAAGTAAGGGATTATCTCACTATTTTGCAAATAGTGAAGTTGATTAAAAAAAATCAATACACTGATCAAGTCACTCTGCAAGTAACTGTAAAATCTGACTAAAAAGTGAGCCATTAGTTCCATATGCAAAAGAGTCCATACTGAATAAAAGGAAAATAGGAGCGCCTTGGTGCCACAGTGGGTTAACGTCTGACTCTTGATTTCAGCTCAGATCATGATCTCATAGTTCGTGAGTTTGGGCCCCGCATGGGGTTCTGCGCTGACAGTGTGGAGCCTGTGTAGGATTCTCTCTCTCCCTCTCTCTCTGTTCCTCCCCCATGCACACTCACTCTCTCTCACTCTCGCTCTCTCTCAAAATAAATAAATAAACTTTAAAAAAATTTTAGGGGCACCTGAGTGATCAGTTAAGCATCTGGCTTCAGCTCAAGTCATGATCTCACAGTTCCTGAGTTTGAGTCCCATGTCAGGCTCTGTGCTGAGCCTGGAGCCTGCTTCAGATTCTGTGTTTCCCTCTCTCTCTCTCTCTGCCCCTCCCCAGCTCATGCTTTGCCTCTCTCCTCCTCTCTCAAAACTAAACATTAAAAAAAATTTTTAAAGGAAAAATACAACATTCACTGCATTCATTACCACATGTGTGAGTTTCAAACTGCCCTACAGTCTATTATTAAGTATCTCTAGGTCAAGGTCAGAGACAGTTTTACAGAGTAAAGCCTTGATTCTCTATCATCTGAGGAAAACGGGCTTTTGAAGGGCAGAAATAGAGGCACAGATGACTAGAAGGGCAAGAGCTTTAAAAAAAAAAAAAAGTACAGGTCAATGTGCAAACTCAGCATATTTGGGAACCAAGAGTCCCAACATTCCAGCACAGCAGTGTGAACGCTGAAGCTCTGCACTTATCAGTAACACCTCAGACTGCTGATGACCAAAACCTCTAAACCTTCTCAGTACTAATGTTTCTCAGGCTTATTCAGTTCCTCATATATGAAGAAGACATTCTTCACCAACCAGTAAGATGACATGCATTTCAACTCCTGAAAAGTTAATCCCTCCTCAGAAAAGAAAGTGGGAAAACACGAGAGCCGCTAAAACATTCAATCTGGTATCTTGAATCATATGGCTATCATACGGATACACTCCATGACTATCTAGTTTGCAGAAAGGATGCTTTAAAGTACAAGAGTCTGCACACTTCCCACAATAAACACACTGAGGAGGAAGGAGAAACTTTCCACATAGTATGGATAATAAACTAGTCACAGGGCATTTACATGTCTAGCCCATGTTTACAAAGCTAGTAACACATGGAGCTGGCATTTGGATCCTAAAGTTAAATCTCCACCTTGTTTTCTAGTACTAGAAAAGCCTAACTTAAACTCCTTATTTTAGTACTGAAAAAAATAACATCAAAAATTGTTCTGATAGCATATAGAACTGAATTAATATTGTCATATATTATATGTGAAGTTATAAATGTGCATATTTGTGGGGTAGGAGGGTTCCATGCTATTCCAAGATATGTAGTACTAAAGAAGTACTCCTTACAGTAAACAGTAAAATCCCTTTAAATGGAACCAAACTAAATAATATGTGTGTGTGTGCACGCACCCATGTGTATATGTGTGTGCGGGGGGGGGGAATCAATTAATTGAGACTCTATGGTAATTTTAAAAACTAAGATTTATGACTTTATCACATATATAACAAAATATAAGTTTTAATTCATATATGTACTAATTATTTGAAAATATAATGAATTAGGAGCACCTGGGTGGCTCAGTCAGTTAAGCATCTAACTTCGGCTTAGGTCATGATCTCACAGTTCATGGGTTCAAGCCCCACACTGGGCTCTGTGCTGACAGCTAGCCTGTCTTCAGATTCTGTATCTCCCTCTCTCTCTGACCCTCCCCTGCTCGTGCTGTCTCTCTCTGTCTTTCAAAAATAAATAAAAAACACTAAAAATTTTTTAAATAAAAAAAGAAAATATAATGAATTAAATATTGATTTTTGGCATAATTTGCCAACAAAATAGTATATAGGATCAAAAGATATTCTTTTACCTCTGTTGCATAATCATAAATAGGTCATTTTTCAAAGATTTTGCAGCAATATTGGAGGAATATATTTTTTAATATATTTCATAACATATCTCAATATGTTCTTAATCCTTTGAAATCAATTGATGTTTTTTAAACATATTTAAAAATATCATAATGGATATCATATTTATTTTTTCTTCTTCACTGTAGTCATTTTGAATCCTTCTGTACTCCACACAGCCTCACAAATTAAGCCCTTGGGTTATGACTACTGAGATTACAAAGTCCATCACAATATGCAAATTAAATTTCTAAATTAAAAACACAAAATGTTTTCATAAGTACATTGGGAGAAAAACCGAGAAGTATATTACTTACAATAATATTACTGCTACATTCTATTCCCAATGACCAATATAACTTACCACATTATATGCTGAAAATATTCCTATCACAAAAACACTGTGCTATAAATAAAACAAAATAAAAACAGTAAAACTTTCTAAGGTTGATTGTCTTCTCAATTCCACTGTAAACACACAAAAAATTTGTTTAAAAATAGTGTTATCTAAAAATGGTAAAACATAACAATTACCATGAATCAACCTGAATCCAAATCTGCTAATAAACACACAACACAGTTTGACATACCCACGGAATCAGGAACAATACACGTTGGTGGAGAGTTGAGTGAACCCAAAGAGTGACTGATTCTAATCCACATTGTATAGCCGGATAATAGAAAGATTGGCTGAAATACGCATTCATAAAAACCATCTCTCTGCAAACGGCAATCTTTGGATTCAGATGTGGGAGGAATAGATGGAACATCAGAACAGTAAAGGCTGCTCCTTAAAAGATACAAGAACAATCCGTTAATATACAACATTGACAAAAACGATAAAATATTGGAGAGAACACCATAGTTTTTATTCCACTTAAAAGAGATGTTCTTATTGGAAAGGTGTTTTTTTATTTCCCCACTGTATCACAATTTTATGTTACTTCCATAAAAATGACAATAAACCTTATTAAATATTTTATGAGATGCTAAATGAAAATGCAAATAAGATAAATGGTATTGCTCTAAAAAGAAGACAAGGATCCAAATAGAGGTAGAACCTATGACACTTGAAAGTTAACTGTGTCCTAATCAACACTCTACCTCAGAACATATGAAGCATTCCTCCTTTTCTTTGAAATAGACCTTCTGCCAATATGGTATTTAAGTGGTTAAATTAGCATTTCCTATTTCCATAAAAATGGAGTAAGGAGGTTACAAGAAAATGAAAAACTTATATTCTCCTGTTTCTCATTTTCCATTTTTTTGTGACACTTTTCTTGCCTATCTCCTCAAAATTACAATCATTGGGGTGTCTGTGTGTGACTGAGTGCTAGTGGGGACAGGGGAGAGATGAGAACCAGGTGTCATGAGTCAGCTGGTAAGAAGAACCCTGACCGGGTACAGAAGCACAGTAATGCCCCATTTGGAATGCAAAGCTTATGCCTTGTCATCATGACAGCAATAGCCATTTATTGAATATTTACTGGGAGAAATTCTATCACTTAACTATAATTAAATGGAATTTATCATTAATTCTCATGGAAACCTTGGAAGTACTATTATTTGTTCCATTTTGCAGACAAGGAAATCAAGGCTTAGAGAAGTTTAAAAAAACTTGCCCAAGTACATGCAGGGAGTTTCACACTCTTCTGTAAATATTAACAATATAATTGAGGCACAGAGCTTATGTGATGGTGATCCACAAACACCTTTTTTAATGTGAAAATACCATGGAAGGAATATAAAGATTGATTATAAAAGTAAAATGGCACCCCATGAACACTGTATTGATTTAAAAATACTTCTATCAGGTAAGATGAAGCCAGCTATTATCCCCATGTAAGAAATGAAGAAACTGCCCCATTTTTTCTAACACTACATAGTAATAGACTGGTCACTTTAGGGACAGAGTTCAGATCACAGTGTTTGAGAAAGGGAATTTGTTTTTCAAGTAGAAAATTCAGATTTTAAGAATAAACGAGGATAAATGATACAAACTGGAAGACCTCAGTAAGGACCCCAGTATGAACAGAAATTGAGGCATGGTGTTTGAGAGCGGACACATCACTGAAAACTACTAGGAGAGATTATAAAAATAAAAATGTATCCACCTCTTCCTAATCAAGAGTCCTATTATTTCAGATGGTACTATAGGAAGATGATGTCTTAGATTCATTTCAAAACAGGGAAGGGTAAAAATAAACACAAATTACTCTTTATTACAGCACTTCACTCCTTATTTAGCATTTCTTTATTAATCTTTCCTATTTCTAAAAGCATTCACATTATCTCTTACAATCTTTGTGCAACTACTTCTGACTTTTTCCAAAAGATTATTTAGCAAATGATACTGGACTTCTATAATTGTGGATATTCTCCTCTGGTCAATTCTCTAAGTCAAACTAAAATGTACAAAAGCCAATTCTTCTCGGATTTCATTCAGTAGTTAAAAGGCAATTATGGAAGATCAATTGATTATCAAAAACATAATTTGAGGTAAAAACAGGTTATATTTAGGTCAATGTAAATTTTTTCCAAAACTCGCCAATTTATTTAATCCCTCAAAAATTTCCTAATTAAGTATATGATACCTTCCTCTATTAAGAAGAACATCTACTAGACTACTGTTCTGATGATATTTCTATAAAAAGTTTGATCTCACCATATCCAGAGAATAATAACACAGCAAAAATAATACGTACCTATGATACCTCAACTGCAAAGTACTTCCCATGAGTGATTGGATTGCATTGGTTGACCATCTGCAAGTCATTTTAGTTAAGTACCCATCAGTTTCACATGATATATTGATATTGACATCTATTTAAAACACATTAAAATATTAATACAAAGCAAAATCACCACAAATTTTTTAATGAAAATAAAATTTCCTTACATTATCAATGGGACTCTAATATAGAGTCCAAAATAAAAACCTGTCTGTGGAAGGAAACGAGCAGCTCCGCGTCCTTACCAATCACATATAACTCAGCATAGCGATGGTGGCATGCATGCTCGCTGCAGCAGTACACTGCGTCGTAGGTGAACTTCCCTCGAGGCGTGGTTGCATTCAAATTAGGAAAAGTAACTTTGCTAACATGGTCACCCATGACATTATACTGGCTTTGAGGAATTTTCTCAGCTAAATTCATCCACCAAACAATCTTTTTTGAGGAAACAATCTCATTTTCATTTTTATAAATGCAGTGAAAAGAAACATTAGACCCAACACTTGTCAGAATTTTAGGCGGAAAGTATATGACATCTGCAATAAGAGAAGAAAGGGAAGATATCAGATGAAGACCAAAAACATCCTGTATGGAATTTATACTAAATAGAAAAGATTTACAATGCAATCAGGATCACCTGCCAAAAATAAAATCAATGCACTGTTTTGCTCATTTATGTACAGGTATATAGTATCCAGGCATTCCCATTCCCAAATGACTTGAACTTCCAAAATGTCTACATATTTTCTAAACATCGAGAGTTACTTACTACAAAATATGTTTTAGTGAGTAATTGACACCTGCTAACTGACAGGCAGAAAATGAATTTAAATGAAATATAATTCCACAATGACATGTTTTTTTATCAGCCACTGCATTAAGAATCAGTGAAACTTAGGCTAAGTTCTTGAATCAAATCACTATAAGGCAAAATCCTGAAGAAAAATGGTGGTTGCTATGGTCTCCTTTGGATACATGAAAATTTCAAATCAGGAGGTAAAGTTGAAAAATAAGCTTTAAATAAGAGAACTGGTTAGGGACACGGCTCAGTCGGTTAAGCGTCCAACTTTGGCTCAGGTCATGATGTCATGGTTTGTGAGTTTGAGCCCCATATCTGATTCTGTGCTGACAGGTCAGAACCTGGAACCTGCTTCAGATTCTGTGTTATGTCTCTCTCGCGCATGCGCACTCTTTTTCTCTTTCTCTGCCCCTCCCCTGCTCTCTCTCTCTCAAAAAATTAAATAAGCATTTAAACAATTTAAAAAAAAAGAATTAGTTAGGGAATGTAAAATCAAGAATGCACAAATGCACCAAAACAGGAAAAAAAAAATACTGATCTGTAATATTTTAAGTTACTTAATGCCAGTATACTCTGGTTAAGGATAAGAGGAACTAATATTTTTCTAAAATATTATTTTTAATGCCTCTACACTATTCCATACTATTTTTTGGCCCCCTGTTATTGGAAATATAGTTTGCCTATAGTTTTAATTAGAAACAGAATAAAAGTGTTTACATAAGAAGAAATTATTTCTGCCAAAGTGCATTATAAAAACAGTATATTTCAGTTAATCCATGATTTGCCATTTTCTTCTGAGAGAATATGAATATCTGTTTCTGTACATATCATCTGGACTATCCCCCAAAACAAAAATGAAAAACTTTATTGATTTTTATTATTTAAGTTTATTTTCTTTTTTGCAATAGCAGGCTAAACTCCATGGCCTTTGTATTTAGAATCCATACAAAACATGTGTATTTTGTACGTTTGCAGTAAAACATAAACAGGAAAAAAAGGAGCAGCATGAAATCACTGGACAGAAGACGGTCCATTAGATTTTTAACCCTCGCCTAGGAGGCACTCAAGCCTTGTTAGTACATTACTGACTGCACACAAGTACCTAACACAGATCTAAAAGATCATTAACCTACCTTCAAAATGCTCCAAATGTCATTACTTAGTGGCTTCAAAAGTTGAAGAGTAATTTATTTTTTTAAAGAGTACACATTAGATTTCAAAAGCTAAGCTGAATTTTTAATGTTTAAAGGTAATGAAAAACTCAAAGCATTTCACTTCAGAATTGAATGCCTCAGTAAGGCTTAATCAAGAAATGCAGTTAAAGTCATAGTATTTTGGCAAGATTAAATATTAAAATATTAGCTTACAAAGAAGAAAAGTCGTTAAAAACCTGATGATGTGTAAAATTTACATTGAATATACAGAAATTAATATGAAATAAATGAATATTTAATGTTTTAAATTATATAAATATATATTTTATTCTCAATTAAGATACTACACAACATTTAATTTGGAAAATAAGAAAATAATAATTTTCTTCTGATGATAAGGTACCAATACTTTTGCAGGGTCTATACTAATGAATTTCATTAAGAGGAAAATCTATTGATAAATCTTAGTGAATTACTTACATGAGCATAAATCATGAATCAAAACATTTTAGTTTAAGTTAGTTTACAATGTGTTTATTATAGCTACAGAAAATAGATTATTAAATTTTCAAAGCAGACTTCCTATTTTTCTTTGAGGGGAAAATATTTTCTCTAGTGCATTATAAGCACTGCCAAGTATAAAATGTAGAAATTATCTGTTTCTCCTCTTCTTTGGCAGCACAAGAATGTGATTAAGAAAGTCAAGAAGTGAGCACTTCTAAAGTTGTTTTAAGTGTGTAGCATAACTTAATTGCAATACTGTTAGACTTCGTAAGTTCTGCCAGGGTCCTGGGTTTTCCTTCCAAAGTCCAAGATCTCCCAATAGCTACAGAGAAAGAACCTAGCCAATACATTTTCAAAAAATCTGTTAAGAATTCCTTGATTAGAAATGGTCAGTGCTTCATTAACAGAGTACTCTGTAGGTATAGCTTTAATAAATCAATGAATAAGAAGTAGTAACTATAAAGGTACTGATAGTTAGTATTCTGTTTGCTCTGGCAGCAATACATTAGACAACCTCTGTTCAAAAAAAATCAGTAAAATCCAAAGTGTTTGGAAATGATAAAGCAAGTGTACTGATTCGTTCTAAATGAGTTAATGCCTCAATCTTACAGAATACTTCTGTTTGGTGGATGCCATTATGACACCTATCAGTGAACAACAGAAGATAATCTAATAATAGTAAATACCGAGATTTAAGGGACAGGGATCCAAATGCTTTTACACAAGAACAGGAAGCTCCCAAGTTTGGAGAAAAATACTTCACTGGTGCACATCACTCAAGAACAATACTCAAGTGCAGTAAGTGCCATGAGGGCACAGTGCTGTGAAGGTAACCTCAGCAAAACCAAAATCTGAACAACCTAAGCAACACTGAAACCTCATTTATCAGAAATCATGAAGGAACTGAGGGGTCCCACTAAAATGCTCTATGTAACTAATCTTACTGCTTATTAGTTCCCAGTATTAATTTTTAGTGACACCAGAAATATTGCATAAATGTACATCATGCACTTAATCACTGTATTAGTGTGTACAAATGCGAACACTGGGATTGATTGGACTGCCAGCTCTAGGTTGTGCCAACTTTTATAAGTTACTTAACGTCTCTAAATCTCGGTTTCTTTGTCTGTAAAAGGGAAATATCAGTACCTATCTTACAGGGTATCAAAAGGATAAAATGATGATACATGTAAAGCACTTAGAGCAGGGCTTGAAACACAGGAAGCACCTGTAACTGTCAATATTATTGTTGTTGTTGTTGTTGTTGTTATTCAGTAGGGAACCATGAACCTAATTGTGCCTTTGATTTATGATTCAGTACCCACCATTACATCATTACAGGAGAAGATACTGTAACATGCAAATGTGTTTGGGAGCTACTAAGGTGTGTAGGCTTTTCTCCCAGCTCTTGGTGTCCCTGGTCTGCTTTCTATTTGGCAAGTTTCTATCTTTCCCTTAATAATTACCAGTACCACTCAGTGGCATCTAAGCCATCCAAGTCTGTTAAACTAGTAAGCTACCTCATTTATACTCATTGCTAAATCAACAAATTCTGCCCTTTGGGCAGCTGTTTACTCACTGCCTGGCTTTATTTTTCACTTATTTTCAGATATTTCTGTTTGGGATGTCTGAAGTCACTATAGGGACACACTTGTGGTAAGTAAAAGGATAGGCGTTAATTGTAATATTGTTAGAGACTGCATAAGCAAATAAATTGGCAAAGTTTCTTCTCAAAACATATCTTTATTACTGTCAGGTACACAAAACTCTAAATATATGCCTAGGGAAGGGCATATATATGAATATATTTGCTTTATAATATATATTAATAAATTTGATTTATATTGTATACAAAATTTGATTTATATTGTATACAAAAGCATAAAAATCATGGTCCAAAATATTAAGAAACCAAGCAAATTTAATTCTGCAGATACTGACACAAACTAAGAAAGTTAACAGTAGTATGAAAGGATTTTGTACAAAGTACAACAGAACTAACCCGATGTCCATCCAAAGGTCTAAAAAACCTGACCTGAACAATCCAAAACAAAATCTTACATTAAATATAACACAAAAAAACTATCATATTATACTGGATCAAAATTTTCATCTTAGGGGTGCCTGGGTAGCTCAGTTGGTTAAGCGTCCAACTTCGGCTCAGGTCATGATCTCGTGGTTCATGGGTTTGACACAAAATGTGTGGACAGTGCAGAGCCTAGAGCCTGCTTCAGACTCTGTGTCCCCCTCCCTTTGCTCCCCCCCCTGCTCTCACTCTCTTTTTCTCTCTCAAAAATAAACATTAAAACAATTATTTTCATCTTAATCCCACTGAAAACCTAACATTACTAAGAGCCATTATTCTAGAAAGGCATAAATGTATGACTTGAATATAGCAAGCTTTAAAAATAACAATGATTCTTTTAGAATTTTCCTCTTTTTCATAAAGGGTAGGTTTTCAGATCTAATTAAGAAGTAAAATCATAAAGTAGAAAGCCACTTTTTTGTGTGCGAAAGAGAAACATTTCACCAGATGGTAGGGCTGTCTGGCCCACTTCCCTCCTCTTCCACCCACTTCACCCCATCCCACTGTTGTCAAAACTTTCATGCGACAGTCTTTGAAATTTGATGTTATAATTCATTCCCTGCTACATAACTCACCGCTGGTCATTAAGACCTATTAATCAACAATAAATAATTGGAGGTAGAAAAGTTACCTTCCATGGAAATAGTCCTAAAGCTGAGTTGTCAGCACCATATTAAACACACTGTTCAGTAATTATTTGATGGATAGTGATGAGAAAGTCATGTTTTCTAACTCTGTTCACACAAGGTTTCTGACTTTCCTAGAGAGAACCAATCCTTCCCGTTGCCTAGCACTTTGTCAGCTCTCCTGACAACCGTGCTCATGCAATTAGTTATGTATCATGTCAACCTCTCACCTTTATTAGATGCTGAGATTTTGAATATCGAATTGTGGATCTGAAAACCATGATTCTATCTACGGTTTACTGAGTGCTTACTAAGGGTCAGGACAAGAAAACATAAAGGGCAGCTTTACAAATCTGTAACAGTGACCTCACTTCTTTGAGCTATGCTCAGTAATGCGATGTCAGTAGAAGTAATACATTGTGAAGCAGGTCTTTTTTTCAACTTGCTGTGTGAGAATCCTCTAATTCAGTACACACATTAGGCACACTGTGCCATTCTATCATATAAAGACATCTCTTTTCCTGCTAGACCTATGAGTGCAAACATATGGTTTCTGTCTTTCTCTGCCTGGCTTACTTCGCTCAGCATGAAACATGAGAGACCTAATGGAGAACAAGGGGGAGCAGAGGAGGGGGAGAGAGTTGGGGAGAGAGAGGGATACAAAACTTGATAGACTATTGAATGCTGAAAATGAACTGAGAGTTGAAGGGGAAGGGGGAGGGGGGAAAAGAGGTGGTGGTGATGGTGGAGGGCACTTGTGGGGAAGAGCACTGGCTATTGTATGGAAAACAACTTGACAATAAAATATTGAAAAAAAAAAAAAGACATCTCTATTTTGCAGATGAGGAAAGGGAGGCATATGAAGGTTAAAAAACTTGCCAAATAAGTGGTGGGGGCAAGACTTCTATAAACTTGTCAGACTCCAAACCACTAATGCTACTTTTTGACTAAGCAATGATTTTTAAATAATAAGTAATCAAAACATGAACTTAAATATGTTGACTATCTTCTTAGTGATTTACACAGTACTTGCTGTCTCTATATATCTGTAATCAACCTGCATGAGTTTCAGTAGGAATAATTTTGGTCTACTGACAGATCAGACAACTAGGCAAAGGACCTAAAGTGTCTTCCTATGGTCACAAGTTAGCATGTAACAGGGTTGCACTATTCTAAGGCTCCTGAGCCTCTTTGTAAAACAACATCCCAACTTCATGAGGTAGTTCTGAATAAACCACAGTTTTTCTGATGTTAAGCTTAACTTTAAAAATATGAAAATTATGGGGCGCCTGGATGGCTCAGTCAGTTAAGTCTCCGGCTTCAACTCAGGTCATGATCTCATAGTTCATGGGTTCGAGCCCCACATCGGGCTCTGTGCTGACGGCTAGCTCAGAGCCTGAAGCCTGTCTTCCAATTCTGTGCCTCCCTCTTTCTCTGACCCTCCCCTGCTCACACTGTCCCTCTCTCTCTCTCTCAAAAATAAATTTTAAAAAACATTTTAAAAAAAGAAAATAAATAAAAATATGAAAATTAATAGTGAAAACTCTCAAAAGCAAGCATCTAGAGCAGAAAAAATTATTTTAGTATGTTATTATTCCTTATATTATGTAAAACACAATAATTAAATAAAATTTGAATATTTGAAATTTATGTCAAGTAAAAATATCTGACTTTAAATGTAAATCAAAAAAGCATCAATACAGGTAAGGTTCTGAATTTGTGAATTCGAAACCTTTACATTAATTCTATCTTTTGATTAAGAAAGAGTAATTCAGCAAGACACTATTATAGACGCACGTAAACCTGGAAACCCTTACACAAGTTTTCACTAACAAATTAACCTGTCAAAGCTTAAGTAAGACATTAATACTGCATTCCTCCTTTACTGCCACAAAATTTAAGATCCTTGTAACAGGCCAAAGAAAAAATCAGGAGCACATTCTCCAATCAATAAGAGCCACTATTAGCAATCCTACCTTGTGTGGTAAAGATAAGAGGGGTGCTCCAGTCACTCCAGAGTCCTGGGCCATCCAGTCTCCTGCCCCTCACCTGAACTTCATATGAAGATCCAGGAAGCACACTGTCTACCAGCAGAGATGTAGCTGAGACCATCTCATCAGCCTATTAAATATTATTTGAAAACATCAGAGCATCAAGTTGACGCGGAACCTTTACCAAAATTGATGATGAGCAGTCCTAACAAACTTCAAAGAACTAAAATCTTAGCTGGCCCCAGTGGAATTAATTTGCACATTTGTCAATAAAAGTTTAAAGAGCGCGGTAGCTGGGTAGCTCAGTCGTTTGAGCATCCAGCTTCAGCTCAGGTCATGATCTCATGGTTCAGTCTGTGAGTTCAAGCCCTGCATTGGGCTCTGTACTGACAGTTCAGAGCCTGAAACCTGCTTCAGATTCTGTCTCCTTCTCTCTCTGCCCATCCCCCACTCATGCTCTGTCACTCAAAAATAAATATGTTAAAAAAAAGCCTTTTTTTAAGTTTAAAGAGCCTATAAGTCTAAGAAGAAAATCACAATGACCATTAGAAAATATTTTTACCTGAATGATAATGAATATTGATCTTTTGAAATTTGAGAGATACAGCTAAAGTCAGTGGAGAGCTTCAAGCCACCACGGACCTCTATAATACACATGCACAGTAGAAAACAATGAGCAGGAGTGGACAGAGAATTATAAACATTCCTAGAGCAAAGCTTCACAGAGAAAGGCATGAATAATTTTAAAAATCTGAACTTGATGATAAGCTATAGTAAATCAAAATACAGTTTACACACTAGAGGGCAAAGATCCAAGAGACTTAATTCTGCATAAAACAACCACTACTAAGAATTGCTTAGCAAATAGATTCAGTTTTCCAATGATGTACTCCAAAGCTACTGCACACCCTAGCCTCTTAAACTGTGGGGCAGCAGAGACTCAAAGGGTGAAAAGCACTAGGAATGTATTACACAAGAGCAGATCACCTATATTTAAAATTCTATTATCTCCAATTTATAGATGAGAGAGCTGAAACCCAGAGAAGCCTTAACTCTGTTTTTCCCACACATGACACGAAGGATTCCTTTTCTGCTTTTCATTAAAATAAAGCCTTTAAAAAACTGGTCCAGAGCTAAAAAGAGAGTTATTTTTTAACCTCTAAATTATATAACAATTCGTTTCACAAAGGAACATGCCGAAGTCCATGCAGAGTCCATACTCCTAATGACCTCCTCCTTCTCCTCTCCTCCTCCTCTTTGATTCATCTGCTGCTACTCTTGCCCTCACCCGCTCCCCTGGTTTCTAGCTTCTCATCCAGCTTAGGGCCTCTGAATTGCTGTTTTTTCTATTTGGATACAAATTCCTCCATATATCTCCATCACCAACCTCCTTCAAATCCTGCCCAAATGTCAGCTTCTCAATGAGTTCTTCCCCACCTCCATTTAATGCTACAACCTACCATCTCCACCAGCACCCTCAAATTCCTTTCTCCAGTTCACTCTACCACCAAGTACATCCTGATACATGTAGAACAGTTACTAGCACCTAGTAGGTACTCAATAAATACTGAAAGAATGAAAAAGGGATTTGACACACTTTATAAGCACTGCATGTAAACAAATACATTGAGCAATTTAAAAAAGTAAGTTTGAACTGTAAAATCAGAAACCAGAGGTTTGTAGGTGAAAGAGTTATGAATTCAAGTTTCTAATCTAATTGGACTTTCTGTAGCCCTTTAGCTGTGTGTACATGCACATGTGCATGTAAGGGACAGGGAAATGGAGAGGAAAGAAAAGGAGAAAAATAGTAATTTATACATAAACTCTTTTTGGAAGTGGAGCTTTCGGGGCACGTGGGTGGCTCAGTAGGTTAAGCATCCAACTTTGGGTTAGGTCATGATCTCGTGGTTTGTGGGATCAAGCCCCGCATCAGGCTCTGTGCTGACAGCTAGCTCAGAGCCTGGAGCCTGTCTTCAGATTCCGCGTCTCCCTCTCTTGATCCCCCTGCTCACACTGTCTCTCTTTCTCTCTCTCTCTCAAAAATAAATAAAACATTAAAAAAATATTTTTAAAAGGAAGTGGAGCTTTCTCTGGGAGAAAATTCTGGGAGGAATTTGTCATACTCCTCAATATATAACATGAATCCATACATAAGAGATATTGTGCAACATCAAACAATTTTTCTAAAAAATTTACCAAATTTACCAAATCTTACCAAAGACCCAGACATGCTGTTCATGTGGTCATTTCCAATGTTGATCTTAAATGAAAGCCTGGGGTATAATATTAAATTACAGCTGCTTCTGCTGTAGAAGGACCATGTACATTTGGCAAGCAAAGAGCATTTTCTTTTTTTTCTTTTTTTTTTTATTTTTGAGAGACAGAGAAAGACAGCACAGGCAGGGGAGGGTCAGAGAGAGAGGGAGACACAGAATCTGAAGAAGGCTCCAGGCTCTGAGCTAGCTGTCAGCACAGAGCCTGACGTGGGGCTCGAACCCACGAACTGTGAGATCATGACCTGAGCTGAAGCCAGATGCTTAACCGACTGAGCCACCCAGGTGCCCCACAAAGAGCATTTTCTATGGGACTTGGAAAGCGTCTCATCTCTAGGTGCTTCTCAATGTTCCATTTTGTTTACTAAAATATACTTACTGGGGCACCTGAGTGGCTTCCTCTGACATTTGGCTTCCTCTGTTAAGCATCAGATCCAGAGATCTCAGTTCAGGGCATCTTGGCTCCGGGCATGATTTCAGGGTTTCGTGAGTTCAAGCCCCACATAAGTCAGCACAGAGCCTGCTTGGGACTCTTTCTCTCCCTCTCTGCGTCTCCCTCCCACACTAGGGCTGTCTCTATCTCTCTCAAAATAAATAAACATTTAAAAATTTTAAATTTAAAATATACTTACTTTTCTCATATTTTTTGAAGAATTCTCTGAATACTTCACTTGATATTGAAGTTGAAATGGTACCAATGTTGGGCTGGACCAAGAAATCCTTAAATTGCCAGCGTCTGTGATCTCCATATGCAAACCTAATGGTGGATCAGGCTTCACTTAAGGAAAAAAGGGAACACGGTGACATCAGGCAATTTTCATGATAATCATAAAATAAAGTCAAAATGAATTTTTAGTATATCCCAATCTTCTAACTACTTAAAAGGTGACCTTAAGCAAAGGCTAATTATAGAACCAAAATATTAGGTCTACTCCTTGTAGCTTTCCATAACAATCCATGCATCTTCCTTTCCTTCTCCCTAAATGGCAAAAACTGTAAATCAGTATATGACATTGTTTTGATAACCGTGAATTCCTGCTGTTAAAAAGTTTGTTAACTTTATTTAACCTAGCATTCACCAAACCTCTTTGAAGCTTCTCCCTACCACACTAGCCCACTGTTTTAGTGGGTAACAAAGAAAAACAGATTTTTGCAGAGCACTACTTGGAAAATGCATACAGAGTTTGCACGCAAAAATTCACACAAATATGTGTGCAAAATCCAGCAAATCTATTAACTTTGAAATACAATAATCTAGATGCACTTATGCAAATAACTCACAGCACACAATAAACATGCATTAGCAGGCCCTGACTTGTCACCAGAAATAGGGGTAGAGTTTCAGAGTCTAACAATGTGTTTAACTTGGCATGTGATTTTAGTTCATATGAATCCGTATATATTGAGTTCATATAGAGTTCATGTGTTTATGTATGAATATACATTTGTGTATAGATTGTGTGTGTATGTATGTGTGTGTGTGTGTGTGTGTGTGTGTGTGTGTGTAGTTTTAAACACACATAACCTTGAGGCCCCTGGTGACTCACTCAGTTAAGTGTCTGACTTCAGTTCACTAGAACTCACAGTTCATGAGTTCTAGTCCTGAATCAGGCTCTGTGCTGACAGCTCCAGAACCTCCGTCTCCCCCTCTCTCTGCTCCTTGCATTTGCACTCCCTCTCTCTCTCAAAAACAAATAAATATTAAAAAGTTTAAAAACAAATAACCTTTCAATTATTTGTAAAAACAATAAAACATCTTACAATAAAGGACTGAATAAAGAAATAATGGCTCATCCCTATAAGGGACTCTATACAGTCATTAAAAATGATATTGGAGGGGGGCCTGGGTGGCTCAGTCAGTTAAGTGTCCGACTTCGGCTCAGGTCATGATCTCACAGTTCGTGGGTTCGAGCCGCGTCAGGCTCTGTGCTGACCACTAGCTCAGAGCCTGGAGCCTGTCTTCAGATCCTGTGACTCCTTCTCTCTCTGACCCTCCCCTGTTCATGCTGTCTCTCTCTCTCTCTCTCTCTCTCTCTCTCAAAAATAAATAAAAACATTAAAAAAATTTTTAAATGATATTAGAGAAGAATACTGAAAATGTTGAATATTGTTAGTATTAAATGTTAATTGGGGGTCCCTGGGGGGCTCAGTCAGTTAAGCATCCAACTCTTGACTTCAGGTGAGGTCATCATCTCAGTTTGTGAGGTCGATCGAGCCCTGCCATCGGGCTCCACACTGACAGTGTAGCGCCTGCCTGCAGTTCTTTCTCCCTATCTCTCTGCCCCTCCCCTGTTTGTTCTCTCTCTCTCTCAAAATAAGTAAAAATAAACTTTAAAAAAGTTTACCAAACAACATCTATACTTGGGTTCCTGAGTCATTGAAATTAACAAATAAAATAATATTCATAAGTATGTATTAAAATTAGAAAAAATGCCAAAGTGATAGGAAACAGATGATGAATTTCTCCTTTTTTATACATCTCTGTGTTTTCAAGATTTTAACTAGCAGAACTTACTCATGTACATAGATATAATCATTACATTGAAACACTTACTGATTTGCATTTTATTTTCAAGAACTAACATGACATGTTACTATTTTTAACATACTGTATTTCCAAGAATTTAGACATAGTTTTTTCTCTTTTCCTTGAGTCCAAATTGATTAAGTTTTTACTTCATGTGACATATTACAGGTTTTAGTTACTTTCAAGCAGGGACAGATAAAGTTTAAAAACAATAGGTGAAATTCACCAAGTTCTCATGACCAAAAAGAAAGCAAAACAAAGACATCAAACAGAAGAGAAATCATAAAATTATAAATTATCATACATTTCCTGCCTGCATACATATATGCCTTAATATTAGAAATCTGAAACTAAATCCTTCCCTGGACCACCTATGTCCCCAGTCTTAGATACACCGCCACCTACCCGCTTCTCTCACAGCAGTATCCCTTGGAAGCACTGGCATTACTCACTCTGCCCACTTTGCATCCCACCTTCCTAGCCAACCTACTCTGACCTGGTCTTCCTGCTCACCCATGCACTCAAACTGCTCTTATCAAGATCACCACCCTTTTCCAAATCCGGTATCAGCTGTCTGATCCATTTCACTCCACCTCTCAGTGGCATTCCACATTTCTGCTCACTGTTCCCGCATGGCTTCCAGGCTACCAGATTCTTTTACTCCTCTTTTCTCTATGACTACCTCAGTCTTTCCCTCGCTGAACTCTAAGTGGCTGATCTCATGCAATCCCATAAACATCTATACACCAAATATTCCATATATATCACTCCCTTGAACTCTAGGATCATACTTCCGAATACCTACTCAGCATCCCTTGGGTATCTATAAGCATCTCAAAATTAATCCTCCACAAATCTCCCATCCCAGTACGTGGTTCCACTATTCACTGGCATGCTCTGGTCCTAGTCTGAGTGTTATCCTTGGTTCTTCTCTCTCCTTCATACTCAACACCAAATCCACTAGAAGTCTCAGCACCAGCTCCCAAATAAATCCCAAGTATAACCATTTCTTTCTTCTCCACGGCTACATCCCTGAATCAACCAGATTATTCCAATAACCTCCTTTCTGAGCCCTCTGATTCCACTCTTGCCACTATCTTTCCTCTTTTCCCCATCAACTTTACTCTCCACATGCAGAGTAAATTTCAAACATGCACACAGACACACACACCTGCCCATATCACTCTCCTAGTTCAAAAACTTACAGTGCAATTATGATAAAATCCAACTCTGTAACTCTGGCCTACAATAAGACATGAACCCAACAACTCTCTGACCACATCTCCAAATACTCCCCTTACCTCATTCACTCTAAGCATAGGGGTCTTTTCTTTGGTTCCTCCAAATGCCACACTCATTCCATCTCAGAGGTTTCATGGGTGCTATTTTTCCTACATGAAGCACCTTTTGCTCTGGATTTTGGCATAGTTCTTTCTTTTTCATTTAGCCCAACTGCTATCTCCTAAAACAGGCCTTCTCTGATTTCCATAGCTACAATAATAGTCCCTAAACCTGAGACTCTCAATCTCTTACCTCTTTTATGGAACTTAAAATTTTGAGACATTATCAAATATGCCCAAGCATAAGGAAAGATATTTTTTCCTCAAAAATCATTACTGAGAAAAGACAAAATTCCTTTTAAGTTTCTTATAAAGTCTATCATAGCACATTCTCTTAACTACTTTATTGTTTTTAAATATGCAATTCAATTGTGGCTCCAAGTGCTGAGAGAATTTGCTTTAAAAAGAGAACATAATGGTATTTTATAAATATTATGTATATTTTCTTCAAGATGGACTTGCTCAGATGTCATTGGATTTATGTTGTAGAGACCACAAATGTATCCCCAGAAGACAAATTATTTGAAAGTCCTAATTCCTAATGTTAAAATATGTCATATGCAGATTCATATGTCGTATGCAAATCTGCATATGCAGATGGCATGCTCAGTAACCTAGAAAGAAGTGAAGGTGAGGCTATGTGAAAAAGTGTGAGATGCCTGGAAAAGTGGCTCTTGTGCGATCAAAAACAACGATGCAATGAAGCATGTAAGAAGTTGGTATATGATGGTTTCAAGAAAAATAAGTGTTACCACTGTTACATATTGTATATAATATACATACACGCACAAAACCGAGTTAATAAATACTTTAAGTGAACACTTGCCTAACTTATTCACATTTGTAATGATATGTTCAAGTGGATCAAAAGAAACTCCGGGAATTTTTGCACTAAAAATCTGGGACGCAACCTATTATTTGAGTTTTCCTTATAATGAGATTTGTATAGCAAATTATTTAGTTGTTTACTTTTTTATTATCCCTCTCTGCTTAATATTGTCTCTGGCCTATGAGGCAGGAACTTTGTCTCATTCACCATTGTTTCTCCAGCTCCTAGATCAGTGGCTGACACACATGAGCCTCTCAGAAATATTTATTGAAGGAATAAACCCAGGTAAAAAACAAGCTTCTGATTATTTTTGGAAACTGTTATCTGATAAGTGAAAACAGGGATAACCAAATGATACATATCCATTGGCAAAGACCCAGAGTTTAAAGAAAAACTGCCTTAAGAAAGAATTTAAGTTAACAATTACAGAGATACTGCGGTTAAAACATTCTAGAAGCTACTCTTAATTCTCCCTCATACCACATTTACCATCCTTACAGTGCTGGTCAAAGCAAGATAAGCTATTGAAAAAATGTTTGTGAGCAATTTTTAACCTGCTTGTATGACTGATGTTTAGATCTATTATCTCTTTTATGCACAACTTACCAACATTTATGGGCTGAACTGACATCACAGGTGACTGAAAAATTACTCCACCAGATGTGATTTTCCAATACATAAGAAGAGTGTGGTTGAGTTTGGCTGTCAGCACAGGCACATGGCATTCGCAGCTGTCATGAACACTGCAGTTACACGGAACAGTCAGAAAACTGCCCTTCTGGGGGACCAGAGGTGACTCTTCCAACACTTCAGGCCTATGTGGAAAAAGAAGAGCTAAATATTAGTGTAGATGTGGTATGACAAAACTGCTGCGCATTCAGCTTAAGTGGCATCTAGGGGAGAAAAGGATACATTATATCAGGGAGATACAGAGATAAGAGTTAAAGCAGGTGCCATTAGAAATAATATCAGCACAGGGACACCTGCCTGGCTCAGTCAGGAGGAACATGACTCTGGATCTCAGGATTATAAGTTTGAGCCCCATGTTGGGTATAGAGATGACTTAAAAATAATAAAAAATCTTAAAAGAAAAATCAGCAAGAAGATACCAAAGCAATAGTGAAGTATCAAAAAGGAAAAAAAATTTTGACCCTAAAACTCTCTACCCAGAGAAAATATCTTTCAAAATAAATATGAAATAAAGGGTTTTTTTCAGGCACCATCAGATGTGTATTAAAAAATGCCAAAGAAAAGTTCATCAGGCAAAAGAAAATGATAGCAGATAGAAGACAGTTTCCACACAAAGAAATGAAAATAACACTAAAAGGGTATTTACTGACCACTTAAAGCAAAAATAAAAACCACATAGTATAAGGTTTATTGCACAGATAAAAGTAAAATGTGTAACATCAGCTCCAAGGTTGGGAGCAAGAAACACAATGCAAGTATGCCGTTGCAATGTTCTCATACTGCACGTGAAGTGGTATAATATTCTTTGGAAGTATATCAGTTATCCTGTAATGAATTAAATATCTGTTATTACAAATCCTAAAGCAAATACTAAAATAATAAAATAAGAAGTTATAGTTATGGAACCACAATAATCAAGTCAATAGAATATTAATATAGAGAAAAATAGATTAATGGAACAGAATAGAGACCAAGACCTATATGGACAACTAGATTTCTACCGAGGTACAAAAGCAGCTCTGTGGAAAAAGGGTGCTGAACAATGCCATATCTATATACAAAACAAAACCAATTTCAATCCACTCACACCAAGTTCAAAAATTAATTCAAAATGGGTCATCAATTCAAATATAAAGTCCAAAGCTATCAAAACGTCTAGAAGAGAACATGAGAACAAAAATTTGTGATGTTGGGTAAGGTAACATGTCCTTAGATGCAACACCAAAAACACGATCCATAAAAAAACAAATTCTTAGTTTGGACTCTTTTCAAGATTGAAAACTCTTCTTTGAAAGAAAGATACTATGAAACAACAAAATGAAAAGCCACAGACTGAGAGAATACATTTCCCAACCATCTTTCTGATAAAGGACTTATCTCCAAAAGATATAAAGAACTCTCAAAACTCAATAATCATAGGGGTGCCTGGGTGGCTCAGCTGGTTAAACATCAGTTTCTTGGTGTTGATTCAGGTCATGATCTCGTGGTTTATGGGTTCAAGCCTCACATTGGGCTTCTACTCTGATAGTGTGGAGTCTGCTGGGGATTCTCTCTTTCTCTTATTCTCCCTTTGCCTTCCCCTGCTCTCACTCTCTGTCTCTCTGTCTCTCTCTGAAAATAAACTTTAAAAAAAGGTTTAAAAAAAACCTTAGGAATGAGGAGAGAGTATTAATATTTAGACATCATCACTGCCTTCAGAAATCTTACAGCCCTTTTTGAGGGAAAAGCTATATAAATACTAAAGATACTAATTAAAAATTCAGTGTGGGGCAAGCAATGCTTTAGAAACTCTAACTAGCAACATACCTGAGAATTCAAATAGAAACACAACATGAAATAAATGAACCCAACTCTTTCATACATATACCCCTAGTATTAAATGTTGTGAATTATGATAAATTTACAAGTTTTCTGATAGACATTAGTATTATTTTACTCCTCAAAGAAATCAATCAAGAAACAACATTTACAGGCTTTTTAAGGTACAAAGTAGTCTATTGGGTGCTGTGTAATGGATAATCATATTGTGGGAAGCACACTAAATTAAACTGAGACCTAAAATCAAGTCCTTCTATTGCTTTATGAGCCACAGTAAGGGAGTTCTTTTTTGTGAGCATTGGTTTCCATAATCAGTAAAACCGAGAAAAATGCTTGCACTATCCACCTTTACAAGGCTCTTGTAAGTATTAAAGAGGATAACATAAAAGGATTTTTTAAAACTTTAAAGTGCTATAATACCCGTAAGATACCATTTTGATTTGGAGTTGGAATGACTCAGCACTTTGAATTTTACCTAAAGCTTTAAACAAAGCCAATGAATGTCATTTTTTAAAAAAATCACACTATCCCTCTTAGGTGTTTTTCAAATATTAAAATAAAGGCTTTTATCAAAAGGGTATGGAACAAGTTGAATAAATTGTGGTATTTTATGTCAGAAATATATTTACAGGTTCTTAGGCTTTGATTGAAGAATTCCCAAGTTTTGTGGCAAAAATAGAACCAAATAGAAAATAACAGTTTTCACTAAGACATTTTAAAGATAGAAAATTCTAGTGATATTTTCCTTTTTTAACACAAAAAGAAAAGTTAGTTGTACTATCTTACTTTACATCATCGCCAATGCCATTTTTTTTCCTAAATAGAATGAATATTTGTTGAATCAGGCTGATTACCAATTAGATTAACCATCTGGTTTCTCTATCACTCCATTGTTATGTGTTCTTTTAATCAATCTCACTTTCAATTTCTTTGTAACTTCAAATATACACAAATAAAATATAATATATAGTACATATTCATAATAATGACTATATGTAATATACGTTTATCTTAATAATTCATTATTTTTTTTTTAAAGCATCTCCATTTGGAAATTTCCCAAACTATCCCAACAGATAACCCCATCATGAAACTCTAAGAATCAATCTAAAACTAATTCTCAAAATGTTCTACACAGGGGTGAGAAAACTAGAGCCTACAGGTCAAATACACCTGTTTTTTTTGTACAGCTTGTGAGCTAAGAATGGCTTCTTACATTTTCAAAGGGTTAAAAAAAAAAAGACAAAGAGGAAGAATGTCCTGTGATACAAGGAAATTCAAATTTCAATGTCTATAAACATTCTCAAGTTTATTCATTTTACATATTAACTATGGCTACAAGGTTGTGACAGAGAGAGTACGGCCTACAAGGTCTAAAATATTTGCTATGTGTAGGCGCCTGGGTGGCTCAGTCACTTAAGTGTCCAACTTTGGCTCAGATCATGATCTCATGGTTTGTGAGTTCAGCCCCACATTGGGGTCTGTGCTGACAGCTCATAGCCTGGAGCCTGTTTCAGATTCTAAGTCTCCCTCTCTCTCTATCCTTCCCTCATGCACACTCTGTTTTTCTCTCTCATTAAAAAAAATTTTTTTTTAAATATTTGCTATCTGGCCCTTAACGAAAACATTTTCCAGTCCCAGCTATTGGCCAAAAACACTTTGTACTCCTTACTGCTGGGTACTTGATAGGCAAAGGACACAAAAATAAAGAATCCACACCAAATATATAATCAAATTTCAGTATATAGCATATTTACAATTGACACAAAATACCTTGAGGATCACTATCTAATTCAATTTTTCGAATCACCTTGGGAGGGAACTAATATCATCTACTTTATAAAACACTGAGGCTCAGAGACAACATAGTCCTGAAACTCATCTGAAGCCTTGTGCCTCCATGTTCAGTGCTCACTGCATTATGCTCAAGATTTCTTATTATCACAAGAGAAATTTCACTGTTACTATTGCCATTTTATTTAGGAGATTCATAAAAACATCGGTAGCCACAACTAAAAATAATTATAATCTGAATCATCTGTATATTTTTATATATCAAAACTTTAAAAAATTGGAGAATGATTTCAAATTACTTTTTCCTTGAGTGAAACATTAGGTATTTCTCATATGTAGGAGAGCATAAGCTTTTCAAAGTTTGTATGAAACCTGGAATACACGAGCCTTGTTACTTGTCAAAGTCAGCATA
The DNA here is from genome assembly GCF_006229205.1 of Suricata suricatta. Taxonomy (NCBI): domain Eukaryota; kingdom Metazoa; phylum Chordata; class Mammalia; order Carnivora; family Herpestidae; genus Suricata; species Suricata suricatta. Next base: position 89,316,401 of record NC_043707.1, read on the forward strand.
AGAACTTCTTCTACCTTCCAAAAGAAGTTTTAAGTATTTGTGAACATCAAACAAACAACATTCTAAATTTTGATAATTTTAATGTAAAGTTAAATTATTAAGATGATAATCAAAATTTTAAAATAACAAAGAGATACACTGGCTTAAAATAACCAAAATTTAATAATTTCTGAAATCCTTTCAAAATTTTTATGCAGCAAAATATCTTATATTTTGCCAATACACACATAAATTCAGTGCTACTATTAATCTCTATATATAATGAGTAAACTTTACTTCAAAGTGAAAATAGTAAAAAAATTTTTTTTCTCAAATATTCATTTGGTTTCTTTGCAAATTTCATCACTTGGGCAATTTTTCTACTCAGAAATTAGATATATAAAAATTTAGTATGAAATTTCATTTTTGGTAGCCACAGTGGTTTACAGAGAGCAGGTTCTGCCCTCTGGTCAAATTATTTGTTCCCAGGATTATTTTTCTATGAATATATTAAAACTTCTCTAAGCAATGATCTACATTAAGCTACTACAGAATAGCATTAAATGGGTGCCACTCAAGTTTCTGATTGTGACATAAACTGAGACAAACCATAGTAGACAAGTCAATACATAGGAATTGTTTAAAACAGTATTAGCTTTATATATCATTTGAACAGGTCACTTTAAATCTACACAAATTTTACCCAAATCTACAAATGTTACCCAAAAAATCTACTTTGTCAATCCCCCAAAAGTCAAAGAACAGCTTAGTGTCCCATACTGGTCTTGTCATCATAATCACCTGGAGCCTTGTTAAAACTAGATTCCTCGACAGTCCATGAAAAATTCAGTAGGTCTGGGGCTAAAGAATCTGTTTTCCATAAGTCATAGATCGGTGGTTCGCAAAATTTAGTCCCAAACCAGTAGCATCAGCATCCCCTGGAACTTGATAGAAATGCAAATTACTGTCTCCACTCCTTATCTTGTGAATCAGCTCCAAGTGAGAAGTAATGGCCTAGATAAATATCTTCAAGGAGACAAGTTTAAGAAGCATTTTGTAAAACACAAAGTGGTCTTCAAATGTAAGATAGTGCCAAACAAATGGAAAATCAACAAGGATGAAAGAGAGGAAGAAAAAGGAAAAAGAAAAAGAAGAATGCAAACAAAAACAAATGAACCTTAATATATCAAGTTAACAATATAAAGACATGGGTGGAGGGGGGAATATCCTAATAAACTTTGGAAGTAGTATTTTGACCTTGTAACCTTTAACCTTAGCAAAGGCAAAATAAGTGTAAACAAATACTGTACTCTAATTAGTATGCCGGTTTTTCACAGTGGTATAGCTTAGCAATTCCAAAACTACTTTACCTGTATTCTATCACTGAACAAATGGGTTATATATTGTAGGAAAGGGAAGCCAGGCTTCTCCCTCGTGGTAAAAAGAGAAGAAAGCAGATAAGGAAGGAAGAGGGAAGGGAAGAGAGGGAAGGAGTGAAGAAAGGCAAAGAAGAAAAAAGGAAGGCTAGAATGAATATATGGTTTTGGACTAAAATGGGAGGTGTTAGGGGCACCTGGGTGGCTCTGTCAGGTAAGCATCCAAATCTTGGTTTTGGCTCAGGTCATGATCTCAGAGTCCATGAGTTCGAGCCCCACATCCAGCTCTATGCTGCCGGTGCAAAGCCTGCTTGGGATTCTCTCTTTCTCCCTCTCTCTGTCCCTCCCCCACTGGTACACTCCCACTCTCTAAATAAATAAATAAGTAAACTTTCAAAAATGATAAAATGGGAGTTGTTAGTATGAATACATACTCTTAATATATATATATATATATACACAGAGATACATAAACATAGATTTGTGTATATTATATATAAACCTTGTATATATTGTATGCATGCATATACGTAACTAGTTCTGTAGATGAGAGGGCCCCGAAACAATGCCACTCAAGTAATGATGAACATCTAGCTCCCAGATACTGCTTTTAAATACCACTCTCCAATAAAAAGGAATCAGGGCTCCTTGGAGAAATAGCTGACTCCAGTGTTATAGGAAGAAAAGTATAAAATCAACCTGAGACATCTCGTAGAACTAAAGAGTAAGGAAGTCCTCAAAAAAAATATGGGACACATCAAAAGGACACAGGGGCCAGATTCAATAAGCTCCCAATGGCCAAATACGGGGCAATTTGAGCAATAATATAAAAAATGATAGTAACTTAAAATAAAGTTCATAAAATTATAGTTCATAAAATACAATGAGAATCCATGGGGATTACCTGGGTGGCTCAGTCGGTTGAGCATCTGACTCTCGATTTTGACTCAGGTCATGATCTCATGGTTCATGAGTTTGAGTCTCATGTTGGACTCTGCACTGCTTGGGATTCTCTCTCTTTCTCTGCATCTCTCTCTCTCTCTCTCTCTCTCTTTCTCTCTCTCTCTCAAAATAAATAATAAACTTTAAAAAAATGTGGGAGTGGCTTTAGAATGAGGTAATGGACAGAGGCTGGAAAAATTTGGAGAAGCATGATAAAGAAAGCCTAAACTGTCTTGAATAGACTGTGAGTGGAAATGTAGAGTTTGAGGACAGTGCCAGTGAGGGCACAAAAGGAAGTGAGGAACACATGCGGGAAACTGGAGGAAAGAGAATTTCATGTAAAGGCAGAAAACTAAGTCACACATCTGCAGTTACATGGGAAGCATGGGGTCTACCTACTGAAGTGGGCGTCCTGCTGGAAGAGATTTCCAAGCAGGTGTTGGTTCCTCTTGGTTTCCTCTTGCCACAACAGAAGAGATACACACTGAGTAAAGTGTATTTAAACAAAAGAAACTTGTGCTGACGGGAAGCATGCAGAGAAAACTCCAAGGCCGCAGCCTTTCATGTAAAGAACCTCACAGGATAGAGCCAAGAAACATGGAGAAGTAATTATTCCTGAGGTTGAAGTAATAAAACGAATAAGCCTAAGGTGAGGAGGAGAGGAGGACAGCCAAAGAGTGGGATCCTTGAAACTGAACTTATAGACAGAGCATGCTTACCAGTAATGACAAGGTTTACAGTAGGTCCACAAGAATGAGTGAACTAGGTCAGGTGAAAAAACAAGAATAGTGAAAGAAAAGCCTTTAAGAAATTGAAGATCATCCATAGAGAAGTGGAAAGCACCAAGAATGGTGACAGGGTAACAGTAAAGAGAAAAGGTAAACTAGGTATTAGCAGTTATAAAAGTCTAAACTCCTTGGATGACCCTTACTTATTCATCCACCTCAATTTCTCACCATTCCCCAGCTTTACAACCCAACCACACTTTTTTTTGTCTGCAATGTCCAGATGTGACTGTGGGACTTTGCAAATGGTCTTCATTCTACCTGGTTCATCCTCTGCCCCATTGTAATCCAGGCAGATAACTTCTAGTACCTTATATGTTTTCACAAGTCCCTATGTTTATTACATCACAGCACTTCCAAACTATTCTGTTCTTTGTCTTTACTTTTAGCTCCAGGAGGGCAAGGGCCGCGCCTGAGTTGTTCAGCATGGTTCCTCACACTCAGCTCAGTGGCTGGTGCACACAGTAGACAAAAAAGGAAGAAAAGGATTTCTCTCCCAGGTCAAAGGTAAAATGTCTAAAGTAGTTCCAAAATAGCCTATTTCTACGGTATCTCTCCTTTGGATTCTCTGACAAACATTAATATCTGAGCTCAAACAATGCTTTCCCTGAAGGGACATATTTATAGGGCTTTAAATCCCTTCTAAACATTAGGTTTTGGTTCCTTTTAAAAACCATTCTTATGTACACACGGAAGCATTTGAAAGATTTCTCTCATGAACTCTAATGTCTGCAGAAGGGATTTTGATTAAATATTCTTCTTACAGAAACCACCTTATGGATTTTCTCTTCCATGGAAACCTTGTTCATTAAATTGACCAACTCTTCCTCTTGATCTGAGGAGTCTTATTTAGATTATTTGGAAATACAGTGCCCAGAGACGCAGACAACAACAGAATTTAAGGCAGATACAGCATTGACAATTGATTAAATGGACATATTAGCCCAATCATACAAAGGATAAAACAATTAGTGTGGAAAAAAGAAAAAAAGAAAAAAAACCTACAACGTTCCTCAAATTGCATGCAATAATGACAAATTTTCCTGTACTGATATTTTTAGAAAATTGAGTTCAAAATAAAAGCAGGTCAAAAGAATCTCCTCAATTCCTCATGTGAGCAAGTTGAAAACACTAGTTAATTTATCAGAATTTTCTCATTTTTCTGGGTCTGACCCAGGAAAACCATCACCTAACAACTAGACCTATCGTTACCTGGCTGACTGAAGTGAAGTGAAGATTCTCAGCTGTAGCTAAGTTACTATGTCATTGTGTAATGTTCTAATATATCCACATATATATTTTTCTGAAAATGCAGACCTCAAGACATAACTGTAGTCCATACATAAAAATAACAATAATAATTATAAATTTTGATACTACTGAAATTTAAATACTTGCACGTGGTCACAGAGCTCTGGAACAGAGCACGCTGTCCTAGCTCACTGACAATATCCGAAATTCTCTCGAATGGGCACCCAGTGAGTTTTTGATCACCATCCAAAATATTTAGGTCATCGTAGGAATGTGCTGCATTGCAAAGGAATTCTTTTCTGTGAGCTAAAAACTATTTTGCTCAATAAAGCAGGAAATTTTCTGTTCCAAACTTCAAATATATCTTTATCTACCACAGTCCTTCCTTTCTTTCCTCAGTACTTAAAGTTGAGGTGAGCTTCCTTCATTTTAAGACCAACCTTTCACCTGTGCCCTTTTCCTGGAACTTTTCCTGGAATTTAAATATTCATACTCTAGGGCACCTGGGTGGCTCAGTAGGTTAAGCGGTTAAGCGGCTGGCTTTGGCTCAGGTCATGATTTCACAGTTCATGGGTTCAAGCTCTATGTCAGGCTCTGTGCTGACAGCTAGCTCAGAGCCTGGAGCCTGTCTTCATATTCTGTGTCTCCCTCTCTCTCTCTCTGACCCTCCCCTGCTTGCGCTGTCTCTTTCTTCTCTCAAAAATTAAAAAAAAAAAAAAAACATTTAAAAAATAATAAATATTCACACTCGGTTATAGATCTTCAGTAGGTCCCCTTATAATATATCTTCAACTTTTCCTTCCCTGCTGGGTCATTATCTACAGACTAGAAGCAACCTCACTATGTCCTGTCCTTTAAATACCCACCCTTGTCTGTGCATTACCCATGATTCCTCCGTCTTTGCCACTTTACAACCTCCACTACTTTGTAGGCCTCCAGAGGTCTGTACCTCAGTCATTTCTGTTGTGCACATTTTTCTAGGTTTCCAGGCTGTCCAAATTTGTCCCGAAAATCTACCATTTTGTACAGCTGAAATACTGGCAGCTACAGCACCTTTTCACCAATCAGGTAGTCCCCTTCAAGACCCCTGCCTTAACGTGAACTGCACAAAGCAGAGGTCCGCAGGGGCTTCTACGGTCATCTAGAATTCAGCTGCCCAAGATGTCTCCACCTCAGGCTTCCACAACAGTCTTGTGTTCCCATGGCTTCATGTGCCTCCCAAAACATACAACAGTCACCACTAAAACTGAAGCCCTATACTTATCTGCCCCAACCACTAGCTTGTAATGCCTCAAAGGCATAAACATTACTATCTTTTTTCTCAGCATCTTTAAGTTTCTTTCTTTTCTAAGTATTTTTATTGTGGTAAAATATATATAACATAAAATATACCATTTGTAGTGTACAGCTCAGTGACAGTAGTACATTTACATTATTAGGTAATCATCACCACCATCCAATTCCAGAACTTTTCTCATCTTCCCCAACTGAAACTCTGTATGTATTTAAACAAGAACCCCCATTACCCCGACCCCTAGTCCCTAGTAACCACCAGTCTACTGGACTCGTGTTTATATGGACAGTTTCGAGCATGTCACCCCTCAATCGTATGATCTCAATAACTGCAGAACTGAAGGAAATGAGTCTCTTTCTCATCAAGCATGTCAGAAAAGGTCAAATTAGAAAAAAATAGAAAGAGCTAAAATTCACAGAGGAATGATATGTATTATCACAGGAGTTATTAGAAAACTTGGAAGATTTGTTAGCTAGAATTATAAGTGTATTGCTACTTCAAACCACCATCTTGGCTCTCTAGCTAACACAAATAAATATTGAGCACATATGTTTTTAAGCTAATACAATGACCAAATATGAGGGGGGAAAATCTACCTGAAAAAGAAATGTATAACAAGTTTTTCCCCTCCTCTCAAATATCTAAGGCCCCTGAATTGAGTTCATTCTTCTTTCAGAATATATTCCCATCCATAACTGCAATGTCTCACTACCTTACTTAGCAGGAAGAGCAAAGAGGAAACCTAATAGAGACGCATATTGCATGAAAAAATATATATAACTGCCTCCTAGAAAAGTACCTAGAGAAGCACCTGGGTGGCTCAGTTGGTTAAGCGTCTGGCTTCGGCTCAGGTCATGATCTCACAGTTTGTGGGTTCGAGCCCCGCATTGGGCTCTGTGCTGACAGCTGGCTCAGAGCCTGGAGCCTGCTTCGGATTCTGTGTCTCCCTCTCTCTCTGACCCTCCCCTGCTCGCACTGTCTCTCTCTGTCTCTCAAAAATAAATAAAAAACATTTTAAAAATTTTTAAAGAAAAGTACCTAGATGCAAAAGGAAATGTAGGGATAGGAGAGTTTTCATAATCCACTCCTGTGTACGGAAGCTCTTACATTTAAAAGAAATTATGTCATAGAAATTTTCAAGTTAATTTATTTGGTACTTACAGAACATATAAAAGATGGACCTTAAGGTCATAAGTCTCGGAAGAATTCTTAAATAGTGACTCCATAGAGCAGATGAATAATTCCAAGTCCTCTTTCATCCAGCACTGTATGTTCCAGTTTGCACCTGAGTTAAAAATAAACTACATTAAATCTGAAAAAAAATTCTGGACAACTCAGTGAAAGAGAAGAACTAAATTAAATTTACCAGTGTTCTGATACAACTTCCACTGCCTATTCTGAGAGAAAAAGAACCGGCTCTAACCAGTGGTATGTATCTACCCAAGTCATCTAGTCCCTTGGGCCTTCAGCTTCCTTTTTGGTAAAGGAAGAGACTTAAATTCAATTGCTGCTTCTCAAACTCTTTTTTTTTTTTAAATCTTGAACTACTTAAGTAGGACAAAAGACCTCAAAAGTCACCTAGCTCAGTTCATGCTCACTTTCCAAAACAAAAGAAAATATTCAATATCAAGATAAACACAAATGTGGAGCTGTATTTATATGTCTGCTTTTAGCAATAAAAGTACAGTGATTCATATGTGAACTATGATTCATGTCTTAAATTCTTGTTATTGTAATGTCACAGGCCCCAGATACAACAGATGCAGGCATACTTTTTCACTGTGCACTGAAAAACTCACCTGACACTAAATTATTAGGGATTTATAATTTAAAAAGCAAGAATACCAATGATTATAAATACTGGCTCACTTAAGACAACACTAACATATTTCCCCAAACTTGAAGGATTTCTAGCTGGTAGGGATTATACAACACTGTTGAACCATTATGAAGTAAACAGCATGCTTGGCAGAATAATCAGTTGAAGTCAGTAACCACCACTTAACCTACCGATTTCGGTTACAAAAATTTAAACTCACTAAGAAGTAACTAGTGATGCAAGCTTACTTTATGTGTAAAACTGAAATCTACAGCATCATAGGGGCACCTGAGCAGCTCAGGCTGTTTGGCTTAGGTCATGGTCTCAAGGTTTGTGGGTCAGAGCCCCTTGTTGACAGCCAGGAGCCTGCTTGGGACTCTCTCTCTCTCCCCTCCCCCTCTCCCCCTCCCTCACTTCCACACACCCTTGTGCATTCTCTCTCTCTCTCTCAAAAATAAATAAAACTTAAAAAAAACCCAATAACATCATAATCATTCCTCTTCAAAACTGAAGAAAGTCCTAACATTTTTTGATCATTTCAAAGCTCATCACAAAGACCCTGCCTTAATAAGTTCATTCTTGGTATACTCATTAATTGCTGGAATGGGTAGTGAAGTTCCCGTACAAATTAAAAACAAATGCTTCAATTAAAATTAGTGGTATGTTGTGGGGCACCTGGGTGGCTCAGTCAGTTAAGCATCTAACTTCAGCTCAAGTAATGATTTTGCAGTTCCGTATGTTTGAGCCCCGAATCAGGTTCTGTACTGATAGCTCAGAGCCTGGAGCCTGCTTCAGATTCTCTCTCTCTCTCCCTCCCTCTCTCTCTCTCTCTCTCTCTCTCTCTCAAAAATAAACATTAAACATTTTTAATGTAAATAAAAAATTAAGTGAATTAATTAATGGCTATGGACTCTACTTGATACACTGGGAGTTATTACTACTAACTTGCTTAAAACTCTGATTTTATTGCATATTTATGCTTTATTCTTCAGCTGATTTCAACAAACCAGAGTGTTTCTTCCATTTAATCAGTGATGTTCAACCAGAGACAATTTTGCCCTCAGGGGCATCTGGCAATGTTCGGAGATGTGTTTTGATTGTCACAACTGGGGAAGGAGCTACTGGTATCTACTAGGTAGAAGCCAGGGATGTTGCTAAACATCCTACAATGCACAGAACAGGCCCCCACGCCCAAGAATTGTCTGGCCCCAAATAACAATAATATTGAGGTTGAGAAATTCTGATTAACCTTTCATAGAACTGCTTTATTTATGTTTGCCTTTATTTTCATACTGTAGGTCTCTTTGTATTGGTGAGTCAGTTGATTCTGCTATGTTAGCTTTTCTAGAGGCTTGGAAATAATTTTGTTGCTTAGATTTCCAGATGCAGAATTATTAATTATTCTAACTACATTCAGTATGCATTATACTTGAACAACAAAACCCTCTTGATTTAAAATATGTATTGAAGGGGGAAAGAGAGTTGGGGAGAGAGAGGGACGCAAAACCTGAGAGACTACTGAATACTGAAACCTAACCAAGGGTTGAAGGGGGAGGGGGAGGAGGAAGGGAGGTGGTGGTAATGGAGGAGGGCACTTGTGGGGAAGAGCACTGGGTGTTGTATGGAAACCAATTTGACAATAAACTATTTTAAAAAATGTATTGGCCACAGAGAGAATCCTTGCTTGAAAACATATTATTCATAAGTGCTTTCAAATTTAACTACTTCTGAGGTGCCTGGCTAGCTCAGTCTATAGTACATGCAATGCTTGATCTTGGGGTTATAAGTTGAAGCCCCATGTTGGGTATAGAGATTACTTAAAAAACTTTTTTAATCTTTAAAAAAATAAAACTTAACTACTTCAATAGTTGAATGTTTTGAATATTTTATATACTTAACAAAATAAGATGTGATTTTTCTATTTTAAAGGAAATATAGGTAGCTTGGTCAGTTGAGTGTCCAACTCTTGGTTTTAGCTTAGGTCATGGTCCCAGGGTCATGGGATTACACCCGCATCAGGGTCTGGGCTGAGGGTGCAGCCTGCTTAAGATGCTCTCCCTCTCTCTCTCTCCACCCCTTTCCTCCACATATGCTCTCCCTAAAATAAAAAATAGTAATAAAATAAGGCAAATTTAGAACATTACAAGAAATGGATTAATAGGGTATAGGTAAAAGAGTTACCTCATTACATTTTTCTTTTATTCTTATGAGATATCAAATAATTTGGGACTCATTATCTTGATCACATAATGAATCACAATTTTATTACTAATATAAAATGATGATATGCATTAAGAATCCCATACATAAGACATCTATTTCATACAGGTTTCCGAGAATGAAAACATTTTGGAATATTAAAATACTTACCTATTTGTTGAAAAACTAAAGAATTCACTGTGGAGACAAATGCCTTCCCTTCCATGACATCTGCTTGTACAGAACAGGTTTTATCTTCCTCACTCCAAAAGCAACAGTTAAAAGTTGTTTTGGAAGATAAATTAGAAAAGTAGGTACTACTTGAATTAAATTTAGCTTCAATTGCCTCATAATGTTGATTCACATCTGAAGCGTTCTTTAAGATTCCAGTAGGCAGGAGAAAGTCATAGGTTGTATTTGGTGGCATGCATGACAACTTAAATCTCCAGGGAGTAACAGGATATGCCACGTTAAATGCAGTTATCAAATAGGTAAATTCTGTCAGGGTATTAAAAAAGACACATAGAAGAATAATTAATCACTTTGACTAAGACATAAGTACCTAAGATTAAACCATGTAGTGCTCAACAGTAAGTAACTTCCTAAGTGCCCAGTCTGTGCCTACTGCACAGCTGTGTTTCCATTACACAATGTGTTATACTCAAAGGGGACATTAGTTTATAGAGATAACTTCACTCTTTAGCACCTCCTTTTGGAAATTCATGCTTCATTTTCCTCACAAACCTAGCATTCTATATTTGTATTTTAATGAAAAAAAAACCTGTAGCTCAATATTTCATTACCTTTTCTAAAAAAGATATTCTAATGAACTTCCAGTATAAAGGAAAAATATCTGGATGTGCAGTTATATAAACAAATATTAAAGTTGTTTTAATTTTTTTTAATTTTTTTAATGTATATCCATCCATTTTTAGAGAGAGAAACAGAGACCATAAGTGGGAAAGAGACAGAGAGACACAGAATTTGAAGCTGGCTCCAGGCTCTGAGCTGTTAGCATAGAACCCAACCGGGGCTTGAACTCTCAAATCATAAGATTATGATCTGAGCTGAAGTTGGACGTTTAACCAACTGAGTCACCCAGGCACCCCTGTCTTAATGTTTCTTAAAGAGAATAATCCCAAAATGTTAGCACTATGGGTGCTTTTAAAAAGAGTTTGTTTTCAACATCAGGACAGTTAGATGATCTCTAGAATCTGCCCACGATCCTCAAATACATGACATCATCTAAGGCATGTCCTTAATGCACTCTCCAAGAATCAATGTACAATGACAGGGAAATTCCATTGCTGACTAAAGATGATTCTCACCTTTTTAGACATATAAAAATTAAGAATAATTATATAATCCCATACCCAAAAAATTCTGAAAAGTGGTGGCTATTTTTTAGGAATTGTCTGAAAGTAAAATAATAATTAATTCCCAATAATTCTTTCTTTTACAAGCTACTCAAAAAATCCAATAGCTGTGTTGCCTTGTATAGAAACTAATGCGAAATGAGAATTCTGAGACCTTTGCATCAATTTGCATGGAATGAGAATTTTGAAGAATTAGGGTAAATGTAAAAATGTAAGAATATACCAATTTTTAAAAAATCAATTCATAAAAATCTTGTTTTAAATTACAAAAGTAAAATGTAAAAATATTTAAGCAATATATGCATAACAACTGTTAAAGTTTCATTTCTAAAGTTTTTCATAAAAATAAATTAACAGAAAAACATATCAGAATCAGGGGCACCTGGTGGCTAAGTCAGTTAAGTATCCAACTCTTGATTTCAGCTCAGGTCACAATCTCATGAGATCCAGCCCCACTGCTCATTAAAACTCTTTCTCATATTCTCTCTCTCTTTCTCTCCCTCTCTCTCTCTCTCTCTCTTTCTCTCCCTCTCCCTCTCTCTCTCTCTCCCTCTCTCTCTCTCTCTCTCCCCACCCCCATCTGCCCTTCCTCCACACTTGTGTGCTCATTCTCTCTCAAAATAAATTTAAAAAGGGTATCATATTCAAAAAATAAAATAAGAATGTATCAGATACACAAATTAAGCCAAATGTGACTAACATGACTAATATTATTTTGCCCACACTGAGAACAATTAGGTACCATACATTATCAAAAGTGACCCCTCATTACAATTGTGTTCCTTTGGACTTCAATCTTTCTAACATATGTTTCTGAAATTAGAACATGTCAATAAAAAATAGAATAGGTTATTTCTTTGGTTCTACAAAACCATGAATATTTGTTGGTATTAGTTAAAAGAATTATTTTCTAGCTGCATATGGAAGATTCAGTTGGCTGAACTGAAATTAGCCTAAAATCCTCAAAGAAATCTTTGAAATTTAAAATGTAATATGAATGTCATAGACATAATGACTATTGAATCGGCTTAATTAAAAGATGATTCTATTTGGCATGGTTGTTTTGCAAATAATATTTCTTTCCCTCCAAATGAAACCTAAACAACAGAGTCCAGAATTTGCATCTGAAGGCATATGCTATCATGGTAACACCATCCCAAGAATTCTTCTGATTCACAGAACTCCATCACCTTTTGGAAAGCCAATGTGAAATACACTGAGTGGAGCCTAATAAAAATTAGAGAATGTAAGAGAGAATGAGTATTTGCTACTTTTTGATAGTCCCTTGTGGCACAGTTGTTTTGTTTTGTTTTTTTGAAATCTGTCAACAGTGGAGTTATCCTGGGTATTTTCTGCAAATATATAGATGGCAACAATGAGAAAGAACAGTATACACAACAAGGAAGATAGTAGAGAAGCTCATAAGAGCACCTTCAGATTGGATTAGCCAAGGAGATGCTCAGAACTCACTGACACACAGCTGGGCAGCTGGGGATCTCTCAATATGGGTGCCAGATAAAACGGGTTTAGTTAAAAATAGCCCGACTTTAATTTTTAAAACTTGGAATACAACCTAAATTAGATTATTTGAGGGTTTTTTTTTCCTTAAATCAGATGATCTCTAGAGTGCAGTAAGAAACAAGTGAGAATAGTATGCTCAAAATCATTAGCAATATGGGTGACTAATTTCAAACAGAAGCAAGCTATTAGTTAAAATCAAGACATTAAAAAAAATCTGTAAGCATTCTCTTGAGGATATTCCTGCAGTGGTTAGGAGGGAGACTAGTATACATTTAATCTCTGAAAGCATTCTTCTGGTGGTATTCAAGATGCAGATTTTAAAGGTATACACCATCCCTTGATAATATCCCTTTATAACATTATACTTCTCATTGCCTACTAGAGTTCTAATAAGAAACAGCATTCAAAATGGCATGTCCCTTCCATTTGAGAATAAATCCATTACTTTGTGTCATAGCCATATATTTTAAATAGTATCGCCAAGTTAAACTTCTCTTTGATAGAGAACTAAAGTTTTGACTATCCTCTGATATACATATACATTTATAATTTAATAATGCTACATTTACTAAATTAAAATTAAAACATTTAAGTGTTAATGTATCTTGTTTCTACACATGCATAAGGGTATGAGTGTGCAGACATAAGTTTTCTGTACCATAAAAAAAACAAAGTTAAAAAGCAAACAATTGGCAGGAAGAAAAAATTTGCAAAACATTAATAAATAGTTACAGGCTAGTGATGATTAAGGTTATGTGTCAAATTGTCTAGGTCAATGGGGTGCTCAGTCATTTGGTCAAACATTATTCTGGCTATGAGGATGTTCTAGAGAACTTAACATTTGATTCAGTAAAATGAGTAAAGCAGATTGCCCTCTGTAAGGTGGACAGGCCTCATGATCAATTGGAGACCTGAACAGAACAAAAAGGCTGAATTAGAAAGAACTTGTCCAGGTGACTGATGTCAGTGTTTTCTTTCCTTTGGACACAAACTGAAACATCAGCTCTTCTTGCATCTTAAGTCTTCCAGCGTCCAGACTGGAACTTATACCATCGGCTCTCTTGGGTTTCCAGCCTGCCGACTACAGGTCATGGAACTTCTCAACCTCCACAGTCTTGGGAGCCAAGTCCCATACTAAATCTCTTTCTCGCTATATATAAATCCTACCGGTTCTGTTTCTCTGGAGAACCCTGACTAATACTAAATATCTGTGGTGGTACCACAAATGCTACAAAGCTCTGTGGAGAAGATTTCACAGTATTCATCAAATTTTTAAATATGCATACTATGTAACAGAGAAATTCCTTTAGTAATTAATTGGTAGGAATATTCTCCCAAATATACAAAGATATAGATATAGATATATGGATTTTGATGCATTATGTGCTATACTAAAATAAATGTCTATCAATGGGAAATTGGTGAAATAACTTAATAATTTAAAGCATATTCATACAGTTCATTGTGGTGCAACCATTAAATGAATAAGCATATCAGTAAATACTCAGTAAGAAAAATTGTCATAATAAATTGAACAACTATTAAGTAGGAAAAAAAGGACAATATATAGAGACCAATTCTATTTTTATAACCATAGATATGAACTGTGTGCGTTTGTATGTGTTATAGTTCTGGAAAGCTACACATCAGGTTATTCACAGGAGGTTGGGAAGTGTTTTTATTTTCACACTTATGCTTTTGTTTGTGTTGTATTTTCAATCATAAGCATGAGAATTTCAGACTACGGACAGCAATTTCTGCTAGCCAATAAAGAAACAGCATCTCTAAGAGCAAAATCTCTTATATAAGGACATATAAAAAAACAAATAACTTACCCCAATGTAACAGAGCCACACAAAATTTTTGGCAAATCATCTTACTTCAGAGATGCAGACCTGAAAAACAGTACATCTAAAACACATACATACATATGCACACACACAAATATACCTGACATCTATATATCTGGGAAAACATAAAAGGAAAAAGATTATTAATGAGTCTTTAAATTTAATCCTCTATAATACTCTGCATCAATATCAGAGAAGGCCTCACATTAAAGTATAGCTACACATTAAAGGTCTACTCCTGTGCACATGCTATCTTACACAGTTAAAACATATGCTACATAGTCATCGCATAATCAAAAAATTTTCACTGTTTCTTTATGCCATGACAAACCAGGACAGACATCATAGGATAAGACTGAATTTTTAACTGAACAAAAGTGTTCATAATGTTAATTAAATATGTACAATCTAATAAGTCTTTTTTATGCTCAATTCTTAAATTTCTCTTCTTTTCTAAGACCTTTATCTTTACTGTGATATTACAAAGTCAAACAGTTATAGCAGAGGTAATCACTGTACATTTATTTTCAACAAAGAGGAGGAAATTTTCCAATATGCTTTTGGAAATTCCCACTACTTATTTGCAGATGAAGCAATATTCACACTGGAGAGTTATCAGAGTAATTCAAGTTATCAGAGTAATCCAAATGACAGGGTGACTTCAAGAAATAGCTTTCCCATGAAGTCTCCTCAATATGAAGGATTATGAATAATCATAAATGAGATTATTCATGTTAGTACATCATGAATCAGAATGGTAGCATAATTTTAATACACTGGGCTTCTTCAATTTGTAATGAAACCACAAGGCTTTGGTTGTTCCAGGGTTTTTTGATATCTCAAATTGGGGATTCAGTTCACTACACAAAAGTTAATCTGAGGTAAGAAGCTCTGGATTAGGTGTCAGGAATCTTGCGTGTCAATCTGGACTCTTCTACTAACCAGCATTAGGACTTGGGACTTCAACACTCTAGACCTCAAGTTCCTCATCTACGAATCCCCCTGATGGATGAGCTCAACAATCCCTTTCCAATGCCCATGATCCTGAGAGATTTTATTTTAAAATAGAAGTCACAGCTTTACACAAAGAATATTTTCAAATATTAAGAAACATATCTCATAAGTCATTACTGACAACTGGTATCGTGATGAGTAAACGGAAAAAATGTGCTTGTTTAGTTCACAATTTAATAACTCTCAGGAGGAAAATAGATGAGCATAAAAATTTTGTAGTCTGGTCAATTTGTCTTTCAGGCTCTTACTTTTTTCATCAGAAGTTTGGTTCTTTATATACTGACATCACAGTGTGTCTTTAGGATTCCAAAATAGGTTCAGTGTTTGGAATCCTCATTATCTAATCATATGAATTCTTTTTTTGCTACTGTTTCTGGTACAACATTTTCTCATAAATAAACCCAAGAGCAAGTTTAGTACTCAGGATGTGTCATTCATAGAACATATCATTAAACTAAGTGTTTTAAATGAACCGACTGGTGACAAGTAATTCAGTCCAACAACTGATTTGACTCACTTTAAAAAAAATTCTTTTATGTTTTTATTTATTTTTGAGAGAGAGAGAGATACTATGAATGGGGGAGGAACAGAGAGAAAGAGAGAGGGAGAGAGGGAGACACAGAATCCAAAGCAGGCTCCAGGCTCTGAGCTGTCAGCACAAAGCCTGACACAGGGCTCGAACTCACAAACCATGAGATAATGACCTGAGCTAAAGTTGGATGCTTAACTGACTGAGCCACTCAGGCGCTCCTGACTCAGCTGATCTGCTGAGCCAATTGACAAAACAGACCAGGGTTTTTTGCTTATACAAGAAAAGCATTCTTTTACTTAATGTTCCACGCAAAATACAAACTATTCTTTTGGTTTGAATTCTATAATCAGGTTTCACTCTTATATAACAGAGAAATAATCACAAATATGAAAGGGCATAGACGAAATCTTGAGGAGAGAGTGTGAAAGATGGTACCTTACATGGACCCAAAGAGACAAATATTTAAATGATCCAACATTGTACCAGAAATGAATCTATAAGGAGATTTACAAAAACATAAATAATACAGAAAAAAGGAACAGGAATTTTTAAACTGTGAGAAAAAAAAATCAAGTAACAGGAAAACTAATGACAAGGTGGCCAAAATAAGTATAATACACAAAATGCCATTAATTTGAATTTAGTTTTTAAAGATGAGTCAGTGGGATGCTTGGGTGGCTCTGCCAGTTAAGCATCTGACTTCAGTTCAGGTCATGATCTCACAGTTCGTGGGTTCAAGCCCCGCTTCGGGCCCTGTGCTGACAGCTCAGAGCCTGGAGCCTGCTTCGGATTCTGTGTGTCCCTCTCTCTCTGCCCCTCCCCACTCATGCTCTGTCTTTCAAAAATAAATAAAATGTTAAAAAAAATTTAAATATGAGCTATTAATTTCCTTTATGCTTTCTTATAGTCAAATTGTTCAATTATAAATTTAGAGTATTCAAAATAAAATCAACAGTTTAGGGGAAATGTTCAAATAATCCTAACACTAAGAATGGAAAGAAATTTTGCCTGAATAACTTCAAAACAGGTAACATCCTCATGAACATTCTCACAGTACCAGAGTTTCATGTGAACCTCAAAAGTCATCATTTCTCAGCCCCTCCACTGCCCATACCCTGTTCTAAGCCGCTACTATCTCTCCCCTGGGTAGTCAGAGAGCCTCTAGCTGGTCCCCGTGCTGCTGCCCTCACTCTCCAGGTCAGACTATTCTCAATGCTGCAGCCAGTGGTCTTGTTAACAGATAGATCAGATCATGTCCGTCTTACCCAAACACTGTCATACTCTCTTTTTCACTCTGAGTAAAAGTCCAAGTCCTGCACAGAACTACAAGGTCCTGGATCTCTGATGCACCTCTGACTTCATCAACCACTGCTCTTCCCTTTGTTCAAGCCTTTTTAGAGGAGCCTTACCTGACTAGCCCATCAAAAATTTCAACACCTTCCCCAATCCAGCATGTCTTATCTGCTGAATTTTCCTCTCCTCATTATTTCACACTATCTAATGTGAATATAACTTTTTTTCTTGTTTATTGTCTAACTCTCCCCACTAAAATATAAACTCCACTAGACCAAGGGATTTTTTTTTTACTATTTCCTTTCATCATTATATCCTTCTCACATAGAAGCCTGTTTCTCACATAGTAGGCGCTCTATATATACTCGCTGAATGAATGAGTAAATGAATGAATGCATGATACAACTCTTTCTTGAAATATTCTTCAAAATAGGATGACAGAATTATACCAAGAAAATAACAGCAATCTTCAAAAGAGGTGTTCTGTGGACAGCAAAGATGGGACACACACACACACACACACACGAATATTATGCAGCCATAAAAAGGATGAAATCCTGCCATTTGTTACAACTTGGATGCTTAGTGAGTAAGTTAGACTGAGAGAGACAAATAACCATATGATTTGACTTATATATGGAATCTAAAAAAAAATACACACGTGAATAAACAAACAAAAAGCAGAATCAGACCTATAAATTCAGAGACCAAACTGATGATTCCCAGAGGGGAGCAGGGGGGATGGGCAGAATGGGTGAAGGAGAATAGGAGATATAGGCTTCCACTTATGGAATGAATATGTCACAGGAATAAAAGGCATAAATAGCATATGGAATATAGTAAATGATATTGTAATGGTGTCATGGTGACAGATGGCAATTACACTTGTGGTGAAAATAGCATAATGTATAAACTTATTGAATCACTCACTATGTTGTACACCTAAAACTCATGTAATATGTGTCAACTATACTCAAATTTATAAAAGAATTTTAAAGAGGCATTCTAATATAATCCATCTTTGAGAATCAGATTTAATTCCAGAAAGAATTTCAGAATGGTGATTCTTAAACATTTTTAAATATGCATCTAATTGAGAAGTTAGTGAGAGCAAGGTACCAACAGCCAGGAAGAGACATATACACCAAAATTAGGGCTAAAATTTCAGGGGGTTAACAAACTCTCTGAAATTTATTTAACATTCCCATATTAAAAAGTCCTGATGTAGATAAATGAATGGAATTCACACTCCTCAGTCAATCCTCCATTAAGTATGCCTCCTAGGAATTGAGCCATTGATAGACACCAACTATGAGGAGTTTGAGATAATACTGCATAACAATCTCCCTGGAATGTCATCATTCTATGTTGACAGTTAAAATGAATAATGTGTTTTATTTGAAATCTCCATAAAGTAGACAAAGATTCATTCATAGTCTGATCTAAATGATCCATCCATAATACCTGGATGTGTAGTCAGTAATTCAAATTTCTTTTTTTTCTAAAAATTTTTTAATTTTATCTAATTTTGAGAGAGAATGAGACAGTGTGAGTAGGGGAGGGGCAGAGAGTGGGAGACAGAATCAGAAGCAGCTCCAGGCTCTGAGCTGTCAGCAAAAAGCCTGATGCAGGGCTTAAACTCATGAGCTGCAAGATCATGACCTGAGCCGAAGTCAGACACTTAACCAACTGAACCACCCCGGCACCCCTCAAATTTCATAATACACCAAACAGAGTAAACATATTAAATATATCATTAACTCTTCATCTATTACTATAACTTCAAACAAAACAAAAAATCAAAATCTACAGTCTATTGAATTACCATATTATGGTTTTCAGAAGAAAATCAGACTAACTTCTTTCAAAGAAAATTTTTTGTATATTTTTACGTATACAATTCTACTTAAATAAAAAGCAGAATACTCTCAATTAGTGTTTGAATGAATGGGGGGAAAAAAAGAAATTATTTACAACTTGTTCCAATGATCTCACAAAGTCTTTAGCTTTTTCTACAATCTAGTTTATGAGTAAGAAAAGCAATTCTGACAAGTCTGTTGCCTTGATGAGTAAACTCAATGAGTTCCATCTGTCACTAATTCCTGCTTTTACTTTCTGCTAGAGGCGCCCATCTTTCACTTAAACAACAACATTTAAGTATTTTGTTTAAATATAAATGAAAAACACTTTTCAAGTGTCAAAATAAAAATAGCTTGGTCTAGTTCTACTAACCTTGTTATTTTAAATATGTTTACTTTTATGTCTTCACTTAGGACAGAAATTGGTCATTATTCCTCCCCATCAAGTAGCTGCTAAAGACTTAATTCTTTTTAATTTTTATGTATTTCTTTTTAATTTTAGAGGGAGAAAGAAAGGGCATGCATGCTGGGGTGAGAGGTACAGAGGGGGAAAGAGAGAGAGAATCCCAAGTAGGCACCACACTCAGCATAGAGCCCGATACAGGACTTGATCCCACGACCCTGGAATCATGACCTGAGGCAAAATCAAGTGATCCACTGAACCAACTGAGCCACCCTGGTGGCCCTGCTCAACTTTTAAAATTGAGCTTAGAATATCAAAACATAATATAGGAGTGCCTGGGTGCCACATTTTGACTCAGGCCATGATCCCAGGGTCGGGGGACTGAGCCCCACATTGGGCTCCATGCTGAGTGTGGAGCCTTTTTGGGATTCTCTCGCTCACCTCCTCTGCCCCTCTTCCCCCAGCATGCACACACATGCGCGCTCTCTCTCTCTTCCCATCTAAAATTTTTTTTTTAATTTTTTTACTTCCATCATCTTGGTATAATCATTTGTCACTTTGAAAACTTAAAGTGTTTTAATTTCTAGTGACTCAAATTGTGTGATCTTGTTGCAAATTAATTCCTTGAAAATGCAGCAGGATAAGCTATGATTCAGACTTAATTGCCATAAAGTCAACAAAGTTGAGCAGAATGGGCATCTTACCTACAAAATAATTTAAAAATCTCTACATAAATTAACTTGTTTAAATATTAACTAAAATATTTTATAAAATATAAGTTACCACACAGTAGTAGAAACATAAAAATAAATAAATCATCATATACCTTAATAAGTAACATTGTTTTATTACTTTTTTACATGTCAAAATTTTATAATACCAATATTAAGTGAAGTACCATGGGACTGCTCTAGAAAAGATAGCTCTGCCACCATGCCAAGCCACTGCATGTTATGACTGAAATCCCAATGCCTACTACCTCTGAGTTCCTCTGAGCCCATCTGCTCTTCCATAGCCCATACTTCTGATCTAACCTCTGGCATGAATGCCTCTCATTGATAAAAGCTAGTTCACAGTCTATGTGTAGGTAGCCAGGAAACTTGGGAAAATATAGATTTATAAAGTGAGGATTTCCCCAAACATAGACAAAATACTCAAAGATGTCAAATAGCCAAAGAATAAAAACTTGTTCCATATACTTTTACATGTTAAAGGAGCTCAAAAGTATAAGTTATTTGAGGAGAGCTTGGGCTTTTAATACAGACTTCACACCAACATGGTAAAGAACTTACATGTTCTGACATTTAGGGGGACAGGCCTTCAGCATAAAAGGTAGCTCCCCACTCAAGTGCCTAAAATGAAGCCTAACAGTTGACAAACACTGCCCATATACACAAAAAAAGAGAAAATATGTTTTCAAAAAGAAAAGGTCAAATGATCCATATCCAACTAGCAGTATTACCAAAAAAAGAGAATAAAGAGAAAACAATCAAAGAAATGATATGAAAAACTTTTCCAGAGCTGATAAGAAATAGAAGTCTTCAAACTGAAGGGAAAAAAAAAATCTACCAAGCCCAAAGACTAGTAAAAAATACCCATTGCTAAATATATCACTAAGAAATTACAAGAGCAAAGAAGTAAGATAGGAAACATTTCCAGAAAAGAAAGGAAAACAAACTTCTAAAGGCATGAGAAACAGAATGGAAGCAAATGTTTCAAACCAAAACAAGGAACACTAGAAGATAATCCAGTAATGCGTGACGGAAAATGATTTACAGTGGAAACTGCTATTAGTCAGTCAAGCAAGTATCAGAGCACAGCAAATATGTTTTCAATAACACAATGACTTAGAAAATTTATATCCTATAAATCTCTTTCTCAGAAGTAATTTTAGAAGGTATTCCAGCAAAATGAGAACTAACCAAGAAAAAGAGATCCAGGGACTAAAGATTCAGGAAAGCATGACTACAGACATGCGAAAGACCAGCACAGATAGCAGATGACTCCCGAAAGTAAACAGCCAGAAGGAAGGCGGGAATGGAGACAACTCAGTATGTCATATGATTATGAAGCAGCAAAATTTGATTTAAAAAACAAAACAAAACAGGGTCGCCTGGGTGGCTCTGTCACTTAAACGTTCTGCTCTTAATTTTGGCTCAGGTCATGATCTCACAGTTCGTGAGTTCGAGCTCCACATCAGGCTCCATGCTGATGGTGCAGAGCCTACTTGGGATTCTCTCTCTCTCCCTCAAAAAATAAATAAACAACAAAAAAAAACACAGAAATGCAGACTGGCACAAGGGGGGGAAAAGTAAGTCATATTTAAAAATTGCAACCACTCTAAGCCAAAGAAGAATACGGGTTCATGGATTTCCGAAAGAATAAAATGGATTCCAAAAAAATAAAGAGAATTAATTTTAAAAAGTGAAAAATTAAGAATATAATGAAGAAGGCCCACCTACATTGTCCCAATAAGAAGAAATAAAGTTTATTGGAAAAAGGTTACAAAAAGTCCTGATCTAAATATAAACCAAAATACAATGTGGCATAATTTTTCTTTCAAGTAAGCTCAATGTGGGGCTTCAACTCATGACTATGAGGTCAAGAGCTGCATGCTCTACCAACCGAGCCAGCTAGGAGCCTCAATGATGGCATAATTTTGACTAAGTGCTGGAATTAAAGAGTCCATTTGAAAGAAGGAAGAATGGCTTAAACCTTGATTCTAGGAATATTGGCCTTTGGGTATCTAAGTAGTCATATTAAAATGAAAGGAATCCTGGAATGCTTCTTGATTCTGCAGTATATAATATTTATGAGGTCATACAATTTATCAATGTTTTGACTTTTTGGTTCAACCAATACACAAAAATAAAAGATTTAATTAATTGCAATACTAAACATGAAATATTAACAATATTCTCCCTATACAGTTCTCAAAACTTGGGCGGTATAACTGTATAAGGAGAGATAGTGGGAAGGCAAAGTATGCCATATCCCAACCTCTAGGAAGTCAATAGAAACTGTAGTGAATAGAACAGAAATCGTGGAGGGAATTACAAATGTAACCAATTAAAACACTCAGAACATTAATTATATGTAGGAATGAAGAAAGAAGGCAAAATTAACTTAATTCTCTTCTGTGATGGTATCTGTTTAAAGTTGATAAATGAAAAGAAAAGAAGTCTAAAAGCATATTATTTAGCCCCGCACAGGTAGTCAGAGGTCTGAGAACCAAAAGCAGAAATGGATCAACAACAAGTTGCTGTCCCCAAGGTCGGCACTGGCACAGTGAGGGTAGTGGGGCAGGGAGACTAGAGCTTTTTTTTATTGTAGTAGGTTTTTGTCACCATGTACATGGACTATTTTCATGTAGAATTATTGTTTAGTCGTTTTAAATAAATACAGGGCTATGGGATTTCAGAGAAAATAGCTTCTAACAAAGCCCTAGGGGCCAACAAAAGGTGCACAGAAGTGAAATTTTAGTTGAACTCCAAGAAATACAAAAGAGAGTAGTGTATTTCTTCTTAGTTTAAGGTTCACAATATTTTAACACCTCTGACATCAAGATCATTGTTAAAATCAATGTCATCTCACAATTACCAATAGCCTGGTAGCAGCTGTGATCTAGTTGTCATCGATTGCCTACAGACAAACTGAGGCGCTTTTTTCATGACAGGCTGGACAATTTTAACCCATCAATATTTGACCAACAAACTATTTAAAGATCACTGAAGGAGGGAAGAGGAGCCCTGAGCATCATCTGAAAGCCTTATGTTCCCATCGTATGGGAGGACCCTATAAAGAGACAGCACATAGTGTGCGAGGCGGGCCACACGGGTAGAAAAGTCTAAGAAACGATAGCGAAGCATTCTTTTATAAAGTGCTATATCCCAAATATTCTTGATAACCCAGAATATGCTAGTGTTTAGAAAAATATCGATATCAACAGCACTGAGTTGAAAAGTAATAGAAAAAGACACCAGAGTCTGAATATGAAAAAGAATTCCTTAACCAATTTCTTTGATCTATGCATTTCTTATAAGAGTGATACGATTTAAGCCAAAATTTTTATTTAAATAATTCTAAAAGAGCTCTTCTAATACATATAAGACAAAAATATTCTAAAGGATGAGAAAACATTGTCAAATAGATAGGCAGAATCCTTTCCTGGAGGTACAAAAATGGTAGTATTGTTTAAAACCCATGATGTCTAGAATCATAGAATTACAACTATCTAGAAAGAGTGGTAATTAGGAGATATCAGACAGATTACGTCTAGTGTGGGAAAATCATAACAGGTGCCTTAGAGGAGCAGCAAGCTGACTGCCCCCTTGAAGAATAGGAAGGCATATGAAACATATCTTAAGTATTACAAAAAAAAGATAACGGGACCTGTGGTCTGTAAAAACAAATAAGCCGAAGAATATCAATCAATGACAATAGGAACTCTTATGTGAGAACTGATTTGCAAACTTACAATCAAAAGACCAAGAAGCCACTTGCCCAGATGACTGCTTCATACAGAAAGTACCTGCTCGTTCTGTGCAAAAACCTTCTCTCCCCCAAATCAAACCTGTGACTATCTAAAAGATAGCATCTGAATAATATAACAACTATAATTACTGGGGGTTTATTATGTCTATTTCAGTATGATTTCTCTCTCTGCTTATACAGTGTGGGTGTGTGTGTGTATCCATGTGTGCTTGTAATTTATTTTCTCTCTCATATCCTGACCACTGACCAGATTGGTTCAGAAATTTTGCTGGTGCATACAAAAATCTAATTGTTCGATGATCTCATGTTCATAGTCTCTCAATTTTCATAGGTTTAGACACCAAAAAAAATGAGAAAATATAATTCCGAGAAAAACTCAATATGTCCTATGCCTTCACAAAACAAATATTTGGTAGCAGCTGTTCTTAAACATGAGTTCACATTTTTAAAGCCTATTCTAATACCAATACTGAAGCTCCTGAGAATCTCTATTTGTCTCAAATCTTTAGCTACTATCTAGCACAAACAGATAAAACATGTATATGTTCCTGTAAACCTTAAAAAAATTATTGGCCCAATAATAAAGTCTCTCTCCCTCTCTACCCCTTACTCCTTCTCTTTCTCATTCACTATTATACCCGTATGAATACATATTTGTAAGTCTATATTGTTTCTGGATTTTCCCCCACTAATTGGCAAAGACTTTAAGATGAATATCACAATGGTCCTTAAGAGAGGCCCTTAAGAGAGGCCTGGGGGGCTCAGAGGGTTAAGGCTCTGACTTCGGCTCAGGTCATGATCTCGCGGTACGAGAGTTGCAGCCCCATCGCGGGCTTTCTGCTGACAGCTCAGAACCTGGAGCCTATTTCAGATTCTGTGTCTCCCTCTTTCTCTGCCTCCCCGCCTCTCATGCTCTGTCTCTCTATCTCTCTCAAAAATAAAACATTAAAAGAGAGAGAGAGAGTCTCAAGTTCGTTCATCTTCTTTTGCTAGTCCATAGCACGCTAGTGTGAGTCAAACACATGACTCCCATCTTTCGGATCATCCACTCACCCACCAGGCAGTGTCTCCCCGAGCTCCGTGCTCTCCTGGGCGAGTCTCCATGCTGTGCTAGGCAGGGCCACAGCTCGCGCCCAGCGGAGCAGATCACTGACAGATGGCACTAACTAGAAGGAGACTACATTCACTTTAGGAGACTTTACTTGGTACCTATAAGCCTACTAATTTTATAGAAGAATATGTGACTTGCTGGCTTTTATTCAGTGAGAATCAATATAAACAAAAATTCCTCATAGTCTACCTTGAACATATTAAGTGTTCACAATTCTGAAAAAGATTTTAAACTTCCAAGCACATAACACTTAAATTTGACAGGAATTTTCACTACATATCCAGCGTTGTTGTGTCTAATTAGCTTGGCATGTCAGCAATGTAGATTCAGGGTCACACTGCTGGTGGGAAGATAAAAGGATAAAAGCTGCTTTGGCATACAGTTTGGCAAATCTTTAATGTTAAACTTAGTGTTGCCACATGACTCAGCAATTCCACTCATAGGTATATACCCAAAAGAGATAAAAACATACATTCACATAACAATGTGCACACGTTAGTAGCAGCATTCTTCATAATAGCCAAAAAGTGCAAACTACCCAAATGTCCACCAACTGATGAATATACAAAAAGTAGTATACCCATATAATGGAATATTATGTGGCCATAAAAAAGGAATGAAGTATGACCCATGCTACAGCACAGATGGACACTGGAAACATGCTCAGTGAAAGAATTTGGTCACTAAAAGCCCCATGATTTTTTATATGAAATATCCAGAACAGCAAATCCGTAAACATGGAAAGTAAATCAGTACTTTGAGGCATGGGAGGCAGGGGGAATGGAAAGTGAGTGCTAATGGGTACAGAGATTCTCCAGGGAGTGATAAAAATACTCTGAAATTGCATAGTGGGATGGTTGCATAAATCTGTTAATATATTAAAAACCAGTGAATTGTATGCCATAAAAAGATGAACATCATGATAGGTGATTTACAGTCCAATGGAGCTATTATTTTGAAACTCTGTTTCAAGGTCAAATTTATGTCTATATGGCATCAATAAACAGACAATGAAATTTTTAAACATATGGGTTTTTTAATTTTTTTTACATTTATTTATTTTTTGAGAGATAGAATGATACAGAGCCTGAGTGGGGAGGTTCAGAGAGAGGAGACACAGAATCCAAAGGAGGCTCCAGACTCTGAGCAAGCTGTCAGCCCAGAGCCCAACATGGGGCTCGAACGGATCATGACCCGAGCCAAAGTCAGACACTTAACCGACTGAGCCACTCAGGCGCCCCTAAAGATATGGCTTAAAGTAACTTTTTAAATATGCAGGTCCTATGACAAGTCTAACAAGAAGATGTTGAAGAACTCTTAAGGAAAACATCAGACTACGTTTACATTTCTTATATCAGAGAAGACCAAATATACTGGGAGACAGTCATGGATTCTAGGACCAAATATTTAAAAGATATCAATTTTGGAGCACCTGGGTTGGGCTCCATGATGTCAGCAGGGAGCCTGCTTGGGATTCTCTCTCTTCCTCTCTCTCTGCCCCTCCACCATCCACACTCCTTCTTTCTCTCTTTCTCAAAATAAACTTAAAAAACAGTTTTTGCTTTAAAGAGGAGTGAATAAATGGCTTAATCTCACAAAGACATAATGCGACAGAATCCATGAAAGAATGCCTCTTAAGTTAATACATTTTTTTTTAAAAAGATAAGACTAAACTTGTGATCATGAAGGAACAAGCAAGAGGTTTCTAGATATTGGCATGTTCTCTCATTCATGTAGCAAATAATAGGGTATTTGCCTTATCACTGTCTGTTGGAATGATGTGCTGTATTGTCAACCAGCACATTTTTATGTACCTCTTCTCTCTATAGGTGTCATATATAGATCCCCATTGCATCATGAAAGGTTTAATAAGAAGTATGTGAGGAATATTCCAAATTATAAGCAGACCAATAAGTTCAATTTGGATTGAACCTCCAAAAGTTTACATGTACTAGGTCCTTCCAGTAGGTGAACATTTGTGCCTTTCTGTTTTAATTAAAAGCGGAATTTGTAAATCACATAAAATCTTAAGAATTAGAGGAGACCATAAGCCCTTTTCTTCATTTTTAGCTCCACAGGATATGTTTTTTTTTTCCCGTATGTGCGTTTGGTTCTCAGTATGAAAAATGCAGTACAGTACCTGCCAAGACCATTCTTTTGGGGGTTTTTTTGGGTATTTTTAAGTTTTATTTCCAAGGCCCCCAGAAAGATTGCTCTTCACAAACAAAAATATTTGATTATATAATAGTGATCTAAGTGTGAAGACATGACTGTTTTTTTCTGGATAAATTCATCCCAAAAAATGAGCAGAGCTTCTGCCAACCATGTGGACTCCGGCTCCCAAGCCATGAATGGATTGGCTGCAGACCTGGAGCAGTCAGATCGTCTACTATTTTCCAATAAGCGCCTAGAAGGCAGGGTATGTGCGTTCCACTACTCTCCACTCATTCAACAACCGATTTACTCAACTCTTTGAGCATCTCTCTCAAAGGAGATGGTCATCTACTTCTCCAGAGGATGACACTGCCAGCCCAAGGGGGAAAAGCAATGAAAATAAGTGGATGTGTTCATAGAGGAACACTGTACTTCACCTCCATTCCACTCTCCCAAGCCACATACACAGCACAGGCTGGGTGGGGGACACATTATTATAATTTACATCAAAGCCACCAAAAAGAGCCAGAAACACTTGTGAATCTATCCTAACTGCTGATGACTGCATCCCCAATAATTTCACATTACAAGTAACAACAGAAGCCCCTCTTCTCACATCCTCTGTGTGCCCAAACAGTCCACAAGTTGTCTGTCGTGTTGTTTTTCTTTATCAAAAATAAAAGGCTCACTGGCACTTTGTAGCACACACTTCTCTGACAACTTTGTGTGCGTGTGCACGTGTGTATCAATTCCTAATTTCTGGTTTATCTATTTACTTAACCTCTGCTACTTTCTGGGCTTCCTTCCAAGACAACTAAAATGCATTACTAAAACTGGCATCTCTGCTATTGAGCTTAATTTCAGAGGGGCTCTGAAATGGTCTGAAACCATGTTTTTAATATTCTGCACACAACTTTATGCTAAAAAGTAACAAATACTGGTCAAGATGCATCATTGACAGGAAAGGTACAGTTTTTGCTCTCCTCCAAAACAACTTTTACTTCCTCCAAATACACAATACTGAAAAGAGAGTAAGTGCTGTACTAAGGCCTCGTGGTTTTGTTGTCGTGTCGTGAATACTGCCTGCAAGGGAACGTAATTCTTTAGAGTCAGAGATGACATAAATATTTACATGTAAACTATACATTTCTGAACTCCTTTATAAGCATTTTTCTTTTTTTTAAGTTTATTTATTTTGAGAGAGACAGAGAGAGCTCAAGCAGGAAAGGGGCACAGAGAGAGCGAGAACCCCCAGCAGGCTTGCAGGTGATCAGTGGGCAGAGCCTGAGGTAGGGCTCAAACTCATGAAACTGTGCGATCATGACCTGAGCTGAAATCAGGTCAGGCCCTTAACCAATTGATCCACCCAAGCGCCCCAAGCACCTTTCTCTTGATTGGGGGTCGGAAAAACCCTAAAAGCACAAGTCATAAATGCATATAAACAAAATGCCAAGATCAAAAACGATTTTTTTAAATCTCACAAAATCACAAATCTAGCAATGTTTGTGACATGTTAAAGAGTCACAAAATTATACATTTTTAAGCGGGGAAATACCTGAAATATTATTAAAAGGCCAACAGAATATTAATTCAACCCTCTAATTTGACAGGTGAGGAAAATGAGGCCCAGAGAGGCGAAGCTAACCACAGCTGTCACAGATAATAAATGGCAAATCATGTCAAAATCCAGATATTCTGACTCTGAAAGAGTATTTGTTTCAACATACCTTAACACTTACGGAAATCCGTGTAAACAGAGAACAATCCAAGCAGCCCCTCAACAGAAGGAACGCCCAGGCTTCACAGCCAGCTCGCCAGTCTGCAAAAACACAAGTTCTAGAAACAGCACCAGCAACAACCAGTTTGTTAGCCTCACTGTACCTGGGGTTTCCGATGATTCCTCAGGTCTATTTTTCTCACCTCTACGAATCCCGTTAAGTAAGTGCTTCGGTTGGGACTGGATTTGTTATTTTGTTTTGATTTTTTACATTTGCTTAGGGAGAGCGGGTGAGGGTGGAAAGCGAAGCTGGCATTTAAACCACCCCTGCAGCACAAGTCTGTTCTCTGGCCGGACCCACAAATCCTTCCCGGAGCCCCAGGGCTTACAGGTTTACGTCGCAGTCCTTTCACTTTCCAAAGTAGGGAGGGGACCTGGAAAAGAAGTTGGCCGGGTGGCGCCGGGCAGGTGCGCGCCCACGTGCGGCCGGCAGGCGACAGCGTCTCCCGCCCGGCCCGGGGGACCCAGAGGCCCGGCCGCCCTCCCACCGCCCC
>NC_043707.1:89346023-89374857 GCF_006229205.1 Suricata suricatta
GCCCTAGTACGCCGCGCCGAGGGCGGCCGTGCAGGTGAGCGGAGCTGCGAGGAGGAACGTCGCTGCGCGCGGCCGGGGCCCGGGGCAGGAGAGGCGAAGAGCCTGCGAAGGAGGACCCCCTGCCTGGGGGGGGCGGAGAGACGAGGCGATCCCGGCAGCGGGGCGGCGCCGCTGCCTCACTCGGCAGTCAGCCGCCGCGCGCCCACCCCAGCCGACGGCTCTCGGCCTCCGGGCTAGGCACCGGGGTTCCGGCGGGGTTCCTGCCACCCCCACGCTTCCGGGCCTCTGCCGCATCGGGGGCGCAAACGTCACAGCAGAGACTGCAATAACTAAGAGGAGTGGGAGAGGAAAGCAAATTGGCCGAGACCAGAGGGAGTGAGGGAGTGAGTTTCCTATCACCAAGTCACCAAGGATGTTCCCGCCAAGCATGTTGGTCATTCCTGTCAGGAAGGCTGAAGAGGGCACTTATGCATCTGTGCGGGGCTGGACTAAATGACCACTTCTCTTTCAGTCCTGAAATTTAATGGCGTTTGATGTAGCAAGCAAAAAAAAAACCAAGCAAACAAAATCCATCCTTGAACAGAATTTAGCCCCTAATAGACATTTTCTTACTCCACTCAAAATGTTCACTCCATGTTTATTGATACACTTCTACTGAAGACCTACTATGATTCAGACAACATGCTATGTACAATTATTATGTTCCTTGAAGTTGGACTAATGACAGACGAGCAAGTGTTCATAAAATTACCAGTCATGAGGGGTGATATGAAGGAACCCAATGAGGGAGAAAGAAAGAATAAAGGGAAGTGGACATGCTTTAGATTGGGTGGATGGTTAGGTTTCAAAGGTCTAGAAATGAACTTCCCTAATACCCTTATTAGGAAGATGCACAGAGGCACAGAGAGAATGTAGCCCAGAGATGGGTAGGGCCAGAAGCAGTGTGTCTTGGCTCTCTAGCCCATCCACTTTGTCAATTTATGAGCTTTGTTGAATGAAACTTAACCCTTGGGAATATCCTCTCAGAACCAGTGGCACTTTTATGAAGTGCATGTAGATCTCCGGATCACTTGTTGAAGCCACTTCAATCAAAATTTCCTATTTGTGGGGCGCCTGGATGGCTTAGTCAGTTGAATGTCCAACTTTGGCTCAGGTCATGATCTCACAGTTCATGAGTTGGAGCCCCGCATAGGGCTCTGGGCTGACAGCTCAGAGCCTGGAGCCTGCTTCGGATTTTGTGTCTCCCTCTCCCTCTCTGCTCCTCCCTTGTTTGTGCTCTCTCTCTCTAAAAAAAAATAAACACTAAAAAAAATTTTTAAAAGAAAAGAAATTTCCTATTTGTGCCCTGAATGGACTTGCCAGGGCACTGTGATTAGAAGCACTAACCTTTGGGTTTTATCAAACCACAAAAAAACTAATGTTTCCATTAGTTAGAGACAATAATTGGAGTAGAGATACTGACTTCCCCAAATTGCTGTAAGATGAAACAACACACAGAATTCTTAATTAGATCATCCCTATGAACTAGCATATTAGTCTCCTAGAACTGCCTTAACAAATGACCAGACTTAATGCTTAAAAGAAATTTATTCTCTCACTGTTCTGAAGGCCAGAAGTCCAAAATCAAGTGTCATCAGGTCTGCACTCCTTCCCAGAGCTCTAGGAGGGAACTCACCTTTGCCTCGTCCAGCTTCTGGTGGCCCCAGGAATTCTTTGGCTAATGGCTGCATCACGCCAATCTCTGCCTCCATCTTCGCATGGCCTTCTCTTCTATGTGTCTCCTCCTCTGTCTCCTACAAGGACACTTGTCACCACATTGTGGGACCATTCGTATAATCTAGGATGATCTCAGCTTGAGATTCTTCTTTAATTACAACTGCAAAGACCCTTTTTCTAAATAAGGTCACATTCACAGGCTCTGAGATTTAGAATGTGGACATACTTGGGGGGAGGCATGGGGGAGCCACCATTCAATGCACTAAAGCTAGTGAACTAAGAGGGGCCAATTTCATTGTCTGCTGTGGTTTCAGGGTGTCATTTCAACACCATTATACAAAATCATATTGATACTAAGTATAACTTATCATTTCATTGCAAGCTACTAAAAATAAGTAGCATCAAACCTGAGCATTATGTGGAATAACTACCATTTACGAAAAGAAGTACAGAGGCCCAAGCCCAAAATTCATGGTTGAGTCACAGGTGATACTTAAAGGCCAACCATGGCTTCTCAGCAGTTACCATTATTAAATAATGCAGAAATACACCCCACATCTCTAAGTATGGATTTCTGATAATGTGATCCAATATTGAATGTCTGCTAGGCCCCAAGCTCTGCGTCAGGGGCTCCTATGGAGCTTATGTCCTAGGTTAAACGGGCATAGCTTTGAACCTCATTCCCTCTGGCACAAAGCCTGCTGCATATCTGAAGCCTGATAAAGAGCTGTTGAATGAGTAGATTGGTATAAATGAATCACTACCAATCCGTTAGGCAATTATTACCACATTGAAAAACATCTCTATAATAAGAAGATAGGATTTACTAGAGCAAAACAGATTAACACCCTGACTCATTCAGCATTTTCTTGAGTGAAGGAGAAGTCCTCAAAGGAAACACTTTGATTTGAAAAAGAAAATAATGAGTTATCTTCTGTTTTTGTTAATCAATAATATGCCTATTTACACAGAAACAGATCCTGCTGGGAACAGTCAATCATGACTGAAGTAATAGTTACTCTAAGTGAATAAAATATTTTGGCCAAGTATTTGGTTGATAGTTTCAAAAACATAAACATTTTTCAACTAGTAATTTCATAATACTGATGCATCACTTCTTGAAACTCTTGTAATGATTTCAATGACTCCACTCTCTGCTGGTTTACCTCTTCCCTCCTTGACTTCCCCTCTGACTTTTTTCACTCTTATAATTTTAGACAATCAGCCAGTATATTAATAAGTACCAATTGATTCTCACTCTGGGCTTCCTTGGGTCACGGGCCCATCCCTGCAGTAGTCACAGTGGCTAATGAGTTGGAATATGATGGCCATCCGGGCATGAGTCACCTGTGCACTCCTGGAAAACAGGGATTGGGAGAGTTGATCTCACCCTAACCTAACAAACGCAAGTGGGGAAAAGTGGTACCCCAAAATAAAACTAGGGTGCCCTTACTAGAGAGGAAGTGGACAAAAAAGCGTAGATACCCAATACAACAGATATTAAAAAAGGTTTGCTGTTAACCAAATGTAGTTTTAATTAAAACAGTACTTCACCATTTCTACAGTGTGCTGAATGTTTTCTACAAAGTTTTAAAAAATGAAATAATTATAACTATTGATTATATGTCTAATTACCACATAAATCTTTAACATTTACATTCATAAAAGACTGTGAAAAATATTTGTATAGGCATCCAAGGCTGTAGAGCAAGCACATGGATTCTGGAATCTGATTGTCTGACTTGGTTTTATTTTTTATATACGTTAATTATGAGAATTTGAATAAGTTCCCTACCCTCTTTCTGTCTCAGTTTCCTTTTTTGTAAAATGAAGTTGGTCGTAATTACCCCTCTGAAATGTCATGAAATGCAATGAGATAATAACTATGCCTTTATAACAGGACTTGTTACCTAGTACTCTATTATGTTTATTTATTAACAACCACATTTATCTTTCACAGCATCCCTGGAAACTATTTTGGGTAGTTATACTCTGAGCATTTCTTTATCTCTTAATAAATAATCACTATCTATTATGTATTAGGTACAATTACCAGCATAAACAGCATGGGTCCTTTATACACTCAAGGAGTCCAGAGAGGATTCCCATAGTTCAACCAGATTGGTGTAGGGCACTCCATGCAGGGGACCGCAGAATGGAAAGAAAGGCACAGAGAAGAAAAGGCCTAGTACCTTATACATCACAAGGGACTACAATCACATCCAGTAGTGTAGCCCTGGGTATGTTCAGAAGAGTGCACCTAGTAGACAGAAGTCTACTAGGAAGAACTTTGAAGCCCAAGTGGATTTTGAAGGTCATTTGGACTTTAACCTCTATGCATGATGAAACGTTGAAAACTTTTAGGCTCCAGAATTATTTTCAAATTTGTAGCAAGGAAAGCACATCCTCAGTATGTGAAAAAGACAAACGTAAAGTCAGGGGGGAACAGTTAAGAGACTAGGCAATTTCGGGGCGCCTGGGTGACTCAGTCGGTTAAGGCTCCGACTTCAGCTCAGGTCAGATCCCATGTTCCTGGGTTCAAGCCCCGCATCAGGCTCTGTGCTGACAGCTGGCTCAGAGCCTGGAGCCTGCTTCAGATTCTGTGTCTCCTTCTCTCTGTGCTCCTCCCCCTCTCATGGTCTGTTTCAAAAATAAATAAAATATTTAAAAAAAAAGAGAGACTAGGCAATTTCAGCAGACCGGTGCTTCTCAAACTTTAATGTACACCTGAATCAAATGAGGGTTATTTAAAACATAAATTCTGATTCAGTAGTAATGGGATGGGGCCCTGGAGTCTGCATGTCTAATAGGCTCCCAGGTGGCCAGGTGCTGGTCCCCAGCGAGGCAACAGACTATTTAAACACTGCCAATGCTGTTTCCAACAAAAGGAAATTTTTTATCTAATGTACATCAAACATTTAAGCCCTCATGGAGAAATAATTTGCAGCTCATGAAGCTGTCACTACTAATTGAAGAACTATTGTGTACCACAAGCCATTAAGACAGAAATATTTTATCTTGATTCTTAAGATATCTCTGAGAAGAAATCCCTTTAAAGCCTGACCATCCAAATGACAATTACTAGGTTGTGTTGTGAGGAGGCAGTTGTGGTGAGTGAAAGACGTATAATATAGGATACTGTGGTGGTCTTTTAAAAAAAATTTTTTTTATGTTTATTTATTTTTAAGAGAGAAAAACAGAGCACAAGCAGGGGAGGGGTCGAGAGAGAGAGAGAGAGAGAGAGAGAGAGAGAGGGAGAGGGAGAGAGAGAGAAAGAGGATCTGAAGCAGGCTCCAGGCTGTCAGCACAGAGCCGGATGCAGGGCCTGAACTCATGGACCGTGATTTCATGACCTGAGCCCAAGTCAGATGCTTAACCAACTGAGCTACCCACAGGCTCCTCTGTGATAGTCTTTTTGATGTTGTTAACTTGACTCAGCTACAGTCTCCAGTTATACAATCAAACACTAATCAGAGTGTTGCTATGAAGATATTTTGTAGATGTGATTAAAGTCCATAATCAGTTGGCTTTAAACAAGAGAGATTATCCTAAATAATCTGGGAGGGCCTGGTTCAGTCCATTGAAAGACTGTAAAAGCAGAGCTGAGGCTTCTCTGAAGAAGATATTCTACCTGTGGACAGAGCCCAGCCCGGCTTGCCTCTCCTGACAGTCTGCTTTATGGATTTTGGATCTGCCTAGCCAGTCCCTAAACCACATATGCCCTGCAATAAACATCTTACTATGTATCTCCTACTTGTTCTGCTTCTCTAATGGAACGCCAAAAGATTTTAGTAACTAAAAACAGAGTGCTACTATAACAAAAACTCAAAAACTGTGGTAAGAATTTTGAGGAGCATGATGAAAAAAGCCTATCCTGTCTTAGACTATTAGTAGAAATACGGTTGTTAACAACTCCGCCAGTGAGGACTTAAAGGAAGTAGGGAGCATGTTACTGGAAATTTGAGGAAGATCCTTGTTACATAGTGGCAGAAATCTTAGCAGGATTGTGTTCTGCAGTTATGTAGAAAGCATAACTTGGATACCATTTAATTGGACATGTTGTTGAGGGGATTTCTAAGCAAAGTGTTGAAGATGTGTCCTGGCTTCTTCCTGCTGCCTACATTAAAGTTTAAGAAGAAAAAATAAATTGAAAAAAGAATTCTTAAACAAAAATTGAACCAGGACTTGATGATTGGGAAATTCTTGGCTCATCCAATTTCTGAAAGGTACAAACACTGAGAAATTTACTGCCAGGAAAGCCAAGAATATGGCTGGTCAACCTTCTGCTAATATTTCAGAAAGATTTTTAAAAATCAGGGTATTCAGTCATACAATGGCTCTTCGAGGAGATTAAGTATGTGACTCATAAATTCCCTTATGTCTCACAAATAGAAATGGGATTATTTAGGGAAGATCTATGGATAAGCCTCTTTTCTTCTGGGGTGAATTCCTTGTTACATACATAGGACACCTATAAGGTTCCTGAGAATTTTATACTAGTCGAAACTCTGCCAGCTTGTATTTAAAGAGATAGAAAAGCTGCTGTACCTCCAAATCCTACACACAGAAAACAGGCTGAGAAAACTACACAGCTTGTACTAAAAAAAACAGACAAAAATCCTGGGGCCCATCGTAACCTAATGAATAAAAGTCTCCAGAGGTAAGGAAAGAGACCTCTGTGCTTTAGTGGTCATCCCTATTAAGATGGGCATCTATATCAAGAGTCAGACACTTAACCAAAGAGCCACCCAGGCACCCAAAACTGCATCTGTTTTCTACGGCAATAAATAAGTAAACAGAAAGTGTGTGTGTGTGTGTGTGTGTATTATTTTCAAGACAGTTGGGGTGAATCAGTAAATCTGAAACAGAAAAATTAATTGATGTGGATTGTTATTTAAACATACATATATACAGGTTTGACTTTAATGAGTTTCAGTTAAGCAGCCAAAGAACTACTAAGTAATTTGACAGCTTGTAATGTATCTGCTCTGGAGTGACTTTCACATTGAATGTACATGAATCCTTTAATCCTGGGGCACCAGCACTCTACAGGAACCATTAGTGACTATGGGTATAGGGGTATTCAGCAAATTTGCCTTGATGTTGATCAGCTGTATATTCCATACCCCTTTAGTAATGTCAGAGAGATAGGGAAGTAAAAAAGGTGTTATTACTATCTAAGAACAATGGGAGATTACCCAAATGTTAAAATTTCATGAGGGTAACTTGAAACTATTTGGTCATCATGGTACTAAAAAGCACCACTTGGCTTGGTTTTATTTTATGATTTCTGGGTTGCTATAATTGCTCTGATTTTCCTGCTTCGGAAGGGAAAAGAGTGACGGAGTGCCAAAAATGTAACCTCGGAATATGTGATGAGGCTTTTTGAAATGGATACAAAGGCATTTGGATCTAACAGTAAAAGAGATGTATTTGCAAAGTTAAAAGGTGCTATGGTAATAATAATAATAATAATAATAATAATAATTCATCAATACAATCATCTATGTTCAATTATAATAAATTGCATTAGTTGTATAAGCAATATAACTGCTTAATTAAAAAATGGTTTCTGAGACTAAAGTAAACTTTAGAAGACAAAACCTTTTAAATAAAGGTATTTAAATTTGGGGGTCACTTGACAGGCCATTTGCAGATAATTAGCAGGACAACTTATTTGGGTAAATGGCAGCTAGTACCTCTGCCTACACGGAAATATATTTATCAATGGAAAGGTTAAAAACACATAATTTTCTACATTAAACACAAACAATACCCCTAAAATACACTTTCCAAAAGGTTTTAGCAATTCAAAGTTAAATGAAGTAGTAAAAAGCAACAAAGAAAGAAACTTTTAAAATTTAGAAAGGAGACTGAAGGATAAATAAAGAAAATCTGAATTCCAAATATTTAATAAACAGGGTTATGAGTATCAACTAATAAAGTCTGGCTATCATAAATGCTAGTAATTTTATCCTGAAATTAGGAATATTCAAAATTCCTCCTATTAAAATGCCATTTCCAGGCCCAGAATTTAATCCAAACTATGCAGAAGACAGTTTCTATAATATTCATTACATAACACAATATTATACTCATGAAGTTGCTCCAGAAATGCTTTTTGAGTGAATAAATTATTTTATGAAAAGCAAAGGGAACAAATATATACAGAACAAATGAGCATTATGTTGTCAAGTTATAAATGATAAAATAACATATACTCCTGTTAAGTAAGTTTAGACATTAAAATACTTCAAGAAATTCTTATGTTCTTCTAAGAAGTTCTAAAAATGTATTCTTGGGGGTGCAGTGAGGAAAACAAAAACATACCTACAATTTACATTTTTAAAAAAAGATATTTAGAAAACAGTTACCTGAACATCTACCTACATCTAAATGGCCATATATCATTCCTTGTAGGAATTTTAGGTCTTTTATAATATTCCTAAGATACAGACTTCAACATTTTATGTACTGCTCAGAAGTATCTGTGGTTCTACTCTCTCAACAGATTAAAGTTTAAATTCACTCTGGCATTCAAATTCATTCTCAGTGTATTGTCTGAGATTTAATTGACCAATATCTCTTCCCATTATGAAGGACAACTCCTAGGTACCTAAATACACCTTTGCTTTTTTCTTTCTACTTCTTGCTTTTGTTCATGCTGTTCCATCCTGAATGTTCTTCCTTTATTCCACAACACCCCTTCCTCAACAATCACCGATCACCATCATCCACCTGCTGGTCACAATTTTAGCCAATATTCCAAGATCCAACTGAATTGACTCTTCCTTATAAGCTTTCCAACTGGAGCCAAGCAATCTCTATGGACTATGATCATTTAGAAATTTATTTTGGGTCCACTTTATCATGACACAGTTAGTTGTATACATATCTACATAAATGCCCTTGAGGGCAAATGTTGTTTTATTAATGTTTGGCGTTCTATCCCCTAAAAGTTATCACAATATCTTGGATTGCTCAATTGATATGCATTGGACTAAAACAGAAAAGGCTGCTTGAAAAGATGTGAGTTCTTTGTGTGCAATCTTTCATTTATGCATGTGAGAGGGTTTTCGTTTTTTTAATATTTTTACATTGTAGTACTTGTTTTGCTTGTTGGTGTTGTTTGCTTATTTAATACATTCCGTCAAGGACAGAAATTACATGCTGGTTTTTTTTCCCCTAGGGAGTGTGTCTTAGGTTTTTCCCTTATTATTTTCTTTACTTTTTTTTCCCCCTCTTCTTTTTTTGGTGGTGGGGGTGGTTATGTTTAAATGAAGTTGCTTTTACAGCACCAAAGACTTAGTCATCCATTTCCTATATAAAAGGTAGCTACTTTCTTGCATGGAACCCAAGTATACTGTAGTATAGAGGTGGAATTTAAGGAAAGGTATTAAGCAGGCTGAGTTTTAGCTTATGGGCAAGTAATAAATTGTATCAGGTATCTTGAATGTATCATAGATAAGCTGCTATATAACGATTGCCACTTCAGATAGCTGTGAAATTAGGTGATTAACTAGTTGGTACTTAACCTTCTAATTTCTGTATAAGTCTAATTACATGAAATAGAAGTGGGGTTTTTGATTTTTTACTTTGCTTTTCTGTTTGGAGTGTCATTGTAACTACTGTATTGTAAATGACGAAAAATAATTGCATATGTTAAAAAAATAAATTGTGTTACATTAAAAAAAATAAACCTTGACACCTTTTATCATAAAAAAAAAATAAATAAAAATAAATAAAACAGAAAAGGCTTGGGGCCCCAGGACGGCTCATTCGGTTGTGTTCAACTCTCAGTTTTGGCTCAGGTCATGATCTTATGGGTGTGAGATGGAACCCCGCACTGGGCTCTGGACTGACTGGTGGAGACTGCTTAAGAATCCTCTCCCTCTGCCCCTCTCCAGCTCATGTGTTCATGTGCGCTCTGTCAAAATAAATAAATAAACGTATAAAATAAAATAAAATAGAAAAGAAAAGGCAAATTGTATATTTTCTATTTGTTTAATTAAAAGATAACAAAAGCAAAAAAATGTTTTATTTTATGGATAATTACTGTACAATGATTATTTACCTATAGTACTGTTTAAAATTTACATAGCAGAAAGAGATTTTTATTCTAATTTTTTATAGTTTATTTATTTTGAGATAGAGACAGAGCACAAGTTGGGGAGGGGCAGAGAGCGAGGGAAACAGAATCTGAAACAGGCTCCCGGCTCTGAGCTGTCAGCACGGAACTCGACACAGGGCTCGAACCCACAAACTGTGAGATTATGACCTGACTCGAAGTCGAACACTTAATCAACTGAGCCAACCAGGCGCTCTAAGAGATTTTTATTCTAAATTTCTGTAGAATATATATCATAGCAATTATATATGTAATATAATTTCAGTGAATTTTAAAATATATATGAACAGGAAAAATGAGGAGAAATATGACAAAATGTTAACAGGAGATATTTTCGGATTGAGGAATAGATGTTTGTTTAGTCATTAATTTTTACCTTTCCAAGTTATCTAGAATAATCATATGGTACTTTATAGTCAACAAAAGAAAAAGGTATTTGAAAATCTCTGTGTAACATCACGTGTTCTTTGGAAATGACTCCCAGGAACTAGTGCTTCTCGGATACACCTCAAAGCCCAGGGCAGCCCAGGTGCTGTTGACTGTTGGTCATTGGCCAGCTGGCCCAATTTGTAACTCATTTAGGCTCTTAATCTGTCAGAACACTTTTTCTTATCCTTAGGATGCTACTGGAGGGAATGTGGAGGAAATGTATTATCCTGAGTGCCTAAGAAGCTACATAACAGCAATGAAATTCATAGTATCTATTTCAGCTGTGATCAAAAAACTGTTTCCGGTTGAAAGGCAAGTTAAGTTTGCTTATAATTTAGAAGGAAGGACACAAATTATTTAACTCCAAGGTTAAAATTAGTACCAGAGCTTGGACTAAAATAAGACTTTACTTCAAGAAATTAATTTTTACATTTTGGCAGTGCTTGTGTCAGGATATACAGTGCTATATCCATATATTTATTATCTATTTACCTCCTTATCAGAAATAGGTATCAGGGTGTAAAAGAGATTACAAACTTCTCCAGACTTTATACTTAAGCTAAAGTAATTATCATTTCCTTGCATTTGAAAGAATATAATAAGAACTAAAGTTAAGAAAATAAATGTTGTGGGGCACCTGGGTAGCTCAGTCAGTGAAGCATCTGACTCTTGAGCTCAGCTCAGGTCTTGATCTCAGGTTTGTGAATTCAAGCTCCACGATGGGCTTTGCACTAGGTGTGGAGCTTACTTAAAAAAAAAAAAAAGGAGGAGGAGGAGGGGAAGAAGAAGAAAAGAAATGTAAAGAAACTGCTCCTAGACTAACGCCTAAAAAAGCTGCTATGAATAAACAGTTGGCTAGAATCATTATAGAATTATGCAGCTAAATGAAGTTTTATTGGAATGTATTTCCGATTTAAGTCCCTATGGACCTTAAAGGAAAGTGGCCAGTATTTCTAATAATCCTGATGATTGGTACACACATACTATAAACCAATTTTCACATAGCACAAAGTACTTTGTTCTCTGCGGGCATATAATGAGATTTGATTGCAAAAACCACAAGGCCCATTCATGGCCTGTAAGTCAAATCTCATCATTGAACTGCTGCAGAGTTTATACACATTTACGATGAAAAGGCTAAGTGTTTTTGTTGTCCTTGTTTTGTTTTATTCTGTTTCAGAGCCCAGTTTCTAGTTCTGAACTAATGGGTTATAAAAGATACACTTGGTGTCTTATTAATTATTTTACTTACCTTCATCATATCAATGTGACATTAGGAAACCTTATTTTTTTTCTTTTTTAAATTTTAGAGAGAGAGGTGAGGGGGAGAGGGGCAGAGAGAGAGAGGGAGAGTGAGAATCACAAGCAGGCTCTACTTTCAGTGCACTTTCAATGTGGGACTTGATCCCATGACCTTGGGATCATGACCTGAGCCAAAATCAAGAGCCAGAAGCTCAACCGACTGGGCCACCCAGGCACCCCAAGGTGGTCCTACTAGATAGCTACACTATACAGACCGTGGAGGACCCTGTTTTACTAGCCAGTTTCCCCTTTCCTCTTCCTCTGGTCACAGTATTTCCTTTGGTGGAGGAATTGCTGTCCCTCGGATTCCAAGCACATGGATCTGCTAGAGCACCCTGGCTTCCGAGGCCACCTGGCACATTAGCTCTGTGCTATGTGAGTATTTGCTGACAGTTGTGTGTACCGATCATCAGGACTATCGGAAATACTGACCACTATCCTTTAAGGCCCATAGGGACTTAAACCCAAGGTGGATTTGTCATAGTATCTCACAGTTCTGGCTCTGTAATTGGCCAAGGGGTGGGAACAGAAAGGGTAGTGAGAAGATTGATCTCTGAAGCTTTTC
Source organism: Suricata suricatta (assembly GCF_006229205.1). Lineage (NCBI taxonomy): Eukaryota > Metazoa > Chordata > Mammalia > Carnivora > Herpestidae > Suricata > Suricata suricatta. Next base: position 89,358,164 of record NC_043707.1, read on the forward strand.
CAACAGAACCTGGTTTGGGAGGACCAAGGAATGGACATAAAAGGGGTCAGCAGTGTCTTCCCCTCCAATGGTGGTGAAGCGATGTGGCCGTGAGCTGCAGCTGCCAGCAGCCAGGTTCTCTGCCACATGGAAGAACACAGCCTGGGGGAGAAGACAGGATTTGAATTTCATTCCATGCAAGCAGGTGTTCAGAAAGTGTGACAACTTTTGTATATAACTGAACTTCATTTCTCCAATGATATCCTGTTTTACCAATAGATAGAAGCTAAACCTCAATGAATTCAGGTTCCCCTTTTTTTCCTTAACTTGTCTTCTAACTTGTAAGCAGGAGACAGTAGGAGAGAAATGTCAGCTGGACCCAATATAAGCAAAAGCTCTGATCCTTGGTCAGGTGTTGAATTTCATGTGACTCTTCATCCTGTCTGTTTTTCAGATGTTGATCTACATAGGTCCATACCAAAGGTCACTTCAGGATCAATGACTCTCCCTGCTTGCCCCTAGTGCCTTTCTGAAGTGAACCAAGAAATATTCTCCAAACACTACCCTGGGATATGGTCACTTTGGTGAGGCTTTCTAACCCACAAGCATGTCCATGCTATTCTCAGGAATGATGCTACTGTCCCTACACCTCAGTGAGTCAAGTCAGAACTCTGCAACGCTACTTTAGATTTGACTGCCTTCATCACACAGACATTCCTATATGCTGCTCCATGCTATCCCAAGTTGCCAAGCCCAAGGCTTGATGGCGGTAGTGGCAATATGGTGGAGAAGTAAGGAGCCCCATTACCTCCATCCACCCACAATTACCAAGTTGCCAAACCCATAGGATCTTCTCTCCATCCCTAGTTCGCTTTAGGATAAGGGCCAACCCTCCCTTCTACTCCGTGATTCTCTCCACTCTTAGGTTTCCCCAAACACATTGGGAGTGTCTGTTGCTGCTCGCCCCATCAAGTTCAGTCCTCAAGTATAAACTTCATAGGGTACTTCAAAAATTTATTTCAACTATAGATTGGCTGTAATTGATATTACAAAACACATTCCATTTAAGACACCAATGAACATAGACACTCACAGGTTTAGTGATGGATTCATCTACAGTGTGCAGGGCCTCTTTCTCAAGGATGCACCAAATTAGCTCTTTGTTTTCCCCTTGGCTTTCTTCTTTTCCCCTAATTTAGGATACTTCTCTCAGTCTTCAGAGCCTGAATTCACTCCCAGTCTTTGTTTCTGAGACTCAAAACACAGTCTGTCATCATATCTCCTGTGGCAATGGACACAAAAATGCCCACAATGGAAGACTGTTAAAGGGAAAAGAAATGAAAAGTACTGGGGAAAAATATAGCAAGTAATATATCAAAACATTCCTCCACAGAGGGCTTGATGCCCAGGCAGAAAAGGGGCAGTGATCACATGAGGGAAAACCCACCTCTCAGCCATGGCCACCTCATGACTCTGAGTCCCTCCTAGAGAGCTTCCTCCCGCCTTCATGAAGCTTAGTTGGTCAACTCTCCCTTTAGTACTGTCAGGTGCTTCAAGATCTTTCCTTAATTCCCTGCTTTTACTAAGGCTAATTCAAGCTATGTGTGGCTGGCCCAGTATAATAGCTTAGCCAAAAATGGGAATTTTTATTTCATGAGATCAGGAAGAGTTGAGCAACTAAATAACCAGAAGAGAAGACATGTAGCTGGTCTTTAGGAACCCTACAACTACATTAACCTCTCCATCTCTTCTCTCTGCTGCTCAGTATGAGTGGGTTTCATTTTTTCTTACTATGTTTCTCCACACGGTGGGAAACATGGCTACTGACCATTCCCAGGTTTTTCCTCAGTGGGTTCCACCATCAGATTAAAATAAATAAGTCATGGTTTAAAGTTTCTATTTATTTGTTTCAGTAGTAGAAATGTAAAGAGAAAGAAAATTATTGGGTTCGTCAGTTCTTCTTCCATGAAATATGGACAGTAGCTACTGTTTGGATTGTAAGTGTATAAAAAAAAAATCCTCTCTATGACTAAGCTACCTGGCCCTTTTAAATGCCTTTTTAAAAGTATAAGAAGGAAAGAATTAATGTTTAAAGACTGCTTTGTGTCTTTTTCTCAAACTAAACACAGAGAAAGGAAGTAATGAGAATATAAACAAAAATATATTTTTAAACAGACAAAAGCTAAAAAAGTCATGTGTTAATGTATCTGCAGTCAAAATTAAATGTGATATGACACAACAAAGGAGAATATTATATTCCTAACATAGAAGAACTTTAAAGTCAAGGAGACTGAACTATGATAAATAGCACCCTATGTTCTTCTACCCTGCCCAACGTAGGGTACTTCAGAAATTTTGTTTCAATTATAAATTGGCTGTACTTGACTTTATGAAACACACTGAATTTAAAACACCAACAAATACAAATGTCCAAAGCCCGTTGCTTAGTGATGGAGTCATCTATAAATGAGCTTCTGCAATTATTTATAACAAAAAGGACATGGATTAGTACAAATACAAACGTTTCTGGATCTGTGAACATAAAAGTTCTAAGTCACTCAAACTTCATGGACCAGTCCTGTAAACTTCTTGCTTAAACTTCCAGAGGTGCTCTTACCCTCTTCCTTTCTTGCCTTCCCCATCAGATGTACAGTAAAATGCAATACTGAAAGATGCAGAAAACAACAATTTTGGTTTTTGTAGCTCCTTCTATTTTCCCCTGATACTATTTCCCTCTTTACCAGGAGTGAGACCCTGTTATGTAAACAACTAAACTTGAGTGCCTGCCTTGACATCTTTCACGTTGGCCACTTGCCCCAAATTTGTAAGATTCTTGTGGTAAGATGAAATACAGCTGAATTCCCTTAATGTTTCAAAGTCAAACACTCATTTAGATCAATGGTTCCCAGATTCTGGATTTCAAAAATGAAATCTCAAAAATGTGTGGTGAACCAGCATGGGTTTGCCAACTTTTTCTTTTGCCAAGAAAGGATTTAGGGAAAGTAATGCTCTCTACTATCAGTATCATTTTACAAAATAAAGAGTGTTTTTAAGGTCAAAAAAGCAAGGAGTACATTATGTCAAGTCAAAAAATGGGGGTGAGGAGGTCATCATTCCCAAGAAGAAAGAGTAGACAACTATACACTGATTGTATCTCTCAGAATTCTGACAAGAAGCACATGGGACCCTTATATGGGTTAAATTAAAAATACTTTAGTGAAATGACTACAGAGGTGTGGGCAAAATTTTAAAAATTCCAACAGGAGATATGAGTTACCCAGAAATAGCCACAGCAGGAAGCCATTAATTCTCTGGGGTCTGAAGGGGTGAGGAAAGGAATAGTGTTTGTGGAGCCAAGTGAGAGCAGGAGACAACAGGAGCCGGATCCGGGACAGAGGCAGCCATGGCCCGTCATGATGAAGAATGAAGAGAGTGAAGCTCAAAAGACCACATCTCTTTCCTCCATCCTGCCTGAACTCACTAGAAATCAAGAGCAAAGGGCCCTGCGTGTTGCAGTCTAGAGATAGCCTCCAGGAGCACAGAACAGGTCAAAAATGGTGAAATATGGATGGGGCTGTGCGTCCACTAGAGCAGATCGAGATGCTCTGGTGGAGGGGCCGAAGACCAGACAGAGGAAAAGGTGTACATGCGGATGTCATTTTTTCATTTCAATTGCAGGAAAATTACAAGAGAAATTTTATTTTAAGATATAATATCGGATGTAATTATATGCTTGATACCTTGGTCATTTAGTGGCTCAGCATCTAATAGTATTACGTCAAGTGGTATTCAAATGCTCAACTTGTTCTAGTACTTTATTTTTATCATACACATTAAAAATTCAACTTCACACAACTATAAAATAGAAGCAACACTCAATATTTTTATTTAGTTCAGAACATTTTGAGTGAATTAATGCCAAAATATAATAGCCTCTGGCCTCAGAGACTTCTCCTACCAGAGAGTTTCCCAAACTTTTGCTGCATATTGGTATCATCTGGGATCTTAAAAAAAAAATAGTGATGCCTGGCTTACACCCCACAAATACTGATTTAATTGTTAGAGGTAAAACTTTACAAAGGATTTTTTTAAGTTTAATTTTAGGAGTTTTAGATTTAAAGAAAAGCTGTAAAGATAGTAGAGTTCTCGGGGATCTGGGTAGCTCATTCAGTTAAGCATCCAACTTTGGCTCAGGTCATGATCTCTGGGTTCATGAGTTCAAGTCCCACATCAAGCTCCCTGCTGAGAACTTGAAGCCTAGAGCCTGCTTCCCATTCTGTGTCTCCCTATCTTTCTCTGTCCCTCCCCTGCTCATGTTCATGTTCTCTGTCTCTGTCTGTCTGTCTGTCTCTCTCTCTCTCTCTCTCTCTCTCTCACACACACACACACACACACACACACACACAAATAAACGTTAAAAATTAAAAATAAAAAGATAGTAGGGTTTTCATATATGTTATACTCGACCTCTTCTATTATTACTAACATCTGACTTTAGTATGATGTATTGGTCACAGTCAATGACCCAATCTTGAAATACTGATACTTAAAACTAACATCTATACTTTATTCAGATTTCATTAGTCATCTTATGTTCTTTTTCTGTTCCTGGATCTTATCCAGGATACCACATTACATTGTAGCATGTCTCCTTGGGCTATCCTTGGCTGGGGATCATTTCTCAGAATTTTCCTGTTTGGATGGCCTTGACAGTACTGAGGAGTACTAGTCAGGCATATTGTATAACATCTCTCAGTTTGGATCTGTCTAATGTTTTTCTGATGATGAAACTATGCTTCTGTGTTATACGGGGAGGAAAACCACAGAGGGAAAGTGCTACTCCCATCACATCAATGTCAAGAGCACATACTATTGGGGCTCCTGGGCGACTCAGTTGGTTAAGCGTCCAAGTTTGGCTCAGGTCATGATTGCACATTCGTGGGTTCAAGCCCTGCATCGGGCTCTGGGCTGACAGCTCAGAGCCTGGATCCTGCTTCAGATTCTGTATCTCCCTCTCTCTCTGCCCCTCCCCACTCATGCTCTGTCTATCTCTGTCTCAAAAATAAATAAAACATTAAAAAATATATATATGAAAGAGTACATACTATCAATATGATTTATCATTGTTAATGTTGACTTTGATCACCTGAGAGACACAGTGTTTATTCACCAGTTTTCTTTGCTGTAAAGGTACTTGTTTGTTTTCCTTTACACCCTGTACTCTGGGAGTAAATCACATGCACAGCCCACACTTAAAAAGAGGAAAGTTAGTCTCCCCTTCCTTGAGGACAAAAAAATTTACATAAGTTACATAAATTATTTGGAGTTCTGCATGGGAAAACGATCTATTTTGGCCACAATTATTTATTGATTTAAGCATTCATTTGTATCAATATAAATTCATAGATATTTATTTATATTCTGTATTATAATCCAGTGCTATTTTATTTATTTTGTTGTTCACAATGTTCCATCTTTGGTCGTTAGGAACTCCTTTCATTGGCTCTTGTTTCCCTTTCATATGCCCATCATTAGGAACTTCTGTGTGTGTGGTTGTTTTTCTTTGTTTTTGTTTCTTAGGTTTGTTTGGTTTTTTGGCACTTCTATACTTTCTGGCACTATAAGATACTCCAGGCTCATCTTGTGTATTTCCTATATAGTTAGCCATTTATCCAAGGATTCCTGGTTCCCTTTATTGGACAGTAGTATTAGAAATAAATATATGAGTGTGTATGTGTCCTTGTTTCTAGGCCCTTTCTGATAGACCAAAAAAATATGTGTGCATATGACTCATCCCCATATAGATACATATCTATAAATATTTCTATGTATAAACATCTATATCATAGAATTCATACTAATATCTCTAACTCTTGTCAATAACCACAGGGATCATTCCTGCCTCTCCTCTTGCTTACTTGTAGGCTCCTCATACCATTTACTTAATTTTTTAATTCTGGTATACATATATGTTGGTTTTAGAGCTGTTAACCCATTCCCCCATGGAAAACTTCATCAACTAGAATAGAGTGCTTATGTACAATTCCTTTTTCCTTTGGTCTTCTAGTTGCTGCCACACATTTCCAAGGCTATTTAGGTCAGTCAACTTTTCCTCTAATCCTGGCAGTGAGATTTTTTCCATACATCTGTAATATATTTAGATTGTTTTGTCCTATTCTGTATTCCATCCTGGGATCCCTTGATCTCCCAGATGACTTTTTTAAATTTGCATACATTAAGTTTCACTCTTTATGTTGCAGAGTTCTATGGGTTTGACAAAGCATAGTATCAGGTACTCAACATTACGGTATCACACAGAAATTTATCACCACCATTATGCTCATGGATACTTCACCTATTCAACCTTCCCCTTCCCTAAACTTCAATAATGATTAATCTACTCATTGTCTTTATAGTTTTACATACAGTATGTAGCCTTCTTAGACTGCCTACTTTCAGTAGAAATATGCATTTATCATTTTCTGTATCTTGTGACTTGATAACTCATTCTTCTTTATTGCTAAATAGTATTGCATTATATGTATGTGCCACAATTAGTTTATCCATTGACCTTTTGGTGGACATCTGTTTGTTTCCAGATTTTATTGATTAAGAGTAAAGCTGCTATAAATTTTACATGGAGGCTTTGTGTGGACATAAAGTTTCAAATCAACTGGGTAAATACATAGGAATTTCTGAATCACATGATACATTATACTTAGCTTTATAAGAAACTGTCAAGGTGTCTTGTAAAGAGGATGCCTGACTTGGGGATTTTTAAGAGCTTCCCAGATGATTTCAATGTACAATAAAGTTTAGGGGCTGATGCTCTACTCTGAAAGGTTTGAGAAAAGAGTCAGTTAGGGATAGGATCAGTATCTTTGAGGGCTGCAAAAAGAGAGCTTCAGGGCATTTTCCTCCTCAAGGCTACTTATAACTCAAGATACTGATCACACAAAGAGTAGTCAGGAATTTTTGTGGTGGGTAAATCACAGGTAAATCTGATAAATCTTGGATAGATCTTGGATCTTGGATCATTCCACCTACTTACCTTTGTGAGAGATCAGATAAATGTCCATACTGCTAAAGATGTCCTTTGAAATGCTACTTCAATAGACCAACAAATTGGTCTGTCTTCCATTCTTCTCGTTTTCCTTCTTTTCCTCTTCTCTCCTTCCCTCCCTCTCCTCCTTATCAAACCCCACCTTCATCTTTCCAATCTTTTCTGTATTAACATTCTGGGTGGCGTCTCTGTATGTGTACGAATTTCTTCTTATAAGGACACCAGTCAGATTAGATTAGAGTCCATCCTAATGGTCTCATTTCAGCTTAATCACCTCTGTGAAGGCCCTATCTCTAAACTATCACATTCAAAGGTATTGGAAGGTAAGACTTGAACATACAAATGTTAGAGAGAAAAAATTCAGTAGTCCATAACAATTATGCTTCCAGTGGGGAATCATTTCTTGTCTTCTACATGAAGGACAAAAAGGTGAGGCCCACTGTATATATATCTCCTATAACTTCAATATTTTCAATGTTGCCTTATTAAATTCTCTTATTCTCTTTTTTAAAAATAACACTCATTGAATTTTTAAAAAATTCCTCTTAAGTGTGGATCAAAAGGAAAAGCTAAGGGGAAGTAGCTATATTCTAGGGAAATACATCAGAAAGACTGTATCTTGAGCATTCTACTTGGACCCTTGGGTTTTTAGAGTCATCATATTAGGTATTATGAACTTCTTTTAGTTTTTGTCAGTTAAATGACTGCTGAGAGAAGAAAGCCTAGGCAATCACTCTGAATAGCCCCAATATTTAAAAAAGAGGCAAAGACTGGAACCCCATTGATATCGGTTAAATTGTTTTTCCCAGAAAGCTATGTCTTAACACCTAATACCTGTACATGTATGTGACCTTATTTGAAAATAGAGTCTTTGTAGATATAGTCAAATTAATATGTGGTCATTCTCAATTAGGATAGGCCTAATCCAGTGTGACTGGGGCCCTTTTAAGAAGAGAAAGTAGAGACACCAGGAAAAGAATGTCACAGACAGAGAAGATGGCCATGTAAAGATTGAGTCTGAGACTGGAGCTATGTCGCTACAAGCCAAGGAAAGCCTGGTGTTTACCAGAAGCTGGAAGAGTCAGGAAAAATCCTCCCCTAGAGACTTCAGATAAAACACGGACCTGCCAACATCATGATTTTGACTTCTAGCAGCCAGAACTGGGAAATAGTAAATGTAAGTTGTTTTAAGCCATCCAGTTTGTGGTACATTTTCATGGCAACTTCTAGGAAACTAATACACCCCCTGAGAAGACTGAGAGGGGGAAGCCAAAGAGGAAGTAAGAAATCCAGCTTTTAGAAGTCAAAGGAAGAAAATGGATGGGGAGTTGTTTGTATTGTCAACTCTTCTAGACAAGTTCAATAATATCCAGTGTCTGTTGAGCTTAGCATTATGCAGGTGCATAGGCATTTACTACTAGTATAAGGAATTGATAAGCAATTTCAGTAAAGAAATCATTCTGGCTAAAAGATTAAGGAAAATTTCATGGTAGGCATGCATTGAACCTGAAATTTAAAGCATAAATAGGATTCCAATATGCAAAAATAGAAACTATTGCAGTTAAAGGGGGAGAAGTGAGTGAAATTATGGAGAGAAAAAAGATTCAGGACATGTAGAGAAAATGGTCAATAGTACACAAGGTCTTTTTTAAAGAGATATTATTTGGAGTCAGATCATGGATGTCCTTAAATGTTATGGTAAGAAGTATGAACTCTTCTCTAGAAAGTGGGACATGGTGCAATATTAAGTATAAGTTAAAGAAGATGGTATGAAAGATTGTATATAAATACCAATGAGTAAGCAAAATGGACAAAAGGGAAGAATATAGACATGGAAAATTAGAAGCTACTAGAATGTCCAGGAGAGACATTCCCAAGATCTGAACTAAAGTGACAATGATAATGGAAATATAGTTCCTATTTTTTAAGCCCTATCTTACACCAGGTCCTCAGCTAGCTGCCTTATATAGGTTAATTGCACTAAATCTGACAATTCCTCTCTCTGGTAGGTCTTACTCTCCTGATTGTATATTTGTGGAAACTATGACTCAGAGACATTAGGTATCTCATTTGAAGTCACACAAAACTAATAAATAGTGGGGCTGATACCTGTACCCAGAAGTCCGGTTTATTTTTAGGACACTTATTGCAAATTCAAGACATTATTTGGAAAGTGTATTAAATGAGGTTCTGCACACCTCAATTTTGATCCACCTCCTCCATAAAGGGAAGAATATTGTGAAAACACAGCCATTCTCTTTGGAAAGTCCACTGTGTGGATTGCAGATTGTTGCCATCTATTTTTCCATATTTCCTAGCTTCTAAAACACACTGTTTCACTTCACAAGCATTTAATAGCTTTCCTTTTCCCAATGGTACCTGAGGACACAAGATACATTTTGACATAGTAAAGAAAAGTACCTTTTTAACTATCTTTGAAGCGCTGCTACTCAGTGCACATTGATTTTTCTTTTAAACTAGAATCACTTAGTGTTTCCCTGTCAGATACTCTCTGATAACCACTTATCCCTGAGACATACATGAATGAAGCAGACAATTTTCTAATGATACTGAATTGGAAGGAAAATGGTGCCTTAATTCCTGTTTACAAGTTTATTATATAAAAATAAAAATAAAATAAAGAGGGCATGCTTCTATGCTTGATGCAACAGAACACGGGCTATCCTTTGATGAGCTTTTAAAGAAATCCTTGATTTATTTATTTTTGATAATAAAATATTGGGAAGTCAAGTGTATTCCTGCACATCTCAGCCATTGAAAGAAATGGTCAACGTCATTGCAACATAATTGGCTACTATTTTTTGAGAATCTAAACTAAAAACAGGAGGACTGGAGGATTAGGAAAGAAAAGCACAGGGATCGAATAATTGCCTTTTCTCCTTCTGTTTATAAAATAAATGCACTCATTGTTGCCATGGTAAAAGAGCCAGCCTGTTTTTCTCATTCCTCTGTTTCTACCAGTTATTATATCCAACACCAGCAAATGTCATATTTCACTATCATCTTTCTTGGATCATTATGATTATCCATCTACTCTGCATTTACTAATCTATCCACAGTCTTTCTCATAGTGACACTGAGACAAAAAGTGATTTCAAATGAGGGGAGTGGCTTCAGATACAGTTAGAGGAATCAGGAAGCAAAGGGAGAGAAAAGAGAAAGACCTCTGCATTTAGCTTTCCTAACAGTGGAAAGCCCCTCAGGTCCAAAAGGAAAAAACTCTATAAATGTCATATAAAGCAAAGTTCATCTTGTTGATAAGCTGAATCAACTTGGTAGATACATGTTTTGGCTTTCTAAACCCAAACCACCCTAATCATGGCAGTCATAGTCTCTTTTGTCTTGATCAGGCAGAGCTCATCTCAGAATCAGTTCTAAATTAGGGGAATTAATTATACCACTGCTCTAAAATAGTTGTACAACATGTGGAGTATTCTGTCTGATCCATGATGCCGCATTTTGTCAGCCACAGTGACACATTAATGTGTTTTGTAAAGATGGCAACCAAGGTCTTGCAACCACATTCCCCCATTCATTAATTCATTTGTGTATTCAAGAAATACTTATCAAAAGCATATTGTGTGCTAAGCACTGATCTAACCCGAAATTAAAAATAATCAAAAAAACATGAGGAAGACTTCAATCCCTTCTATCAAAAAGTTTACGTTCCTCCAGCCATGCAAGAGGCAATTAAATAAACAGGGTGATTTTAGTTTAGAAAAAAGAAGACTGAGTTTGAATAAATGAGAGACAGAAAATTCAGGAAAATGCCACAATCTTTAAGAAACAATCAATAAGAGTGAGATAAGAGGTTGCATCCTGTTTATATGCCGCAAGGATTCAGCGTATAAACAATCAACTCAAATGTTCTTTCTTGTTCATTTCCATTCCACAGGCAAAAGGATGAGGTAGTCTGCCTTTCCTTTCATAAATCCTTCAGTTGCAGACTCTGATAGTCTTGTTAAAACAATTCTACAGAACGAAGGGACCAAGGGAAAGCGCATGACAGGAAAGGTTCCAGCCTTGAACAATTCAGAGTCCAACAACCTGGATTCACCCTTCAAAGATTTGAACAGTTCCCATGCAGAATACATAAGAGACTAGACGTGCATAAAGTTGCAAGAAAGTAAATTGAGACTAATAAGTGGATAGTATAAAAATAAGCTTTAAAATCAATACTAAAAACAAACAAACAAAAACTCTAGAGCAATCCTTCTCAAATTGTAATATGCATGTGAATTATTGGGAAAGCTTGTTAAATGTAGATTCTGATTCAGGTCTTCTGGCATGTGGCTTAGGATTTTAACTTCTAACAAGATCCCAGTTTGGGCTGATGCCACTGGTGCTAGGATTAAATCGCATGTATTGCTGCTCTACAGGCCTCTAACAACGGGGCTCACGGGATGTACTGGGTTGTGGGCGCTAGAACTTCTTAAGCAGAAGCTTATTGTCAGGCATAAAACAGAAAAGATATCTGTGCTGCATGAGAGAGTGGACTAGATGTTCCTTTTTAAATCTAAATGTTTGGTTCAGGGCTTTTTATAATGGAGTTAATTTTACATGTGATTGCATGTACATTTTTGCAAGATACTGAAAGTAAAGTGAAACTTTTCTTACCACTTCAATAGATGTGGAAACAGAAGATCACATTAAGTGATTTGCTCAAAATTCACTCTGTCATACGATGTTTAAGCTCATACATTAGGGAGATGGTTGAGATATGCTAAAATAATTTTGTATATTCTCAGGTCTCTTCATGTGTGTCAAAGGTTGGGTTTCCCAGGAAACAGACTTCCAGATGGAGATTTGCATGCAGGTGGCTTATCGGGAAGTGCTCCACAGAACACCATCTCCAGAACATACTCCAAAGGAGTGAGAGAAGCAGGACTGGACAGCTGGGAAAGAATAAAAACAATACAGTGGCACAGGTGCCTAAGACAATTTCAGAAGGAATACTGAAGCTGGGATGACCCTTCTGAGATAGCCCTGTTTGAGGCCAGGGAGAGGGCATTGTATCACCTACATTAATTAGTCATGGGATGTGGGTTTCTCCCATGGTGGAGGTATAATCAAGGGAGTTGGTTTTCATTCTCCAATAGTTGAGCTCCTCATCTAGGGCTGGACTGAGATAGGAGATGTCAGAGCTCCCAAGAGCTGGACAAATGTCTCGGTTCTCAAGGGACAGTCTAAATAGCAAAACACAGCATCTGCTATAATTCACTTCTTGTGCTGCTTGAATCCGTTTGCTTCACATAATGAATTTACTTCATGTGGGAAGAACTCTTTCAGAATTCTAGTTGGTCTTTCCTCCTTGGAAAAACTTTACAAGATGAAGAAAGTTAGTGGGATATCCTATAGCTTCTGCCACTGCAGCTGGACCTTGAAACATAGTTGAGTCCTTTTTTTTTCAATTTTTTAAAATGTTTATTTTTGAGGAGAGAGACAGAGCATGAGTAGGGGAGGAGCAGAGAGAGAAGGAGACACAGAATCCGAAGCAGGCTCCTGGTTCCAAGCTGTCAGCATAGAGCCAGATGCGGGGCTCGAACCCATGAACTGTGAGATCATGACCTGAACCAAAGTCAGATTCTTAATTGACTGAGCTACCCAGGTGCCCCAAAACACATACAGTTGAGTCTTATCACCTTCCTCTACTTCCTATTCTTTTGTTTATTTGTGTTTTTTGTTTATTATTTTAATTCCAGTCAACATACAGTGTTATATTATTTATTATATATTATATATTTATTATATTATTATATTATATTATTTTCAGTTGTATAATACAATGATTTAACAATTCCATACGTTACTCAGCGCTCATGAAGACAACTGTACCCTTGATCCCCTGACCTATTTTACCCATCCCCACCTACCTCTCCTCTGATTACCATCTGTTTGTTCTCTATAGCTAAGTGTCTGTTCTTCAATTAGTCTCTTTTTTTTCCCTTGGTTCATTTGTTTTGTTTCTTAAATTCCATATTAGTGAAATCATATGGTATTTGTGTTTCTCTGACGTATTTCATTAGCTTTATATTTTCTAGGTCCATGCATCCCACTGCAAATGAGAAGATCTCATTCTTTTTTATGACTCAGAAATATTTTATTGTATACATATATATACCACATCTTCTTTATCCATTCATCTACTGATTGATCCTTGGACTGCTTCCATATCTTGGCTATTGTAAATAAAGCTTCTATAGTCATAGGGATGCATATATTCTTTTGAATTAGTGTTTTTGTATTCTTTAGGTTTTTACCCACTAGTAGAATGACTAGACAATAGGGCAATTCTATTTTTTACTTTTTAAGAAACTCCATACTGTTTTCCACAGTGGCTGCACCAGTCTGCATTCCTATCCACAGTGCAAGAGAGTTCCTTTTTTTTCCACATCTTCACCAACACTTACTGTTTCTTATTTTTGATTTTAGTCATTCTGACAGGTTGTGAGGCCATATCTCATTGTGGTTTTGATTTGCATTTCCCTGATGGTAAGTGATAATGAAAATCTTCTCATGTGTCTATTGGCCATCTGGATGTCTTCTTTGGAGAAATGTCTGTTCATGTCTTTGGCCCATTTTAACTGGATTGTTTGTCTTTTGGGTATTGAATTGTGCAAGTTCTTTATATATTTTAGATACTAATCCTTTATTGGATACATCATTTGTGAATATCTTTCCCTATTCAATAGGTTGTTTTCCAGTTTTGTTGATTGTTTTCTTTGCTGTGCAGAAGCTTTTTATTTTGATTTAGTCCCAAGAGTTTATTTTTCGTTTATTTCCTTGCCTCAGGAGACACATCTAGAAAAATGTTGCTATGGCCAATGTCAGAGAAATTACTGCCTATTCTCTCTTTTAGGATTTTTATGGTTTTAGGTCTCATTTTGGTCCTTTATCCATTTCAAGTTTATTTTTCTGTATGGTGTAAGAGGGTGGTCCAGTTTTATTCTTTTTGATGTAGCTGTCCAGTTTTCCCCAACACCATTTGATGAACAGACTGTCTTTTTCCCATTGCATATTCTTGCCTCCTTTGTCAAAGATTAGTTGACCATATAACCATAGGTTTATTTCTGAGCTCTCTAGTCTGTTCCACTGATCTATGTCTCTATTTTTGTGTCAATGCCATACGATTTTGATTACTACAGCTTTGTAGTATTACTTAAAATCTGGAATTATGATACCTCCATTTTTTTTTCTTCTTTTCAAGATTGTTTTGGCTGTGTGGGATTTTTTGTGGTTCCATAAAAACTTTAGGATTATTTGTTCTGGTTCTGTGAAAAATTCTACCTCCTATTCTTAATCCCCTTTATTCAGCTAGCATCTCTGCAAGTGTAAGTAACTTAAATGGTGGGTGATCCAGACTCACTTTCTTGAAATCTACTAGCCCCCGATTACCATGCTTTTCTTCTCAGTCCATTGCTACTTCCCTCATACATTTACTAGTGACAGTAGTGATCAAGGCCAACATCAGCATTGATAAGCCATATTAATAAAAAAAATCACACTTTACATCTGGAGGCTTCCTCCAAAAAACAAATAACTCTATTCTACTGAAGAGAAAAGCACCAGACAAATCTCAGCTGTGGGACAGTCCACAAAATACTTAACCAGTACTCCTTAAAGCTGCCAAGTTCATTCAAAATGATAGTCTTAGAAATGGCCACAGCTAGGAAATTTACCACATTTAAATGTAATGTGGTATCCTAAATCGCATCCTGGCAATAAGGTCATTAGGAAAATATTAAGGAGATCTGACTAAAGTATAGACTTGAGTTAATAATCATATATATGTCAATATTGATTTATCGCTTGTGAGAAATGAACCATATTGATGTGAGATGTTAATAGTAAAAAAAAATTGGGTGCAAGGTACATGGAAACTCCATTCTGCAATTTTTCCAATTATTCTTTAGATATAAAAATGTTCTAAAAGAAAAGTTTTTGAAAAACTAAATTACTTTTAAGGAGATAATTATCTTTTTAGTAAAAACAAACAAAAATGTTTGTCATTATAATTATGGAATGACAGTACCAGGGCACGATAGAAATGTGAACAAGATAAACAGTGGAACTAATTTTGTAGGGAATGTGATATTCTAAGAACTGACTAGCAGAAGATTGGGAAGAAAATGGGAAGAAATCAGTGGTATAGCAAGAGACCATGGATACTGAGGAGTGAAGTCAATCCCCAAAAATACTCCCAGGGCTAGGAACGCCTAATGAAGTTTAAGAACAGTGTTCTGAATATCTAATTTAAAATCTTCTGCACCATTATGATGTAAGTAAGCTCCACCTTTGTGCTACTTTTTTTTCCCACTTAAATATTTCTTCTAGGCAACACCAGTGGTATTTTTGAAAAATCAAGGAATATGGGACACTTTGGAGCACATACTGGCTAGAGGATAGAGAACAGCCATGAGAGACAAAACACAAGGCAAAAAGAATTTCAGAAGTCGAGCATCAGAACAAGACATGACTATAAGAGACATGAGCTCTCTGGGAGTCTTCAGAGGTATGAAGGGGCCCAGGAACACAGTGGGTCTCCCCTAAGTCTGGAGACATGAGTAACATGCACAGTATAATTCTACGAGTCAATTAGGGAACAAAATATATTCCTAGAAGAGTGCAAATTTATAGGCCTTTTTAAAAAAGAGGAATTGTGAAAGTAGTTGACGCTTGGGAATCTCATGAGTATAAAACGTTCAACTCCAGTTCACATCCACTACTTCAAACAAAAGGAAGTTGCAATTTATTTGTTACCATCTTAGTAAGAATAATAATATGCCAGCACAGAAATTTCCTTTCAATTATGTTTTCCTGGCTTTCTGCCTTCTTAAAATAAATAAAACAACTTCGTCCTACCTCTCAGAACAAAAACAACAGAACCACGTAGCAGTTAAAGCAAAACCTCCTTAGGCCAACTTCTAACTGTGGACATTCACCTCCCTTGCTTACGTCAGTGGAAATGTTGATGGCAGGATCCAGGTCTGTTAGCAGAGTAGGGCTCCTGTGGGAAGCAGGTTAGATGAGAACATAGGGGAAACAGATCAATTCAACTTTATGAAACAATTATTAATTGATTATACCGGGCAGTTTGATAAGGGATACAAAGTAACACTGCCTTATCCTCAAGAAACTTTCAGTCTAATAGACAAGGTAAAGAAAGCAAACAAATGGCTATTTAAAAATATAAAGAAAGACTGCAAGATGAAAAGAGTTTTGAAGATTGGTTGTACAACAATGTGAATGAATATACTTAGTACTACTTAACTATATACTTAAAAATGGTTACAATGGTAAATTTTACATGTATTACATGTATTTTCCCACAATTGAAACTTTCTTATAATTAAAAAAGGAAAAAGGTGTAAATAAAGATAATTGATTGACCACCTCCCTCTGGCTTGGCCCCAGGCAAGACTGGATTCTGCCCAAGAAAATCCACTGAGGGGGTGGGTGGGGAAGACATCATTTAGTTCAAAAACCCTATGAAAAGCCCACAGCCAATATTATCCTCAATGGGGAAAAACTGAGAGCTTTCCCCCTGAGATCAGGAACACAACAGGGGTGTCCACTCTCACCACTGCTGTTTAACATAGTGCTGGAAGTCCTAGCATCAGCAATCAGACAA
>NC_043707.1:89374957-89413260 GCF_006229205.1 Suricata suricatta
CCCACAAATGTACGGCCAATTAATTTTTGACAAAGTAGGAAAGAGTATGCGATGGAAAAAAGACTGCCTCTTTGGCAGGTGGTGCTGGGAGAGCTGGACAGCAACATGCAGAAGAATGAAACTAGACCACTCTCTTACACCATACACAAAAATTAACTCAAAATGGCTGAAGGACCTGAATGTGAGACAGGAAACCATCAAAACCCTAAAGGAGAAAGTAGGAAAAAACCTCCTAGACCTCCACTACAGCAATCTCCTACTCGACACATCCCCAAAGGCAAGGGAAATGAAAGCAAAACTGAACGCTTGGGAG
This sequence comes from Suricata suricatta, assembly GCF_006229205.1. Lineage (NCBI taxonomy): Eukaryota > Metazoa > Chordata > Mammalia > Carnivora > Herpestidae > Suricata > Suricata suricatta. Next base: position 89,375,271 of record NC_043707.1, read on the forward strand.
TTCATCAAGATAAAAAGCTTCTGCAAGGCAAAGGAAACAATCAAGAAAACTAATAGGCAACCGACAGAATGGGAAAAGATAGTTGCAAATGACATATCAGATAAAGGGCTAGTATCGAAAATATACAAGGAACTCACCAAACTTCACACCCACAAAACAAATAACCCAGTGAAGAAATGGGCAGAAGACATGAACAGAAAAACAAAACAAAACAAAACAAAACAAAACAAACACAATTGAGAATGAATCACCAATGCTAAGAGAACAAGTAGAAATACCAAAGAGGCAGGATTGATGTGGAGATGCACAGAAAAGAGGACAGAAATGGGCAGAGAACTCACAGGTCCAAGACTTGGCAGAGTACCAGAGTGTACCAGAAAAAAAGAGAGAAAATACTGATGACGGCTTTGGGCAACTCTGGCTCCCTTTCTAAGTTGTTAGGCAAGCGATTGAAAATGTGTAGGGGCAGAGCCTGGATAGCTATATACTAAGAGCTAATACTGGAGAACAATTCCAAGGAACTGCCAAAGAGGAAGGAAGAAGATCAGGAAAAGCTCCCTGGAGAAAGTGACCATTAAAGGGAGCTTTATTTACCCAAATAAGTTAGTCAGAGAAAGACAAATACCATATGATTTCACTCATAGAAGAATTTAAGAAACAAAACAGATGAACATATGGGAAGGTTGGGGGGCGGGAGGAGAGGGAAAACAGACCATAAGAGAAAGAACAAATTGAGGGTTGATGAAGGGAGGTGAGTCAGGGGATAGGCAAGGTGGGTGATGGGCATAAGGAGGGCACTTGTGATGAGCACTGGGTGGTGTATGTAAGTGATAAGTCACTGAATTCTACTCCTGAAACCAATATTGCACTGTATGTCAACTAACTAAAATTCAAATATAAAAATAATAATAAAGTGAGCTTTACAAGATGGATAGACCTTGTCATATGGGATGGTGGGGAAAAGAAACATTTCCAGATGAAAATAACAAAACAATCATTGAAGCTGGGAAAGGCCAGGGATTATGGTCATATATCTAATAGATAAATGTATCTAAAATGTACAGAATTAAGAAAATTAAAAGTGTGGCACGTCTCTATTGACTCAGTCAGGGGAACATGCAACTCTTCATCTCGGGGTTGTGAGTTCAAGCCCCACATTGGAGGTAAAGTTTACTAAGAAAGAAAGAAAGAAAGAAGAGAAAAGAAGAAAATTAAGAGAATAATGTGAAATAACCCTGGGGAGGGGGGCGGTGGGGAACTAAGGCCACACTATTAGGGTCTTTCAAACCAGAATGAAGCATTAAACAAAATTAAAGTGGCAATAGTGTTTTTAATATAATGCAGAAAGAGAATACATAAAAATCCTATTTAAGGCTTTTGCAGTGTCTCAGGTAGTAAGAAGATTGTACCCAATGTGAGGCTTCATCCTGATTATTATGGCTGGTATTCCCAGCAGCTAATCCTTCATACACAGAAAATGAAGAGTAAACATTTGTTGAATACATTATGCATAATAAGGAAACATTTAAGAGATGAAATCAGAGGGCCTGAGCTAAGATCATGGCAATGGTGATAGACAATAGGGAATAAACAGAAAATATGAAGATAAAATCAAAAGGATTTAATCTTAGATGAAAAGTGGAAAAAGAATATATGATCTTGAAATTTGGACCTTGGTAGCTTTGGGAGAGGAGGGAGAAGCTAATGCATCATCTACTCCTACCTGTGCATAAAAAAGATTTTTAAATGCAAATCTTTCTCATTAGAAGTATAAACTATGATTGAGCTTGATAAATACAGTACAGAAAGGAGCATCCATAAGCAGATTATAATTGACATGAAACTGCGTTTATAAATTATCTAGCTATACTTTTTGAAACAGCCATGAACAGTATTCTCAGCTAAACTAAAAAGGTTCCTAAGCAAACTATATGCTTCAATGAATGAACAGCCTAGGTCCTACTCCATTTGTCTCAACAGAAAATACAGAAAGAAAAAAAAGCTAAGTAAATAGAAATGCTGCCCTATAGCTCAGCTCACAATTTTAGAAGCAATCCATTTACCTTAACTACTCCTAACAGATCCCTTCTAAAAGACAAGGATGCAGGTAAAACGAAACTCAATGTTCCCAGCTCACGATGTTTCCATCTCTGCCCAAATGGACAGTAAAATAAGCACGATGATTTACATACTTCCTACCATAACATCCAGCTATTTCCTAAAAAGGATGTTTGCTTTTTACACCACAGATATCCTGAGGTTCCTCTGACAGTCACAGGAGAAAGTGGCTCTCTCCTAGCAGAGAAAATGTTAAAGCATGAACCACATTGATAGAACTGACTACATTTGTCTTTGACATCTTAAACTACAGCACAAAGATAATGTTTGGTTACTTAATAGTCAGTTACTTAGTGGAATATTCACTACAAAATCTCATTTCTTTCTTCAGAGATTTTTCTGAAGTTTTACAATCCAAGAACAAATAGGCACACAAACCTGTCAGCTGGAAATGGAGCCTCTTCTTAACCCACTTGATATAGTCTGTATATATAGGAAAATAAATATATAGTAAATAATGTTTACTATAAAGAGATTTTAAGTGGGGCACCTGGGTGGCTCAGTCAGTTAAGTGTCTGACTCTTGATTTTGGTTCAGGTCATAATCTCACAGTTTGTGAGTTGGGATTCTCTCTCTCCCTCTCTCTGCCCCTCCTCAGCTCTCTCTCTCTCAAAATAAATAAACATTTTAAAAAAGAGAGGGATTTTAAGTATATCACAAACATCAACCACTTCACACCTGAATAGCAGCAGCAAATTCCTAAGGCCAGCAACAGCACTTATTTTAGGTAAGGATATGGAAGCACCTTACACAACCATATATACAACTGTATAATGCTCAGCCAACAGAATTGGTTTTTTAAAAATATTTTTATTTGTTTATTTTGAGAAAGAGAAAGCACAAGCAGGGGAGGGGCAGAGACAGAGGCGAGAGCAAGAATCCCAAGCAGGCTCTGTACTGTCAGCAGAGAGCCTGATGTGGGGCTCGAACCCATGAACCATGAGACTCTGACCTGAGTTGAAGTCGGATGCTTAATCGACTGACCACCCAGGTGCCTCCAGTTTTTATCTTAGAGTCATCACTTGGTTGTCACTCAGTCTATCTAACCCCATGCTTCCTAAATCGTGTCTTACCTACTACTAAAAATCAACGGGCATATGATTCCTCAGGCTCCCCTGCAAGTTTGGCCCAGTGTTGCACAAACTTGATCAATAATTTACACTTTTAGAATCAACTCTCTGCTCACAGTCCTTTCTTCTTCTTAGTTTAAGCCTGAGGAAATTCATTCAGGGAGGAGGTTGGAAGATACTTCCACAAGTCATTCAAGAGGGCTGAGAGCAAAATACAAGCACTTCAGCCACGAAAGGACTGGCAGTTGGCTAGTAAGAACGTTTTCCTAGACTCAGGTTAAGCTATTTTCCATACAATGTCTAAGAAGGGATGAACAATTATTCTGGGGTCTTAAAACACAGTGTTCACTGTGAAGAACTGCCATTTCTCACATGTCTTTCCCTGAAATACCGATCTCACCACAGCCCAGATTGAAATTCCTAGGACTGGAAGGGGGAAAGTTGAGAAAACCCATGGTACATTAGGGAAAACAGAAACTCTTGACCAAGAAAACAGAAATTTAAGAAGCACAGGGGAGTTGGTTCTCATAGAGAAAGAAATCTGGGCTAGGACTCATAGGAACACTCATATTATCCCCAGGACAACCCCTGTAAATAAGTTGTGTTACCACTGACAAATTTTTAAGATTTTTCAAACTAACGTCCAAATTCCCGGAAAATGTACTATGCTCATAGGAAATGCTTCTCTCAGTCCTCTGCCTTGCACATTGCTTTCTGTATCTCTCTCTGGGGTCACGGACAGTAGAATCTCACAGTTAATACAAACAATAAAAGCTACCATCTATTGAACACTTACTGCGTTTCAGGCACTGCATAAGTATTTTATAGGCATGGATTGTTTTAGCCTTCATGGTAATTCCTATACTACATTGGTAGTATTAACCTCATTGTAGCTATTAAGAAACTGAGGTGCAAAGAAATTAAAAGAGCTGAGGAGAGGTAGCAGAGGCAGGATTCGAATCACTTCGTTTAGCACCATACTATTTTTATTGCTCATGAAAACAGAGGATGAACCAAGTATAAACTTGGCTACCGCACTGGCATTTGGATTACAGGGGGGAAAAATGTGCCTTCTTCCTTATGTCCTTTCTCACCCCTAAAACTGAATCCACAAGTGATGAAGGTTAGGGGAAGGCATACAAATTGGAATTGGAGAAAAGCACCTTAAAAACAGGTGTTTAAAGGTTGGTTAATTTGATTGAAGTAAGAGTGGAATGGAAGGGATGAATTAAGAGTGCAGTGAATGGTCAGGTCTAATCTCTGGTTTTATTCAAGATGCATAATTAGAGAGAAAAAATCCCAAGCACATCTGCCAGTCTAGAAATCTAACCAATCTTATTTATTTCAATGTCACTGAATTTTCTTCACTGTTGGATTCTGGTAGAAACCTTATTCCATTTTTCCCTAGCTATGTATATATAGTTAGATAGAAACTTACATGAAATATGTGTGTGTGTATAAATACAAAACACTCCTACCCAATATTTATTTACTATACCTTCAACAACCCAAAATCTAAGAGAAAAACAAAGTAGGCAAAATGTTCTCTTTGCACGCAAAATAGATATAGTAAACATCATGTACTTTGAGCACTGAATCATCCCTACACATGACAACACTAAGAGCTTAAGAACTTTTATTTTGCTGTTACTGTTCACAGCTTGGTATTTGGCAACCTACTTGTTTTTCATTCCACTGTTGATAAGGGGTAAATAGAGAGGGATGATTATTAGAGGCAACGGTCTTTGTCAGCAGCAAAAAGTGACAACTGACAGGCCAATAGCTAAATGATAGAAAGTACATTCACATATAGTAGTTACTTAATGTACTGTTGTAGAATGAAAGGGTGAATGAATGTACATTCTAAAAACCCTATTCCACAAGTTTGATGGCAGTTTATGGGAAAAGACCTGGGCATTTTAGTTATCTAAGGGCAGAATGTGAGTCAAGAATTAATGTTATTTTAGGTCGGATAAACTGTTCCAAGCAGTGTGTGTGCATATGTGTGTGTGTCCATCTGTAAGAGGGGGACAAGGATTATCATAAGGATTCAGAGACCTCACAGAATGAAGGCAACCGACCCTAGTGGAAACTGGAGCTAGGAACTGGGGAATCATGTGGCTCACAGGCAGCCAAGGAATGTGTCTCTCCTCTGTGTTTCTCTCTGTGGACCTGCACTATTTCTCTTGCTTTTACTTCATGAGGCTGAGCCTAGTCATGTCTCTACCTTTAGCCTCAATGCTGGGCCTTTCAACTTCTCTCCCTAGAGACAGGATTTCCAAATCCCCAGAAATGGAATCTAATTGGCCCAAATAAAATCATATATTTTAATTAAATTTAATTCCAACCAGTTGTGGTCAAGCATGGTATTGTCCAATGTAACACCATAACCACCTGGAGCAGCCTTTACACATTTATTCATTTCAACCTCTCATTTACTTGTTTACATATGATATGTGGTCCCCAACCATATGAGCTCACATTTGAGAAGAGTTAAGTGTCACATTTCATGTTTCACATTCAAAGAAATAGAATCTTTTGTTGCAGTCACTTTATGAAAGGTATTAAGAAACTAGACCATGTTCATGGATGGGTCACTAAGTCTATGAGAAATTTAGAAGCCCTGCCTCAAGAAGAATTGTTCAGAACTCTGAGGCTGCTAGTATAGAAAAGAGAAAACTCATTCAGTCATTCATCAAGACATTTCAGGAGCACCTACTTTATTACCCACACTGTTCTAGATATTGTGGTTGTAATGGAACACAAATGTGACTGACTAGTTTTCTCACATAGGGAACTTGCCCTACAAAAGAAACTTGATTGCTGTCTTCAAATTTTAATGAATTTTCATGGATAAAATATAGACTTATTCTATGCTGTTTTAAAAGGCAGAACTCATCAGAGAATGAAAGTTACAGAACTGAAGATAGAAGAATGTACTACCTAACCATTGGTGAGGTCTAGAAATTAAAATTTCCAGGAGATTATGTCTCCTTCCCCAACTATGGCACCTAGGATAACTACCAGGAATATTGTCAGTGATTCTGAAAAAAGAGAAAAGATGGAACTAAAGTATTTGCTAAAGTCCATTCTAAGTCTAAGACTCCAAAATGGAGCTTCAGGGAACAGAGTTTGGACACATAATACCACATCCGAACCTCCAGTTTAGCTCAGAGAAGGGCTTCCCACTAGGCTTCATTGTGTTATTTTTATTCTTCTCAGATATACTCTGTACATATGGCATTGCAGGAATGTTCAGAGACCCACGGTGGCTCGAAAAGAACATTTTTATAAGTAATGTTGTAGGCTGACTGTATAAATTGGTAATCGAAGCACCATAGGATCTATTGTTACTAATCTGTTTTTAAAACAATACTGAATATTGACACAACTTCTAAACAGAAAGAGAAATAAATGGGCTTTCTTGTGTGTGTGTGTGTGTGTGTGTGTGTGTGTGTGTGTGCATGCCTGTGTATCATGGAGATAAAGAATTTACATAAGTGACCTTGAAGCCCATCTGTACCCACCTAAGATGCAGTGCTTTCTGTGGTAACAGTGGGTGACAATGAAGCTGAGTTTGACATGTAAACTTCAGAGCCCACGAGATGTGGGTTTGAGTCCTGCCTGCCTCATCTCTACTTATGCCCATTTCCTCATTTGTAGAATGAATATAATCACAATGTGTATGATTAAAAGAGATAAAAGTACACACAAGGCACTTAGCTCAGTGCAGTGCCTGGCCCACCGGGAACACTCAACAAACACTAGCTATAAAGTTTACATAGCAGTGAGTATCCTTTTATGTGCCAATGTGCTGACTGCTTTACATGTGTTTCCTCATTACTCTCCCCATTTTATAGTTCAGAAAATTAAGACTTAGAGAAATTAAGGAAATCATTCAAAGTCAAACAGTGAGTGACAGGGCTGAGATTTCAGACCAAGTAGTTTTAGAGTTTAAACCCAAGTGGTTTCTAACTAGTGAATATAGCTCCACTTCAAGTTCATTCTTTCTGCCAGCATCTTGAATATCGGCTTCTGCCTGAAGTAGCATCTCATTGTGGTTTAAAAACATTTTTTAAAAATCTTTTATTTATTTTTGAGACTGAGAAAAACAGAGCGTGAGAGGGGAGGGGCAAAAAGAGAGGGAGACAGAATCAGAAGCAGGCTCCAGGGTCTGAGCTGTCAGCACAGAGCCTGACACGGGGCTTAAACCCACGAATGTGAGATCATGACCTGAGCCAAAGTTGGAGGCTTAATTGACTAAGCCACCCAGGGGCCCTTCATTGTGGTTTTAATTTGCATTTCTAAGATCGTGAGTCTATGTTCATGGTTTTGTCTTTCTCTTATTGATTTGTATAAGTACTATAATGTGAATACTAATTATGTAATATATTTGCCAGATACACACTCACACATACTATAACATACTATCAATATATAACCTTCTCCATGTCTTTTTCTTTCTGCTGTCTTTATGGTGTCTCCAGATGAATGAAAGTTCTTAAATAATGCAGTTAGATTCATCAATCTTTATGGTTTGTGCTCTTTAGATTTTGTTCAAATAGTATCTTCCTATTTCAAGTCACAGATATTTTCTTATACTTTCTTCTAAAAGTTATATTTAGCTTTGCCGTCCACATTTTACATTTTTACTAGATATGGAATCAGTATTTATGTTTCCTGTGAAGTAGAGGTCTAATACCATTTTCCCCAATAATTTCAACCCATTTGTGACTATTCCATTTTTTCACGACTTTCTGTTATATATGAAATTTGTTATGTTCCATCGGTATCTCAGTCCCTTAGTTCTTGCACCAATCACATTTCTTATTTAATATAACATCATAATAAGATTTGCTTCTTCTTTTTCAGGACTATTTTGGCCATTCTCGGGCCCTCAATGTTCCATATAAATTTTAAAACCAGCTTTCAAACTCCGTTCTATCAAGCCTTCAAGGACAGCACAAATCATTTTTAAATTTTTACTTTAATATGATCAAATATGTTGTTCCACCTGAGTAGATGTTACATCTTCAAGACAGTCTATTTAACCCACATGTATGGTTTATCTTCTATTAATAAATTTTATCATTTTCTCCATAAAGATCTTTTTTTAGGTTATTCCAGGAGTATGTTTGTACATGCCTGTGTATGGGCATAAAATTTCTAATGTAAATAGAATCATACTTTTATATTGCAACTATTTTCTAAGTTTTTCTTGTGGTTGCATAGACATACAATAGACTTTTGTATATTAAATTTTACCAACAATGTATCTAAACTTTTTCATCAATTTTAGTAATGTATCTCTAGAGTGTACATATAAATTTCTCATGATCATATAAATTTCTCATAGCTGTAATTTCCTCTCTGCAATTCTTACACTTTGCACTTTCCTGTTAGTTGTGTTTTGTTTGTAGCATTAACAAATACCTGAAAGATCATGTGTTAAAGTTGTACCATTAAGTATGGTTTGCTGTAAGTTTTGGGGAGATACCTTTTCTCGGGTTATGGAAATTCCCCTTATTTCTAATTTTATATGAGGTTTTCTCCTCAGTCGTGAACAGATATTGAGGGAGAGCCTGGCCAGCTCAGTCAGAAGAGCATGCAACTCATGATCTCGGGGTCATGAGTTTGAACCCACATTGGGAATACAGATTATTTTAAAAAATAAAAAATAATAGCATACGAACAGAAATTGAATTTTATCAAATGCATTTCCTACACACATTGAGATGATAAAATCTTTTTTATTTTCTAATCAGGTACTGTGAATGTTATTAAGAGACTTTTCCAGTCAAAGCATGTTTATATTCTAAAATAAATTGAACTTGATTGAGATGTATAAATGTCTTAGGGCTCCTGGGTGGTTCAGTTGGTTAAGCATCTGACTCTTAATTTCATCTCAGGTCATGATCTTACCATTCATGAGAGACTGAGCCCTTAGTCAGGCTTTGCACTGACATCACGGAGCCTGCCTGGGATTCTCTCACCCACTCCCTCTCTCTCTGCCCTTCCTCCTCTCTCTCTTCACTCTCAAAAATATTAATTTTTAAAATGTATTTATGTCTTATTTACATTGCCGAATTTATTTTTCAAGCATACTGTTTGGGTTTTTTGTACCTATGTTTTGAACATGAAGGCTATGATTTTTTAAATATTTATTCTATCTACTTTTAGAATGAAATAAGTTGGTCAACTGTTTCTTATCTTTTTTTAAATTTTTTTCGGGGGGAACTACATAATATCAGGATTTTCTGTTTCTTGGTAAGTGTGTTTGAGCTCACCTGTAAAACCAACAGGGTTTCAATTCATTGACCAGTGGGGGAGTAAAAGCGCAAGGTGAATAACCATAGTGCTATTGATGTATTTAATTTTCCGTTTTACCTTAGGCTAGTAGTTCCCCAAAAATGTACTTTTCTAGGCTCTTGGGGGCGGAATCGTGTTCCCAGAAAATTCATACGTTGACTCTCTAACACCCAGTACCTTGGAATATGACTGTTGGGAGAACAGGGCCTTCAAAGAGGTGATAAAGTTAAAATGAGGCCATTAAGGTAGGTCCTAATCCAATGAGACTGACATCCTTATATAAAGAAGAAGTTTGGATCCACAGAGAAATTTGACAGCACACATGTTCTCACACAGAGTAAACACCACGCGAGGACACAGCAAGAAGGCGGACATCCGCAAGCTGAGGACAGAAGCCATGGGAAACCAAACTGGGGAAGACCTTGATTTTAGACTTTTATCTATTGTCCACAACACAACGGTGAGAAAATTAGTTTCTGACCTTTAAGTCACCCAGTCTGTGGTATTTTGTTAGAGCAGCCCTGGCAAATAAACACAAGTCTACTGAAATATCAGCTGGTTGTTCAAAATATTTTTTTCTCTCTCCCTTTTTATTGTGTATTTTGCCTCTTCCTCTCTGCTTTTCTCCCTATCAGTCTTGCTAAAGGTTTTTCTGTCTTCTAAATGGTAAACCAGATCCCCTGGTTCAGATCTTGGCTCTGCCATTAACTAGTTGTGGAATGTTTGACAAGCCACTTAACTTCTCTTAGCTTCGTTTTCCTCTTTTGTAAAGTGGAGATAATCACAGTGCTGTTGTGGCGATTAGATGAGCTAATGTGAATAAACCACTTAAAACAGTGACAGTGCTAAATATTAGCTCTCTTTGTTGGTATTGTGATAGTTATTATTCAAAGTATCATATTTCAGTATTGTTCATTTTGTCTGTTTTTCTGTTTTGTATTATCTTTATTATTCGTTATTGTTTTTTGTTGTATGGTGGTGTTTTTTTCTTCCTTTCTTCTTTTTCTAGATGAAGTTAAAAATCTTTGCTAATTTAATTCTCAGCATTTCTATTTTCTGTTCAGAAAATCTACTCAAACCTATACATTTCCTCTGCTTTTAGCTACTTCCAGCAGATTTTGATACAAATTGCTTTCATTATCATTCACCTGTAGGTATTTTATAATTTCCTTTAATTTTTAAAAAACTTTTAATGTTTATTTATTATTTTTGAGAGAGAGAGACTGTAAGAGAGAGAGTGTGAGTGAGGGAGGGACAGGGAGAGAGGGAGACACAAAATTTGAAGCAAGCCCCAGGCTCTGAGCTGTCAGCATAGAGCCTGACATGGGGCTTGAACTGATGGACTGTGAGATCATGACTTGAGCAGAAGTCGGACAGTTAACCAACTCACCCACTTAGACACCTCTGTAATTTCTTTTTAAACTACTGCTTATTGCAAGGCTTCCTTGAAGCCCACTATTCTTCTTTTAGTTTGTTTCCAAAAATTTTGAGTCTTTTATCCTACATCCATTATATTTAGCTTTATTGCATCCATCGCCATCTAGCTCACTGTCCAAAGGGCCTTCTGCTCCTGGTGCACAGATACCATATCTTCTTGTACTTTTCTGAGGATGTCAAACTAGTTCTTAAATAGTCTTCCAGATCCCAGGGTAGCTTGTTTTGAGATGTATACTCTTTCCCTCGAGTCTTTCTGATACTGCTTTTTTTCTTTGTTGCACAGTATTTTCTTCCACCTAAGGAACCATTCTAATTGATTTATTTTTCTCTATTTCTTGAACAAGACAAGACCTATTCAAGTTCTAGGTTCCAACAGGGTAGGGTGGGTGGATTTCCCTCGGGTCCTGCTTGTCTTCTCTTGGTATGGATGTTGACTACCTTTCTCAAATTTTAGAACTGAAGGGCAGATTCACTGCCACTGCTCTCATTCCAAAGTCTAGTTCCTAATCCTAGTCGACTTCCTCCTGTGCGGCCTGCCTCTGCTCTATGCGGTGAACATAGCCTGCTCACACAAGTCCACAATTCTACTCTCCTGAGCTTTTTTTTTTTTTTAATCTTTAGGCCGTCTGAACCTTTTAAGTAACCACTGAGTTTCTTCCTTTCAATCCAAGCCTTCAGGACTATTTCTTGGGAGATAGCTGTTTAGAATTCAGTAGTGGCTGCTAATTTTCTTTTATTCTCTCTCCAGTTGTTTCAGGGGATTTGTAATTGCATGTCTATCTGGCATGAAGAACAGGATGGTTGAGTTTGATGGTGGACACAGAGAAGTTCAAGAAACATGTCCTTTAAGCCCATTTTCTGTTTGTCTGAGTGAATGAAGAGGTATGCAATATATTGTTCTACTTTCGTCAGGTGGATGTTTCCGGAACAAGACCTGGTGTATGCCAGATGTTGCTTTGAAAATTACTTTATGATGTGTCCTATTTCTGTCACGTCCTTGCAGACAGCCCTGGGGGCAACCTTATTAGCCCCTCTGTGCTCTGTTCTCCTCTTACTTTTCTATTTAAAAAAAATGTTTTAATTTTATTTATTTTGAGAGAGACAGAGACAGCACATATGGGGGAGGGCCAGAGAAAGAGGGAGAGAGAGAATCTCAAGCAGGCTCTGTGCTGCCAGCACAGAGCCCAACACAGGGCTTGAACTTAAGATCATGACCTGAGCCAAAACCAAGAGTTGGATGCCTAACCAACTGGGCCAGCCAGGTGCCCCTCCTATTACATAGGGAAATACCTACCTCATTGGGTTATTATGAGGCATAAAAGAAACCATGCACATAAAGTACTTAGAATTATGCCTGGCTGTAATGAATGCTTCATCAATGGTAGGCATTATCATTATCACTATTATTATTTAATAATGCAGTTGTTATGAAATGTGTCCTGTACTGTGGGCTATGAGAGGTAGGTCCATTTCTCTCTCTTCTAGCTGAATAATTCTGAGCTTTACTTGCCTTGCTGTGTCTTAATTTCCTTGTTTGTAAAATTGTAGTGTTCAGACACATAATCTTCAAAATCCTGCCTGCTCTGACATACTGAGATTCTGTGGAAACTATAGCAACGCTGCTTCACGCATCCTCTGGGAAAAGAGATCTTTTGTAAGAAGTCTGTGTTAAATAAACACAGGTCTTTAAACCCCACAAAGTAGGACGGGGACTGGGACAGCACCTTAATACAAAGTTCTACTTTCCTCAGGTGGCTCTGACCAAATATGTCTTAGCAGTGAATCCTTCTTTTTTTCCTTCTTTCTTGCTTCTTCTCTGGGGCTCTTTCCCTGTGTCGCAGCTCAAGCCACTAAAACAAAATACCATAGACTGGGTGGCTTATGAACAACAGGAATCTATACCTCACAGTTCTGGAGGCTGAAGGTATGAGATCAGGTGCCAACACGGTCAGATTCTGCTGAGGGCCCTCATCTAGTTACAAACTGCCCACTTCTTCTTGTGCTTTCTCATGGCAGAGAGAGAAAGCAGACTCTTTTGTGTCTCTTGTAAAAGCAAGTCTTATTCATGGGAGTCCCCCCCTCGTGATCCCATCTAATCCTCATTCCCTCTGAATGGCCCCACCTCCCAATACCTTCACATTGGGAGCACATAGACATTCAACATATAAATTTGGGGACACAAAACCACTCAGATCTTGACACTCTCCCTTCAAATCACTGGGTCAAACAACATGCTATTTTTCCTCTTCTCCAAGTTGAGCTGGAACCTAAATCAATTGATTCATTGGCTAATTATGCATTACTACATAATACAATACTTCATTATCAAATCAAAATCTTCTCCTTTATTCTATAATAGAGAGTGTTGTTTCAACCAGAATTCTAAGCAACATCAAATAGGTGTGAAAGATATTTGGGAATGAAAAGAGGTAAAAATAATCTTACAAATCACACATTTATAATTTCTTCTACCAGGGTAAGACTTTTAAATCAGGTTTGTGAACCTATCATGAGAATTCTCAACTAGACTCTACCTGGTCTACCCTGCCAGAGCTCACCTCTTTCCTTTTGGTACTTAGCACTGGTGGTACAGCCATCTCCACTTCTCAGCATGATAACTCAACTCTACAGCAAACTACTGTCTGCCACAAGAATTCTAGACACTTAAAAATAGTTCCAGAGCCAAGAGTCAAAGGAAGATCTATCTGATCCAGAGCTGGTATGCTTGACAATCATTCAAGTGCATACTTGAGAACAGCATTTACCAAAGTGTATTTGGCACAAATCCAGTGTCATGAAATATAAAATGGGTTTTGTGAAAGATAGCTTAAAGTGACCACAGTCACATAAATTTGGTTATCACTATGCTAAGCAAAATAAAACAATTTTATTTAGAATAGAGGTCCTTACAATCTTTAATATCGCATTGTATTTTGGGAATGTCTAAGAAATTTCTAAGCTCTTTTAAGCATGCTTCTATTTTTTTAAGACATTTGTGAATGTTTGGATTAATATTTAGTAAATAGTTGTTCCCTCTGCCCGCACTGTAGGTGACGTATCTTTCCCAACCCCACTGACATTGGACTTGGACATGTGACTTGTTTTGGTCAATCGAACGTTAGAGGCCGCAGATGTTTTGGCACAGATTCATTTCTTTATTACACTTCTGCCTCAGCCTGGAGAACCTGTCTTGGTTAGCCACTTGTACTATAATAATGACAGACACATAGAGAAGATCAGAACCCAACCAGTAGCTTGGAATCAAGCCATGGTGACCACAACCTTGATGCTGAATATACAGTAGAGCCCAGCCTAGACCAGCTTAACTGTGGTTGAACTGCAGACAGTGAGCATGAAAATAAATGTGTATGGGGGATAAGCCACTGAGGTACTGAGGTTAACCGTCACCAAAAGTGAACTAAACATGTCACTGAAATGGTGTTCCATGCAAAACAGCTTGGGAAAACAAACTCCAGAATTCTTCAAAATCCCTCTTTCTACTAATCTACCATCATTCTTTAGTATTTAACATTAACATGGTCTTTTTGATTGAATAAGCATTTATAGTTTTCATTGTGATTGACATATCTACACTTCCATATAACAGAGCTTGGGAGTAGAATGAGCAACCCCATTCCCAAGTAGGTAGGGGACTAGCAGGGCTAATGATGGGCAGAAAGCCCATGGGACCCAGATCTCCTGGGGCTTGGCCCTGGTGCCTTTCCACTATATTTCATTGCCCCCCTTAATTTTATAAAAAGCCCTTCATGCTCTTTCATATTCAGTTCTAAATTTCTATTTTCAAATATACTTTCTGAGTTGGAAATTCTGTAATTAAAGAAATGACTTCAAAACAATCTCAGTTGAAGAAGATGAGTATGGGTTGCATATTTTGAACATTAATAATACCAAGAAGCTTTCCATTTATTCAGGTGCACAAAACCAGTCATCCAATGTCCTCTACCCAAAATGGCCCAAGTAATTTTAAAAGCTACTCTAAAGGATAGAGAGCCATGGGAAATGACTAAATAGCACTGAAAGCAGTACTCTGCTCATAAAAAGTTCAAAAATTAGGCCATCTGGATGGTAGAAAGATGTGAACCAAAGGAACCAGTCCCCAGATTTGTTATGTAAACAAGTTAGGTGCTCAAGTACTGAAACCAATAGCTACACGGTTTTTTTTCCTCTTTTTATTTTTGAGAGACAGAGAGACACAGCACGAGCATGGGAGGGTCAGAGAGCAAGGGGGACATAGAATCCGAAAACAGGCTCCAGGCTCTGAGCTAGCTGTCAGCACAGAGCCCGATGTGAGGCTCAAACCCACGAACTGTGAGATCATGACCTGAGCTGAAGTCAGATGCCCAACTGACTGAGCCACCCAGGTGCCCCGCTGTGCAGGTTTTAAAAAATATTCCTGTTGAGCCTGTTCGAGGGCAGCTGGGATCTTCAGCATGGCATCTCCTTTGTGTATGGCGTCTGCTGTTGGCCAAATGGCCCCAGACACCACGTTTTGTTTTCTTGTTGCAAGGCTCCTGATTCCTGATTCCCTCCACAGAGACCCTAGGAAGCATTCAAGTGGTACCTCCAAGTCTTACCCATCAAAAATATTTCTCTGACACAGACACTGCCTTACATTTCTTGTAGAGGCAGAAATAGTATAGCATTATTGAAGGGCACTATGCCAATTTCATTCATTCATTTTCCAAATCCTCTCTGTGCCAGGCACACTTCTAGGGCTGTAGATACTGCCATGAACAAAGCAGACAAAACTCCCTGTCCTTTTGGATCTCATATTCTAGGGGGTTGAGGACAGGAGAAGATAGATTACTCTAGGGGAAAAAATAAATGAGTTAAGGTGTCATTAATAAGTAGAAGGTCAGAAATTCTACAGAGAAAACAAGCATAATGGGGAAAGGAATGGAGGTAGGTTATAGTTTTAAATAACTGGGGAAAGGGAAGATCTCAAAGTGAGACTATGTTTACCCCAATACTTTGTTTCAAAGTTTAGAGCTACAAAATAGAAAGACCCAATGGAAACACATAAAGTGCTATTTGTGATTATTTTAAGAAAGTAGTTTTGGGGTCATTTTTTTGAGCTGTGTTTTATATGTGCTTGCCTGTGCATTTCTAATTAATTGTAATATTCAAGAATGATGTACTTAGGCATTTCTATTTAAAAAAAAAAAAACTCCCCCAGGGGCACCTGGGTGGCTTAGTTAGTTAATTGTCTGACTCTTGATTTCAGCTTAGGTCATGATCCCAGGATCCTGGGACCAAGCCCCTGGTTGGGCTCTGCTCTGAGCATGGAGCCTGCTTAAGATTCTCTCTCTCTCTTTCTCTGCCCCTCCCCTGCTTGCCTGCATGTGTGCTTTCTCTCTCTCTCAAAAAAAAAAAAAAAAAAAAAACAAGCAAAAAAACCCCACCTCCCCCAGGCAATTCTGATGCACAGCAGATATCAAATTGTTTTCTTCCCCACCTTTAGATTTCAGGTTCTATGTTCAAAAAAATCCTAATAAACTGAGCATACAGAATTCAACATTTTAAATTATATATATGCATACGTATATATGTATGCATATATATGTATACATCATATATGTATTATGTGTGTGTGTATATATATATGTGTGTATATATATATATATATCTTTTCCTGAAATCTCATCAATTAGATTACTGAGGAGTCATACATAAGTACCTCATAGTGCACCATGAAAAATAATGTAGTCCAAATAAAGAGGTTAGCATCTTGCACAATAAATGTTTAGCTACCGTCACTGTTATCGTGAGAGGCTTAACCTTAAAAAAGGAATGGGATGTATGGGGAAAAGATAGGTAAAGAATGTGGATAAAAGTCAGATAGTAGATTTTCTAGGCAGGAAAAATACTTGGCCAGAGTCCTGGGCAATGAGCTTATTTGGAGCAAAGACCACTCTTCCTTTCATTCTGTACACATTTGCTGGGTGATTTGACCAGGAGTTCTGGGCCTGTGTCCCCCTTGCTCACTGCTTTATCCCAGAATATAGCTCTAGATACTTGTTGAATGTTCAAACTATTTGGACCACAGCTGAAATGTTCCCATTTAAAATGTATCCTCGGGCTGTTTTTATGACATCAGTCATCAGTTTAATGGGGAGCGAACCAGAGCCATGCTGAGACAAAGACTTAAGCAAGACAAACTCAAGCTGAACAATAAAATGCAGTCTTTTCTCAGATTTGTACACAATTGCAACTCATTTATCTGGTGTGGTTAGGAAATGAGAAAATTCTTGAGGATAAAAATGACTATTTAATGCTAAATTACTTAAAATTTATTACTGTAAAATTTATTTCCAAAGTCATATGGAAATATTTTAGATTTTTATCCCAAATACCTGTGGCTTTTCTAAACACTGCATATGGAACAAAATTGAGCCTTTTCTTTAGTAAATCTGTGTTGATTACAGATCACAAACTGTGAGCAGCCTAAAAGTACCTTTAAGCTAAGTATTTTATTGGAATGTTTCAGAATAGTCCTCAAGAAAAATTAGATAACCAACCTTGAAAAGGTCAAGAACCAATGCAGCCCTAGGGTCTGTGTGGAAGGAAAACTAAAGTATCTTTTATTCAGGGTCCCAGGATGAAGCAGCCCCCAAAGCTATGCATTACCCTGCTTGACATCCAAATTCCTGCCCCTAAACAACTGATCTGCTTAGACCAGATGCTCAACCTTGTCCAGGAGAGGACAGGACACTTTAAGTGAGGGTCTTCTGAGCAGAGTACAATTGGGAAAGAGAGTTTTCTAAAGGCCAATCAGTGCTGCTTCCAAAAGAGAGCAGAATGAAACCTGGGCACACAAAAACACCGAGGTCCAACACAGAAATCAGTGATCATTTTGAACACTAGTGCCCGTACTCGATTATAACCCAGTGAAGTTCTTTAGAACCTACTCAGCTGCTCAAGGCTGCTTTTCCCCTTTACTTAATGGTCTCAGATTTCTTAAGATTGCATAGCTCTTTTATCTCTATTTGTCTTTTAAAACGATTATCTATTTCTTGCTACCTTCAATGTGCCTCCCTTTGAGACTTTCAATTTACCCACCTAACTATTTTCAATTTACCTACCTCTACTTGACTGTGGACTAGGAAATAAGGAGCCAACCCTAAGAAATGTATGTGCATAGTGACCCTTTAAGTGAGTCCAGGTCTCGGAGTGAAATGCAGATGACAAACAGGCTTGGTGTCATCCACACTACCTTGCTGCTCAGGGACTTCTTCTGCCAACAGTTAGTGGTTTAGCTATTTTGATAGTGACTAGATGAGGAATTTATCTGTAAATGATATGCTGCTGTTTTTGGAAGAACACAATGTTCTTTTATAATTATTTATTTCATCTTCACCATAGCACTGAAAGGAAGGAAAGGACAAATATTTGCTCAGGTTTACAAGTATAAAAACAGAGCCGCAGAGAGCTTAAAGTGCGTAGATGGAAAGGCTGGTACGAACCCCAGGTGGCTGATTTTCACTCTAGAAGGTAGTTAATAGATTCAGCTATGTCAATATCAGGAGATCTACAGAATCATAGGTCGGAGGCAGCTTAAAGCTCAGGGGATCACAAGGGGATACAAAAGGTGTATGATTTTTAAAAAGCAGGAGGAAAATCCTATATGTAGCTGTTGAACATGCACTAAATCCTGAGAACAGTGGAAGCAAGTAAGTGGGAACAAACAGAAAAGTATTAAGTTACTAAATGGGCACATAAATATTACTGTGTAATCACTTCTAGCAACAACTTTGATGATATACTGAAAATATGTTTACCAATTTTCAGGTAACACAAAACTGGAAAGAATTACTAATATATCAAATGACAGGAACAAGATTCAAGCTGGAACTATTGGCTAGAATTTAACCATGATGAAATTCAACATAGATTTTTTTAATTTTTTATATTTATATCTAAGATTCAAATTCACAAACAAGATATAGGGGAAACCTTGCTTGACAGCAGTCATAGAGATTTTGGTTTACTGCAGAGCAAGAAATAATAGTAATGATGTTTATCATTTATTGAACATAGTGTCGTGAGCATCAGACTAAGTATTTTAGATGCATTATGTCAATTCTCACAACAATTATAAAAGTAAGCATCATTATCATCATCATCCCCATGATATAGTTGAGAAAACTAATAATGGGGGAAGTAAAATTCCCAGAGTCTAACAGTTTGTCAGTATTAAAACCAGGGATTAAACCTACCTCCTTCTAATAACTAAATGTTGCTGTTACTTTAAACAAATCTTTTTAATGTTTATTTATTTTTGAGAGAGAGACACAGAATGAGTGGGGAGGGGCAGAGACAGAGGGAGATGGAATCTGAAGCAGGGTCTAGGATCTGAGCTTTCAGCACAGAGTTCAAACTCATGAACCATGAGATCATGACCTGAGCCGAAGTCAGATGCTTAACCAACTGAGCCACCCAGGCGCCCCCACTGTTACTTTTAAAAATAAATGCCATTCTCTGCACTGAGCATGGAGCCTGCTTAAGATTCTCTCTCCCTCTGCCCTTCTCCCCAACTTGCACTCTCTCTTGCACATACATACATACATACATACATACAGATGTAATTAATAAAAGACTCAAGGAAGTCTCTGCAAAACTCACATGTCAAATGGAGTACTGTGTACAGTTTTCTGGGGATGTATAACTTTTAGATTCATCTATATATACCTTTTACAAAGATACAGTCACAGTTTATCCTGAAAGCAATGGAAAGCAGCACATGAGGAATAAGGAAGCCAAAAAGAGTTTACAAGATGACTTCAAATACACAAACTTGAAACAAGGACTACCATGGTGTTGAGGAAGGGACCCAGGCACTGGGTTTAGCCCGAATGGATCCACCTGCCTTGCCTGTATGACTCAGTACCAGTTTCCCCATCTGGAAAATGCTCAGGAGGGTCCTTCCAGCCACTACTGCTGGGAGGGCTAGAAACAGGGCATGGGAAGCCCCTGGGCACAGCTCTGCTATGGAAAAGTTCTCTTGAGATGGTATCATTACTGTTCCTAAGTTAAGGAAAATGGACTTTACCTTGATATTAGGGAGAAACTTTTAAAATGGCAGCTGTCAGAAAGAGAATTAGCTACCTCGTGAAATAGTGAACTGAGGGCAGTTAGTTAATTCATATATGCACTTTAGGGAAATACTGCACTACATTAGATGAGTTGTACATTAAATGATCTCTGAGGTCCCTTTAAAAGTTGAGATCCTGCAAAAGAACTTACGTGCTTCCTTTCATCTACAAAATATGCTGACTAACCAGCACATTTTGGGAACCATGTGTTGAAATGCAATGGTGGGTGACAGTGCATGAAGATACCTCAACATCTTACCCGCTCCCCAGTGGATTCAAGGACATGCCTTTTCCAAAAGTCTATCAAAGTAAAGGACTATTTGTAATTCCAGGTTGGCAGGCACTTTTCATATTGTTAAGCAGGTGACTTTGGCATCAGTAATCATATATATGTGTTTTTTTAATGTTTATTTATTTTGAGAGAGAGAGAGAGAGAGAAAGTAGGGGAGGAGCAGAGAGAGAATCCCAAGCAGGCTCCACACTGTCAGCAGAGAGCCCAATGTGGGGCTTGAACTCACAAACCTTGAGATCAGGACCAGAGACGAAATCAAGAGTCGGACATTTAACTGACTGAGACACCCAGGGGCCCCATATATGTTTTATTTATAGCCATTGCAAAATGATCCAGAAGAGTAGAGTTCGTTGAACAGGGGACAACAGAGATGGAAAGCATGAATGACTGATTATTAATTTCGTTGGCCCTGTTGCACTTTTCACCCCTTCTCCCAAATGACAGCCCTGTTAATGAATTATAGTATCTGGTCTGAGTTGCTTCCTTTCACTTCCTCACACTACCATGCTATTGGTGAACTGATTTTATTCTTTTTTGTAAATGAATATTTGGTAGTGCCTCAAATTTACATGATGTTTTGAAGATCTGAGTTGCTCTTTGCTTTACCTTTTCAACCAGATTTCACTGTGGCTTATTTATTACAAACGTCGCGGGGAGGGGAACTGGTTTTATTATGTTACTAAAGTCTGGAAATTTATCTGGACTGATGAAAAAGGGTGATTATAAACTAACTTTGAGAGTTGGGAAAGTGTTTTTTAGGCATTTTGTGTATAAGCCAGAAAAAATGAAATCCACTTCTTTGAAGTTTTTTTCCTGACATATTTCTGGCCAGTCTAAAGCAAAGTGATGAGATTTGTTAATATCACAGGATGCTGACTTTCTATTTTGAACTTTGGAAAATTTTCACAATATGAAATGTATTAAAGTCACAATATACGCTGTTCAACAACACACAGCTCCTTCTGCTTGGAAATCTCTTCCCCTCACCCTTGACCGGATTATTTTTTACTCATCCAAGGTCTCTGCTTAAAGGCATCACTTCCTCAGAGAGCCATCCCTGTCTACCCTGCATTAGGTCTCTGTGTTCTCTTCCATCTTTCTTCTGTATCTCCTCAAAATTCATAGTTATGTATTAAACTGTAAGACAACAGTTCTATCTTCTTTTCTATTGTGTCTCAACATTTAGGACAGAGTTTGGAATACATATTGAGTAGGTACTCAGTAAATATTTGTTTAATGAGTGAGTGTATTCTAACTTTAAAAAAAAATTTTTTTAGGGGCGCCTGGGTGGCTCAGTTGGTTAAGCACCTGACTTCAGCTCAGGTCATGAGCTCATGGTTTGTGGATTCGAGTCCCACGTTGGGCTCTGTGCTGACAGCTAGCTCAGAGCCTGGAGCCTGTCTTCTGATTCTGTGTCTCCCTCTATCTCTGACCCTCCCCTGCTCATGGTGTCTCTCTCTCTCTCTCTCTCTCTCTCTCTCTCTCAAAAATAAATAAAACATTAAAATTTTTAATAAAAAAATTAAATAAATTTTAATGTCTATTAATTTTTGAGAGAAAGAGAGAGAGACACAGTGTGAATAGGGAAGGGGAGAGAGAAAGAGAAATAAAATCCAAAGCAGCTCCAGGCTCTGAGCTGTCTGTACAGAGCCCAATGTGGGGCTCAAACTCACAAACCATGAGATCATGACCTGAGCTGAAGTCAGACCCTTAACCAAGTGAGCCCAGGCGCCCCTAGTGTATTCTTACTTTTTATGACATTAAATGAAAGAAAGATAACTTGATGCTAAATTCTTACTGTGGTAAGTCTCCTCTGAAAGTTGAAAGTTTAACTCAGTCCATCCCTACTGCTTTTTTTTTTCAACTTCAGTCCACATTTTGTACTTAAAAACTATGACACTATAGAACTTTGTAGGTAGATCCTTTCTGAAAACATGATTCTCTGTTTGTTCATCCAAGGTTTGGTCAAAGGTCTTTTGGAAAAACAGGTCAACCAGATCATTTTTTGTCTGGCCACATGGGCAAAAACATTCATGCACAAAGGTCACAAGAAATGTAAACATTATAAAGGCATAAGACCTGCCACAGTCCCATTACTGCACTCCCTAATACTTTCAAGGACTATAATGTTGTCAAGATAATGTTTTGGAGAAAAAGTAAAAATTTAACTCAAAATGTGGGCATGTTTAACTGATAGCAGTGGTTTCCAATTGGTTTGCCTTGAAGATTTGCTTATTTTCCCATTCCCTGATCTGAAATCCCCTTCTTACCATAGATCCACGAGAGCAGGGGCCAAACCCACACTGTTGTTCATCTTACCCTTAGTGCCTGGCATACAAAAGGTGCTCAGTAAGCAGTCACTGAGTAAATGAATGGATCCTACCTTAATTATGGTTCTCCTTGCACAGGGGCAAATTAAGGGTGATTAAAACCATAAATAAATGGAAACTTTTATATGAGCAAAGGAAATTTGATATAAAATGAGTAGTTCATTAATCCAGCATTACGTGATTACCAGACATCATGAGTATTCTTTCTTTACTGCCATTTACAAGAACACCTTTGAAGCTCCCCTGTGTGAACTGCCTTCAGAAGTTTTTTTGAATCTCCTTATGGAAGACTGTTCTGATTGTTACTCATGCCTGTTTACTGCCCCTCCCTCCAATGATTATCAAGTATGTCAAACATCCACTTTTTATTCACCATGTTTGACTTCAAATGGTACTTGATTGGGGCACCTGGTTGGCTTAGTCAGTTGAGTGTCCAACTTTTCGTTTCGGCTTGGGTCATGATCTCGAAATTTGTAGGTTTGAGCTCCGTGTCAGGCTCCATGCTGACAGTGTGGAGCCTGCTTGGGATTCTCGCTCTCCCTCTCTCTCTGCCCTTTCCTTATTCATGCTCTAGCCTTCTCTTAAAATAAATTTAAAAACATCAAAAATTTTCAAATAGTCCTTGATAAATGCTGAGCATTACTTAATTATTATAAAACAATTTTGGACATTTTTGAAATAAGGGTAGGACCGTTTCCCATGCTATTGCTTGGATAGAAGAAACACACATTTGGATATCAAGAATGGTCATTATTTAAGCTTTCACACAAAGTTTCATTCTTACCATAGACACATAAAAAAAGTTTTCATTATAAATCTTAATGGCAAAGTCATAAGCAAATTTCCCTCTGTTTGAGGGAAAAGAAGTTTCCCTCTATTTGCTTTGTTTGGAAGGGAGCAGGGATTGGACAGGGTCCCATTAAGGATTTATACTATATAACAACTTTTTCAAGGTTGCTGATTGTTTCTGTGATTAAGAAATGCTCTTTCCACTGGGTGTTGTATGGAAAACAATTTGACAATAAAATATTATGGAAAAAAAAAGAAATGCTCTTTCATATAATTATGATTAGAGCTACTCTGGGGTGTCTTGGTGGCTCAGTTGGTTGAGCATCCAACTTCAGCTCAGGTCATGATCTCATGGTTCATGGCTTTGAGCCTCGTGTTGCTTCTGTGCTGACAATTCAGAGCCTGGATCCTGCTTCAGATTCTGTGCCTCCCTCTCTCTCTGCCCCTCCCCTGTTTGTGCTTTGTCTCTCAAAAATAAATAAACATTTCAAAAAATTTTAAAAAGATTAGAGATACTCTGCTTTGCCTCACTGTACAGAAGTAAGAACCCATGGATGGAAGTAACAAAAACACCAACTTTAATGCATTGTTAGAAAGGCCCAGCCAACCATTAGCAACATTCTACTTAAAATAAGTAACCGTCAGTTTCTTGGCATCTGGTTCCTGCTTTCACCACAGGGGGCTTATAATAAATCCTAGAAATGATATTTGATCTCCTTGGTGATGGTGGTAAAGTGAGGGTAGTTACTGTAGCCCCTCATAGGCTATTAAAATGTCACGATTAGAACAACAGGACTTTGAAATATAATGTTATTGTTTAGGGAGATATGTGTTCATCTAGTAGCCTAGTGGAATTTGAAGCATTTAAAGAGAAATTATGGACTATCTTTTTGGGGGGAAAGGATGCCTAAAGGAGAATGAGAAAAGAGGGTGAGAAAGGACAGTAAGGCAGAAAGAGAAAAGTTTCCCCCCAGATAAACTTTTTTCATTTTGTTGGCTGCATCCCATACCTAAGAAGTCTTCCTGGCTGACTCTGACCTAATCTCACATTAAATATCACTGCTGTGTGCTGTGTGCACAGGTCAGGCATAGGTTTCTCCATTTCAAAAGCTGTGGATCAGTGTAATAATCCTTGGGGTGTGGATGTGGGAGTAAAGAGGCACTAAGACAGGAAAGAGAATGAGGAATGAATCTAACCTTCCTTATTGGTATAAAGCTGGGGGGCCCATAGAAGCTGTTCTGATGAGCCCAAACAGGCCAGTCTAGCTCAGTTAGAAAGGGTATGTATGTATCAAATTACCACACAAGGGCATACACACAAACACTCTTTGGCTGCTTGTTATTAATGGTCTCTTTCACCTGAATCCAATTTTTCTAACAAGACTCAGTACATTCATTTACTCTGCCTTTCTCCTGGCTGGGAAGTCCAGGTGTGGATGGCCAATTTCTCATTATGGTTCCTGATTTCCACCTTGGGCCCTTTCAACAGAAGCCAGAGATTAGTCATGTGTTGCCAATAGCATAAAGTCCAAATGTCCAGAACCACCATACTCTAGCTCCAATACAACTTTCTAACCCAATAATTTCCTTCCTCATGAATCTTCAATCATCCTCCTGGGATGGCCATAAAGCTTTTGTCAGGGATGCCATACAGCTGTTCTCTCTATCATCCAAACTTTCAAGGAGGAGATCAGACATTTATTTCCCCAAACTGACCTTGTTATATCCCAGGACCCACAGACTGACGTCACACTTTACACAGACAGAGCTCTGGCTCATCAGAGCTCAGTAACAGACCATGTCCACAGAAGTATTTCTTTCAGCACAGTTTGGGTATGCATACTGTTTAATAAAAAATTTTTCTGAAATAGTCACCAGTGTTTTAAAAGTAGACTATTAGATGTAATTTTTTCTACCTGGATTTCCAGCTTCATTTGAAATATCAGTAAGGCATCTGAGCTTACCTTCCTGCAGAGCAAAGTCAGCCAGCACTGAGTAGCAGCTGCTCTTCTGTGTAAGGCTTGTCTCTCCTGTTTGCTGCAGTTCCTGGCCCTCCTGCAGTTCTTATACCCAGCCTCCTTTGGTCAGGTAGACCACCTAACTGGATGCTATGGGCATTTGAGTTTGCACACCACCACCCCCTGCTCCAAGGAACTGTCAAATCCCACCCTCTAGTACTCTTGGCTCCGTGGTGCTATGGCTGTTCTCAGGAAGGGCCATGAGAGAACAGAGCAGAAACAAGCTAGATACCCCAATTGGCTCAGCCCTTCTCTCAATCAAATATCATCTCCTTCCTCCCATAGCAGAGAGGAATACAGGTCCTAGTCATTTGTGAATTTGCTCCAACTCTCTTTTTTCCTATGTTGCAAGACAAAACTAATACTTTTCCTATGCCATCCACTATTTTAGTAAAAGCTTTTTACTTTAGAGTAATTTTAGATTCACAGGTTTGCTAAGATAATTCAGATTATTTTCATATACCCTAGGCCAAATTTTCTGTTATTAACATCTTACGTTATTAGTATGGTTCATTTGTGACAATTGTAAGTCAATGTTAATACATAATTTTAAAAAATTTTTAATATGGTATATAATATATATAATGTAAAAAATATGTGTTCGTTGACTCTTTATGCTATCAATCAGCTTCTGGTCAACAGAAGACTACTTAACTACTTAATTAGTAGCTAATTTGGGGGGAAGTCAAAAGTTATAGGCAGATTTCCAACTGCATGGGGGTTGATGCCCTTAACCCCTGCACTGTTTAAGGGTCAATTCTACTACTATGGTGACTGTGGGAGGTAAGAGAGCAAAACAGCCTCCAAGATCTCACACACAAAGACTTCTTTCCCTCCAGTATCACCCTAATGTATCTCTCAGTGTGGATTAAGTTCTTAAATTTTTTCATCTACATTTGAGATTTAGGGATCATGTGCAGTTGTCAAAGCTGATCTCATCACTATGCTTTCTTGGATGAAAAAACGTTTATTAATACCACAGTTCCACTCTCACAGATCAGAGCGATCACCATGAAGAATATACTTGCAATTGCACCTGGCTCTCTGCAGTATCACACAGTTGTCCCATTTCAGCTTGTTTGCCATACAAGTTTTATAAGCTCAAATTCTACAGACATTCATATATTATATAGGCTGTTCTAACCTTTTGATGGTGATGTTCTAGGCTAGGAATGCCTGAGGCACTCGCCTGGACCTGTATTACTCCTTGTGAGCCCCACAGACATTTCCCCCACTGGGGTCAAAAATGTTGTGGCTGAACCAACCCTTGAGATTCTTATGATTTCAAGACACACATCAGCAAAAGCCTTCATGGAATTTCAAAAAAGAGGATTTTGTATCCACAAGTCCTGGAGGGTATACAGCACACCCAAAGGCCAAACCAAGATCATGGGTAAAGAAAGAGAGCATGGATCTGAGGCCTTTATTAGAGTCTGATGGTAGGATGTCTAGGGTGTCATGGGTTTACTGGCTAATTTAAAGCAGGAATTAGGATGTTAGACAAGAGACTCACAAGGTCAGTTATCCAGGTGAGCCAGGGCTTTCTGAAAGAGGGAACTTCATGGGTGTCTGGGTGGAAGAGCACTTCCTTGTCAGGTTGTTTTGCTAGTAACTGTGTAATACAGCTGACAATATGTTTATTCAAGATAGATATACATTTTTAAATCTTTTAATGTTTTATTTATTTCTGAGAGAGAGAGAGAGAGAGAGAGAGAGAGAGAGAGAGAGAGAGAGAGAGAACGTGAGCGGGGGAGGGTCAGAGAGAGAGGGAGACACAGAATCTGAAGCAGGCTCCAGGCTCTGAGCTAACTGTCAGCACAGAGCCTGATGTGGGGCTCAAACCCACAAACCGCGAGATCATGACCTGAGCAGAAGCTGGATGCTCAACCGACTGAGCCACCCAGGCACCCCAAGGTAGATATCTTTTGATGCCTCAGCAAACAAAAGCTTTATGTCAGGCATTTACACGAGCTACTAGTGTTTGAAATCTAAAAACTCAAGCTGTTGAGTTCAACTTCAGTTTTGAAACTGGATGAGTAGTTCTTCTCTTAATTTGGATCTATTCTGCTACTGAATACTGAAAAGAAAAACTGATGTCTCAAACAGACCAAGATAAATTTATATGGAAACAAATGAGTTTTATGGCAAAAAAAAAAATTATAAACCTTAAACAGACTGACCAAGGAGAAAGGGGAAAAAAAAGAAGGTATCACACTAAACCATAGAGGCATTAAGCAAATAATAAGGAAATCCAATAAACAATTTGGATTCATCAATTTTATGATTTAGATGAAATTTTAAAATTCCTTGGAAAACACAAACTGACAAAACTCATTCAAGATGAAAGAGATTATTCAAAGATTTTCAACCTATTGAAGAAATTAAATTTATAATTTTAAAAGTACAAAAAATAAAAGAAAACAGATAATTTGATTTCACCAAAATGAAACACTTTGTGTTTTCAAGGGCATCACCAAGAAAGTAAAAAGACAACATCAGCACACAGAATGGGAGAAAATATTTGCAAACCATTTATCTGAGAGACTTGTATCTAGAATGTATTAAATTCTTACAATAAAATTACAAAATGATAAATAATAATTAAAAGTGGACAAAGGATCTAAATAGACATTTCTCAAAAAAAAAAAATACAAATGTGCAGTAAGCATATGAAAAGATGCTCAGTCAATATCGTTAGCTAATCAAGGATTAACTTTGCCTAAAGAAGAATTTGGCTGACCCCTGGGAGGGAATGTTCTGCCTGAGAGAAGGTCTTTGATTACCTCAGGTCTTAGGTCAAGCCAGAGAGTCTAGGCTAACTTTGTGACTTACGGTGAGGGCCTTTGACCATATCAGGTGGTCTGGGCTGACAGTGTGATTTTTGGTGGGAGTCTTCAGTCACATAGAATCAGCCCCAACTCTAGAAGGGCTGGAGACCGACATGAGCCCCCACGGGGTTAAGCTGTGTCTACCTGGCCAGCCTCACCAAGAATCCTGGCACATGAGCTTCCTTGATTGACAATACTCGGCATATTATAACACACTGTGGCTGGAAAAAGTAAATGTTGCCCACACAACACCCCTGGGAGAGGATAGCTTGAACCTCTGCACATCATCTGTCCTGATCCCTGTCCAATGAGCCTTTTCCACTGCTGAATTTAATCTATATCCTTTTGCTGTAATAAACCATAGCCATGACAATACTGCTGAGTTCTGTGAGTCCTTCTAGTGAACTATTAAATCTGAGTATGTCTTGGAGATATCTCAAACCCACAAAAGTCAGATTTTTAAAACTCCTATTTTTATAAAGTACCAATGAACAATTGGAAACTTAAATTTTAAAAAATTAAAAGCACAAAAAGCATAAAATACTTAGGGATAAATATGATATGTACTAGCTTTACATGCTGAAAACAAAATACCGTGAAAGAGCTCAAAAAGGACCTGAGTAAATGGAGAGACAAACCATGTTCATAGATCAGAAGACTCAATACTGTTAAGATATCAGTTCTACACAAACTGATGTACAGGTTCAGTGCAATTCCAAATAATTCCAGCATGGGAGCACCTGGGTGGCTCAGCTGGTTGAGCATCTGGCTTTTGATTTTGGCTCAGGTCATGATCTCACTGTGTCTGTGTCTGGGCTCTGCACCGACAGCATGGAGCTGGCTTGGGATTCTCTCCCCCCCTCCCCCACTCTCTTAAAAATAAATAAACATTTTTTTAAAAGCCCAGCATGATTTTTTGTGAAACCTAACATACTATCTTATTTTCAGATAGTATATGTAGAAATACATTACATTATACATTTATTATACATAGAAATACATTAGTCAAGACTGTGTGGTATTGGAGAAATGGTAGTCATAAAAAAAAAAAATCAATGAAATGGATTGTGGAATCCAGAAACAGACTCACACATATGTTGACTTATTTTTTACAAACACACAAAGGCAGTGCAAGGAGAAAGAGCCTTTTCAGCAGATGGTGCTGGAACAATTGGATATCTACATGCAAAAAAACAAAAATAAAAATAAAAAAGAATCTCAATTCATAAGTCATTCCCTATGTAAAAATATTAATTCATATAGACCATATATCTAAATCTAAAACTTAAAAGTATAAAACTTCTAAAACATAGGAAAAAAATCTCATAGCTTTAGGGTAGGCAGAGACTTCTGAGATGATACCAAAAGCATGATCTATCAAAAAAATGGATTAATTAAACTTCATCAAAATTTAAAATTTCTGTTCTCTCAAAGATGCTCTTAAGAAAATGAAAAGACAAGCCCAGGATAAAATTATTTTCAAAATTCAATATTAATGAGCCAAACAACCCAATAAAGAAATGAGCCAAAGATTTACCAACCACTTAACTGAAGGTGTGGATATGATATATAAGTATATAAAAATATTCTCAACATCATTATTCATTAGGGTATATGCGTATTAAATCTACAATGAGATATCACTACACACCTATGAAAAAGGCTGAACTTTAAAAACTAACAATTTCTTGTACTATTGAGTATGCTGAACTGGGATAGTCTTACATTGCTGGTGGGAAGGCAAAATGGAACAGCCACCTTGGAAAATAAAATGACAGTTTATTAGAAAGTTAAATGCACATTTACCATTCAACCCAGAAAATCTGCTTCTAAGTATTTAACCAAGTACAAATACTCATTGGTGCCCCAGACGAGAATACAGTCAGCCCTTTGGCTAATATCTCTAGTCATTATAAAATCTCATTTGACTTAATAGTATCTTCCTAAATTACTTGAGATGGTGTAATTTTTTTCTTAGTTGGAAATAAACTATCCTCAGAGATTTAAAATTAAGCATAGACATTTTGAAGAGAATGAACCACATAATATTGATATTTTTGTATTAAATCTGCATATTTGATGCTTTATGTACTTCAAGTGTTAACAGAGTTTCACCTGTTAGAGAGCTAGCAGGTTACTTTAAAACATGTAATTGAGCAATTGATTCAGCCTTCTATTTTAAGTTCAAATTTTCTTACTTATTTGCAGAAATGGAACATGTTTCTTTAAAAAAAAAAAAAAAGCCTAAGTTCAGCATCTTTACAAGTTAGTGACCTCTAACTTAAAATTGCTAATACTGTATATTGAAAGATTTGCAGTTAAAGAAAGCCCTCTATTCAGTTAATGTAATCACCAAAAGCTTCACAGGAAAACAAGTATTGACTGTTCCTAGTAATGAGTTTACTCACAGATCCATTCATTATCTTCACGTTATAAAAGACTTCAGGAAGAAAGATAAAATTACAGTCAGCTCCCAATGTTATCTTACACTGTGTTGGACACATGAACAAGAAATGCCATTTGGGGTTACAAGGACAAAAGGAAGAATGACACTGAACTTTGTCCCACATGCAGCATATTAACCTCTCCAAGCAGGTGACATTCCTCTTACAAAAAGCAAACTTCAATTCTAAGCTGTTGTTTATTAAGTTATTTATTATTGATTTAGATCAAAACTCATTAAACATAGCCAGGGGCAGCGTTTACAATCTCCATAGCTTGGTAAAGATTTTTTGACCTGTGCTGTCCAGAAGGAGGATTAACTTACACCCACTTTTCATCCACAGTTGGGGTGACTTTATCCCAGATGTGCCTGGACCATCCTAATTTACACTTGTTGTGCCAGGGCAACGACTGGCACCTACTTCCCAATGCCAAAAATGTCCCAATTAGGACAGCAACCCAAAACCCACACATATAACTCACTGTCCTTTGAGGCTGGCATTTGTACAGTACTAAGTCACTGCCCCTGAAGTCAGAAAACTTGGATCTGAGTAGTAGCCAGGTTATTTCTGAGCTAAGACTTGGAGAACCTCCAGATTTCCCAGCAGTGATGCTGGTTTTTCACGGTTTTTCACAGCTGTTTTGTGAACTACAGGAAAACATGAAATGAAACAGCTTTGTAAACTACAGATGACTGTATAAACACATTATCACAATGAAGCAAATGGATGTTTGCAAATGTAAAATTGTAATAGAATACAAAGAATTCAAAATGTTTAACCTTCTTTGACCCAGTTCCAACCCTTTCACTTAAAGTTATTCATCCGTTCCTCCTTGCCCCTCCTTCCTTTGTTCTCTTCCTTTCAATAATCTTGAGTCCCTACTATGTGCCAGGTAGTATTCTGGTGCGATGTGGAGGCTCTAAAGCAAAGGACTAAGATATGGTCCTTTCCAACATTAATGAACTCATTCAATCACATATCAATATTTATTAAGTGCTTACCCTTTAATCCCTCAATACTTAAAACATCGTGTATCTTTTTATTCATGTAATTCTTATATGTCCTGCAAAAGAAATTGGAAATTTTTCTCTAAGGAGGCATTGCACATTTTTTTGAAATGTTTATTTTCCTATTAGAAAATTGGGATGGGAGGTTCAGTCTGTTAAGCACCTGACTTGGGCTCAGGTCATAATCTTACGGCTTGTGAGTTTGAGCCCTGCGTAGTGCTCTGTGCTGACAGCTCAGTCTGGAGCTTGCTTTTGGATTCCGTGTCTCCCTCTGGCTGCCCCTTCCCTGCTCTCTCTCTCTCGCTCTCTCGCTCTCTCTCATAATTAAACATTTAAAAAATTCTTAAAAAATTTTTTTAGAAAATTGTATTCTAATTAGGTATGTATCTGGTATGTAGGAAAGAAATTGCTTTTTTGTTTGTTCATTTAATTTATTTATTTAGAGAGAGGCAGAGAAAAAGGGAGACAGAGAATCCCAAAGAGGCTACTCACTATCAGCACAGAGCCCAACACAGGGCTCAGTCTCATGAACTGGGCCAAAATCAAGAGCCAGATGTTTAATTGACTGAGCCACCCAGGCATGCCAGCAATTGCTTTTTATATTGACCTGTACATAGTAAGCTTGATAACTATTTTTATAATAATTTATAGATGTTCTTGGATTTTCTAAGTAAATAATAGTAAAACCTGCAAATTTGGACTTGTTTATTCTTTTTCAGTCTCTCTAGCTCTTCTATGTCTAGCAAAATGTTGAACAAGTGATGGAAGTTAGCATAATCAGCCATGTTGCCAGAATCGGATGTTGCTGTTGATGCTCACATGTCTGACCCTGTCTTACAGTATGAGGGCCTCAGGACCATGGCTGATGCTTCCTCCAGGTAAGTCAGCGAGTCAGAGAGTCCTAGTACATCCATTCATCACCGTCTCCGGTGCGTGGTCTCCCGTGCACGATAATCCCCCAAAAATGTGTCTTGAATTGAGTAGAATGTCTCTTCCATGAAATTTCTCTCAGCTTCCATGGGCACACTTACTTCACCTTTGCATTCCCAAGGTGTTTGTTTGTTACTTGTTTTGCTTTTTATTGAGGTGTATCATTCGGTGAGATAAAAGGAAAAATTAGTATCTTGGCCTCTTTCCTGGTTCCTGGCACTGGGCTCGTAACACCTTGAAGTGTCCTAAGTGCTAAGAGCACTGGCAGCATCTTTTATTTATTTTTTATTTTTTTAATGTTTATGTATTGTTAAGAGAGAGGGAGAGACAATGCATGAGTTAGGGAGGGGCAGAGAGAGGGAGACACAGAATCTGAAACCGCTTTAGGCTCCCAGCTGTCCACACAGAGCCTGACATGGGGCTCAGTCTCACGAACCTCAGGATCACAACCTGAGCCGAAGTTGCACCTTTAACCAACTGAGCTATCCAGGGGCTCCAAGCAGCATCTTTCATCCTGTTTGGCCTTTGACCCCAGTTCCTGACATGGAGTTCCTAAATCCCTTGGAATTTCCTGGGTGATAAGTGTCTTTTGTTCTAATGAGGTGACTTTTGGATGGCTCCCCGATGCACTGGTCACCAGAAAGAGCAAGCCATGACTAGAAGCTTGGCATTTTCAGTCTCAATCCCCCTCCCCGCATCCTCCAGAGAGGGAAGGGGCTGGAAGTGCAGTTAATGATCCATCATGCCTGAGTGATGAAGCCTCCATAAAAATTCCAGAAGTATGGGGTTTGGAGAGTGTCCAGGTGCAGGGAGAGTGGCACCCAGACAGAGCACTGAAGCTCCACGTTCCTTCCCCTCCACCCTGCCCTACACAGCTCTTCCATCTTATCCTTTATTGAATCCTTTTATAATAAATTGATAGTAAATAGTTTCCCTCAGTTCTGTGAACTCCTCTAGCAAATGAACTGAACTCGAAGAAGGGGTCAAGGGAATCTCTGAATTTTAGCCAATCTGCCAGAAGCTCGGGTAATAACCTAGACCTGGGACTGACATCTGAACAGGGTGGGACATCATGGGACTGAGCCCTTAGCCTGTGGGATCTGATGTTAGCTCAGGGAGACAGTGTCTGAACGGACTTAAATCGGAGGACACCCAGCTGGCGTTGGCGAATTGGTCGGTGTGGGAAGTGTTGAGAATGTGGTGTCCGGCGAGACTAGAGGAGCAGCACAGGAGGAACGGAATTTACACACGCACATAGAAAAGTGCACATACTGTCCACGTATAACCGCATAAACTTACACAAACTTAAAACTGCTCTGTCTCCAACTCTAGTTCAAGAAACAGAACATTTCAGTGTTCCCAGAGCCCCCTTCCCAGTCTCCTGCTGTCACCAGAGCCCCCACAGTAAACAGCAAGGGTTAGTTTGCCTGTTTTGTGCTGTCCCTCAAGGAAATCTTTCAATATGTACCTACTTGGATCTGGTTTCTTTCACTCCACATTATGTTTCTGAGATTCATTCTGAGCTTCACATGTGGCTAGAGACCATTCATTCTTACTGCTGTGCGGCATTCTAGCACATAAAAATCCTACAATTTACATATCAATTCTACTGCTGATGGATATTTGATTGTTTCCAGGTTTGAGCTCTTGTACATAATGCTGCTAAGAATTTCATCACATTTTTAAGTGACATTTTCATATAACAATTTTCAAGTCAGAGTCCCAAATCCTCCCAGGTAGCAAAGCGCTAGATAATAATACACCCATAAAACCAAAAGATCATCACCTCAGTGTCCCAAAGGCTACCAAAATTTGGGGAATTAACTTTCCATATTATAATTTTAAAAACAAAACAAGACACAATTGGCTTGATTCTCAGCCCACAAATAGCAGGGTCCTCCCCCAACAGACGTTTCTGAGGCATTTGGGGTGGCTTATATTTGGTTTACATTTCCCCCACTCACCTCTTGGTCATTTTATTCTGAATTCTTTCTCTTTACCCAGTAACTTACACGGCTGACGGCTGTCCTCCTCTCTCTTAGCTCACTTTATCCACAACAACCATTCTCCTTTTCTTAAGTCTCCCCTCTCCTCTATATCCCCAAACACCAGAGTCAACAACAGTGTGCATCCCAGGCTTGGGCGAGGGAGGGGGCGGGCGGGGAAGCAGGGAAGGCTTCACCCCTGCCCGGCAAAAAATTGAAAGGTTATTATTGAGTCTGGGTTCTCAAAAGTCCTTGGGGGGCACCTGGGTAGCTCAGTCGGTTAGGCGTCCAGCTTAGGCTCAGGTCATGATCTCAAGGTTAGTGGGTTCGAGCCCCACGCGGGACTCTGGGCTGACAGCTAGCTCTGGCCTGAAGCCTATCTTCAGATCCTGTGACTCCTTTCTCTGTCCCTCCCCTGCTCACGCTGTCTCTCTCTCTCAAAAAGAAATAAAAACATTTTTAAAAATTAAAAACAAAGAAAAGTCCTTGGGCTGGAACGCCTGGGTGGCTTGGTGGGTTAAGCATCTCCCTTCGCTCAGGTCATCATCCCCCAGTTCCTGGGCCCCTTTGGGCTCTGCGCTGACAGTTCCGAGCCTGGTGCCTGCCATGGCTGTGATTCTGAGTCTCCCTCTTTCTCTGCCCCTCACCCGCTCACGCTCTGTCTCAAAAATAAATAAACATTAAAATATTTTAGAAAATAAATAAATAAATAAAGTCCGAGGGCGGTCAGTCTCAAAGGAACGCCTCCTGGGCACCGGTTCAGCCTCCGGTCCCAGCCCTTCTAGTTGGATTTCTTGGTCCTTCCGCGTATTTCCCTGCTCGCCACAGCCACAGGCCCTTCCACATTCTGAGGAAAAGCCCAAATTCCTTTTGCTTTATTATGCAAAACATTTCAACCCCTTTCGGCAGCAGCCTTGGGCCTCAGCTCTTGACACTCAAATGGCTCCTCTGAGTTTAAATAAACAAAAACCAACCGTTGTGCTGCCGGCCAATAAAATGGCAACTTTCCCCCAGCTCATTTAATTAATTAAGTGAATGCAAAGGGCTAATACTTAGAAATCACTTTTCTTTTTTAACCAAATAGGAGTCCTGACAGCAAATGACTAAATTACACCAAAGTCAATTTCTGGAATCGCCACGAGAGGGCGATAGCACGGAAGCGTCGGTCATGCTTCAGGGTTTTTCCAACCCTCTCCCACCTCTATCCTGCCCTTTGTGCCACATCAGATGTTAACATCCTCAATCTGAGTGCCTCAGGAGCAAACAAGAACAAGCCAAGTGATCGCATCTGGGGATGTGGCTCACCAAAGGCAACACTATTGGGATGCAGTTTGGGTTATTTTGGTTTTATACAGCATTCTTTGCCAACTTCATCGGAAACATGTTTTCATGAGAACTCATCTCATTCCACCTACTGCCTGCTAAATTTATCTCCACAGAGGTTAACAACGTGGATCTAATTAGGGAGGAAGCCATTTCCTGAGTACTTTGGACATAACTGATTCTATGACTCTGATTCACCCAATCATTGCTTTAGCCCTCTGTCCCTGAACAAAATGCATTTATTTATGTTTTCTGTGGTTTGTTGGTCTCTTTTTTCCTTTTTTCAAAAACAGACACAGTTAATTTGTAAAAGCAAATTGGTTTTTTTCCTCCTCTCTCTCTGCTTCTTTATAAATAATTTTCATTGAAACACAGGACTCCCATTGAGAGTTAAGTTATATCATGCTACTCCTGCTCAGATCCTTCTATTGGCTCATCCTCTCTAGGTAAAAGTCAAAGTTACAATGATCCGAAGGCTTTGTCTAACCCCTGTGCACCCTTCACTCTTCCCCCTGAGTGCTCCTTGGCAGCCAACAAGGGGGGCTCCACCCTAGGACCTTTGCACTTGCTTGTTCCTCTTCTTGGGTTACCTTGCCCCACTGCCACCCCATAACTATGTGTCTTCTCCACTTCCTTCATGTGTCATGTTCAAAGTAAGCCTTCCCCGGGCACTGTGTCTTAAATGAGCATCACCAGGCCATTCCCACAAGCATACTAATACACATCATCTTTATCCCTCCTTTATATTTTTCCTCTAGCATTTCCACTAACATATCATATATTTTATTTATATAGTTTATTCTTTGCTTCCTTACAAAAAAGTAAGCTGCATGGAGGTGGAGGTTTTGCCTATTTTATTCTTTACTATATCCCCAGCACCTAGAATAACATCTGGCACATGCTGCAAAAAATTATTGAAGGAATGAGTCAACAACAACAACAACAAAACAGAAGTATGCCCTAAATAGAGGCCATATCATGTTTGTTCCTTATTATTCATGTAAGGTTAAATCAGCAGAGTGAGAAAGTCACAAAACAGAGAGACTGGGAAAAGAGATCAGAGTATCCTTTATTAAAGAACTCTCGGGCGAGGTTCCATGGCTCAGAGGGAATGAGCCCAGGAAGTCACAGAGACGATGCACAAAACCGAGGTCAGAAATAAATGTAAAAGGCCTTTATTGGGAGCACTCTCGGACGAGGTTCCCTGGTCTGGACAGGATGGGCCAGGGAAGTGGCACCAGGGGGACAAAGAGCGGGGCCTTATATAGGGCACTAGTTCGGGGGGAGGGGGGGTGTCCAGGGGCAGATGATGTGTTTTCCGGGAAGCTGGCAGTGGGTGGAAAGTTCCAAAATGGTGGTCCGTTGGCCATCTTGGTATTGTTCAGCGGGATGGCCTGTCGGCCATCTTTGTGCTGTTTGGCGAGAAAGTCCCGGTACGGTGGTCTGTCAGCCATCTTAGTGTTCCTTTCCCCTAGCCCGCCAAACCTTTCAATTCACATCTCTGTTCAACAATCCTCTGTCCACCCTATTTAAGTAGCCCATCCTGTGAAGTCATTCTCTCTGCCTTTATCATGATTTGTTTCTTCATAGCATTCACCATTGTTAAATTTTATTACTCAAATATTTGTTAACTTCAAAAATTCAGTTATTTGTCTTGCCCATTTGAAGGTAAGCACCATGAAGGCAAAGAATTTGTCCTGTTCACTGTTGTATCTTCTCAGCCTAGAATTTTTTAATAAAAAATCATTTTGACCATATATGTGTGGACCTATTTCTGAATCCTTGATGCTGTTCCAATGATCTATATGAATGTCTCTTTTCCAATATCACACAGTCTTAACTAACTTTTATAGGTCTGGCAATCAAGGTGTATATTAATTTCAAGCCCTTACACCAATCCCTTATGCAACAAGGACTCATGCCCTAATCCCTGGCAGTCCTCTGTGAAGGTAGAAAGACCTGAAAGGGAAAGGAGTGTTCTGGTTTAAAGCCTCATT